>NC_073692.1:202161214-202485342 GCF_029784155.1 Uranotaenia lowii
CCAACGATCTGTTTAAGATAACATAGAGAGGACCCCCCCCCCCCAAAATTCAAATATTTATTTAGTTTGAAAATAAAAAAAATTAATAACCCCCCTTAAACTTTTTTCATCGAGCTTTTCCCAAAAATCTTTTTTATTATCAGGCATAAGTGGATAAAGTTTCTTTAAAATCGATTTTTTTTTTCACTTCAACCTCTATTCCTCTGTCTGTTTTCATTTCTAAAGTGAAGCGAAGATTAAAAGTTAAAGTCCGGGGGCGATGGTTTGTTTCACTGTGAATAATGCAAATCGCTTCCAATCTCCTTTAAAACAAGATTTATAATGAAACGAAAACGATCCTCTGACGAATTCCACCTCTTTGATTTCGGCCAGTTTCGGTCGATGGACACCCTATTTTTAACACCGTATATTTTTTCCTCACTCGAATACAATTAAGGAAGATCCAACGCATTGGCCATTTTAACTGAAGAACGAAATTTGTTCCAGTTGCATGACAAGACTGTGGAATACATCACTCCTACGCGTCGAGGAATCTTTAAAGCAAAACAAATGATTATACGCCGCACTGACGCATATCCGTTGAAGCAATTATACGAATTTTACGCAAAATAAAGAATAATTAATCAAAAGACTGCATTTGTCATCTATCTTTGCATAAATTCTACAGATCACACTTTATGATAAGTCCCAGATTAACGAATAATGAGGAAAAAGAGAAAATCACTTTTATTCGCAAAAAAAAATGGTTTATGCGTCACTTCGGCGTAACACGGCAAATAACCCTTTAAGATATCTCCAGTTTTTCAACTAATTATCATGGATACTGAACGACATTGGAAAACTTATATGATGAAGAAAATAAAATTACACATGTTTCTATAGATTTTTTCTGAAATTTAAGGTACACCATATGGAAGCTTATATTAAAAGTTTTCAATTGAACCGTTCAAAGTTTTTACACACTAATTCGATCTAAATACATCGTCTTGATTTATCCGGCTATTTGAAATCATGGGATATTTTTTGGACTGGTGTGATGCAAATAGGGCTCATTGTCTTAAAAATGAAAAATAATTAAATTAAATTAGAAGCTACATTAGATTACATTAGAAGCTTACATTTTTGTCAATTTCGGTTGTACTTACAAGCCAAACAAACACAATTGAGGCCCGTAATCTTTTTTTTTACTTTTTTAATGAAAAATAATATGAATGTTAATTGAGGAAATAAAAAAAAATTAAAAAAAAAATAAAATAATCAAAATAAAATAATAAAAATTAAAAAACTAAATAAGAAATAAAATGCAACTCGCTCATTTTCACCATCTAACATCTTTTCTAACTTTCTATCGGTCTATATAATTTCATAATCTTACATAAAAGGACATCATTTTTTCACTGATAGTGCCGACAAACTAACTAACAAACATTACTTACTATGAGTAAATCCATAATAACTCGCGTGAGCTTTCTTTACGTCGTTTGAAACATCTTAAGAATTCACAGAAAGCTGCTGCTAAAGTTACAAAAATAACTTTAAAATTAGTATTTCCCAAATAAAATATGTTGTCCAGATTACGAATATTCTAAACGGATAGAAGTTGCGACTAGTTTATGTCAGTTTTTGTAATGAACTGTTCGTTGAAAATGTAATGAAAGCTCACTTGAGATAAAATTTTGCAAAATATATCAATGACATTAAACAATTAAGGAAAGTTATTAAATTGTTCCCGGCATTAAGATTTTGCTGTTCACTTTCCGTTCCGTTCCGTTGAAAATATATGAAAAAGTAAAAGCTAAACTGAAATCTTTGTAACTTTTTTCATGTGCGTCGAATTGATTTGAAGTGTTCTGCAAAATTGTTTTCAACTTTAAAATCTGTACGTCACAAAGTTTTTGATGCTTCGTAGTGTTGCCAGAATAAATTTTGAATTATTTTTGAAAATTTCAACTTATTCATAGAAAGTTTTCTACCAATTCGGAGGTCTTTGAGGGTCCCATTGAAATTATCTGAATTAGCTAAAACTTTGCTTGATTGGGGGTGGAAGCTTGGTTTCAATAAAGTTGGGAAATAATGGTCACCCTAATAATGAACACATTTTGTACACTTAAAAAAAACGAACACAAAAACGTATAGGATCTCAATGAAACTTGACGTTTCCTCCTTATCACTAGATTTGGCCTTTCGGTGGAATAAGACGGAAATGGCTATAGAAGTGCAGATTTTGAAGGCTGCTGCTGATCGTTTTGATTTGGCTTTCCGGTGGAATAAGACGGAATTGGCTTTAGAATCGCAGATTTTTAAGACTGCTGCTGATTGTTTTGATTTGGGCTTCCGGTGGAATAAGACGGAATTGGCTATAGAAGCGCAGATATTTAAGGCTGCTGCTGCTGATTATTTTGATTTGGCCTTCCGGTGGAATAAGACGGAATTTTTATGGTTGTTATAATTTGGCTTTCCAGTAGAAAAATGGTGAATGGGCTTGGAAGCGTAGATTTTCAGGCAGCTTCTGCTGATTTTTTATTTTGATTTGTCCTTTCGGATAAAAAAGTAATGGCCATTGGAAGCACAGATTTTCAGGACTGTTGTTCGGCTTATTGTTCGTTATGGTTAGGCCAAAAAGACGTAATCGGCTTGGGAAGTGCAGATTTTTAAGGCTGCTGCTTGTTTGATTTGATTTGGTCACCCTGTGGAAAAAGACGGCATGGATTTTGAAGCGCAGATTTTCAGGCAGCTTTTGCTGATTATTTGCTTTGATATGGCCTTTCGGTGGAAAAAACGGAATTGGCGATAGAAGCGCAGATTTTTAAGACTGCGTTTTTGATTGTCTGCTTCAATTTGGCCTTCCGATGAAAAAAAACGGAGATGGGTAAGGAAGTACAAATTTTTAAGGCTGCTGTTGCTGATTGTTTTTTTTTTGTTTCGATTATAGTCGTTTTACTATCTTTATGGCATTCGCGACTTTATCAACGTTTCAGTTGGCGGATCGTTATTGAAAAACTTATCCGGTACAACTGTGTTCGATGTTTACTCTTGGGCTCGAACTCGCGGACATCGGCTCAGGAGACAACAGACTTGCCAACAGAGCTATATCACAAGCCCGTGGTTGCTGATTGTGTGTTTTGATTTGGCTTCTGGTGGAAAAAGACAGAATTTGCTTAAGAAGCACGGATTTTTAAGACTGCTGCTTCTGATTTTTTTTTATTTTGATTTGGATTTTAAGGCTACTGCTGCTGGTTGTTTGTTTCAAGTAAGCCTTCTGATTGGGTAAGTTGTTTCTAAGAATAATATCAAATTATTCCGGCTCTGACGAATTGTGAAGGCTTTTGGGAAGAATATTTGCGGATTGGATGAAGAATATGCAGAAAAAAATTAATTTGAAAAGCTTTTGACGAGAATGTAATGTAGAATTAAGATTAGGGATATTTGGGATATAAAATTTTGTATTTTAGAAAAACAATAGTCTGTAAATCAAAGATTCTGATGAGATTAGAGTTGAGAAGGAATGTAGAGATGAGATGAGATGAAGGATAAGCAGAAATAAAATAAAATTTGTAGGATGGAGAGTAAAGATGTGGAATATGGAAAAAAATTAAGGATATTTGGTAAAAACATTGTGGTATAAAGGAAAAAAAAACAAAAGCTAACGCGTAAAAAGTTTTAATTGAGAATAGAGGTGAGAAGGAATGTAGGATATTCGGCAACACTGAAGATAAATAAAATGAAACAAATTGCTATGGCAACGTTTGCTATTTTGGCAACACTAGGCAAACAAACAAAACAAAGTCAGTCATTGATCTATTCTTGTGAGCTACAGACGTGTCTAAGTGAATCTCTGAATTGAGATTCGTAAAATCACGACAGGTTATATATTAATTATCAACTTTCCACAAGACTTCAAGTAATTTTGAGTTCTGCAAAAAAAAGTTATAGAGATATTCTAGTTTTTTTATTTTACCCTTTTTTAATGAAGTATTGAACCAAATTGAATATTAGTTATTTTTTAAGCAACAATTTAATCGATATGCAGGTTTGAACAAATTTTGTTAAATTAATTAGTTTTTTTTTTAACTTTATTCAGTATTACCAGACAAACCGTAAACTGGGGGAACATTGATCATTTTTTATATTTATTTTAGAAGGAATGAAGGAATATTCATTTTCAAATATTTTGAAAGGGGTTGCTTTTTTGTAACACTAAAAAATACATCATTGAATCAATTTCTACAAATTTGAGCTACTAGAAGTGTTGTGTTTAATTTTGTTGAATACAGTTTAATTAGGCTGGAACAAATATCTAGTTTTTTTTTGTCACCCTACACTTCGAAATTTCCGAAAAACCCGAAGGGGGAAATAAATAAAGTTTTAAGTATTTCATGAAAATTTCGATGAAAATTTCAAGTATCCGAAATATTACAAGACCAAAAAACAAATTTTGGAAGATTGAAGTTATTTCACCATGTGTATTCTTGATTTTATTGAATTTTTAGATAAAAAATTACTTGATTTATAGATTTTGTGCAATGATATAGTATGCAATTTGGTTGCATACAATCCCTCCCCCCCCCCCCCCTCGCGATTTTTCAACTCAGAGTGACAAAAGAAGGATTTGAAATTTGTTCCGGCGATTATTTAATTTATAACATTAAAGTAATGCTTCTAAGCTTAGCACAGTCCCTGCGAATGAATAAACTAGATAACTCGTATTTGGTCCGCAATGTGTTGATAATTATTTACAGAAAAAAAACTATACAAAAGAACTTAATTATTAATTTATTTACAGGCACCACAGCACAGATCATCAAAGACGGTAAAGCGAAAACCCTGTCGTCTTGGTTCAGCTAATTTGCGCCCGATTGAATACACTACTGACGTTTCAAAGCAGGTGTTGCTGAGCGAGCAATATAAAACCACCAGATATCAGCAACAACTCACAAGGATTTTCCTAAATTATTTTAATTACTAAGAAACCAGAAACACTTTTCAACGCGATGAGTTCGATTCCTTAGGAATGCTCCATCCAAATTTTGGATTTATCACTTGGACGCCACCTAGTAGCAGATCGTGGAATTCCTCCTAGGTTCAGTACCTACTTTTAAGTTCAAACAGTTCCAAAAGGGTGTGTCTTCATGGCAATTTCCCTCCTACAATGATATTCAAACCCGAACAAACTCCTGCATTAGGTTTAGTGCAACGCACATTCTTATCACCATCATCGTATCAAACAAAGATTGTATAGTTACTAGATAGAAAACACTGAAATTGAACGAGCCCACGATGGGTGATAGAAGAAGAAACCTCCTAGTTGATAATATTTAAACGAAACTCATCCGAGATTCAATTTCGACTTATTTAAAATGAATCAACCAGTAGAAAAAAAAAACTAACCCGGAAAAACGACGACACGAAAAAAGATTCACCACATTTATGACCTAACGACACAATCAGCTTAGGGTTATGTTTGCTGTGATATTAGTTTAGTTTTAGTTTTCAGGAAACTGTTTCCTTACGCTGTGTTTGAAGATTGATTAAATCAATCGGATGCTTAATCTACGTAGTTCGAAGTTACTGTTATGTGATAGAACAGGAAACCATTACGATTGCACAAACACTCGTTAGTAAATAGTCGTTTGCTGGGGAAATTTGAATTTTTCCTCACTAATTAAGCATTGCATTGCAAATTCTTTTTCATTGTACATAAAAAAATCAGCAAGATAGCAAAAAACTGACTTTTTTCCTTGAAAATGAAAAATGCCATAGCTTCAACTTTCCTTTATTCAGTCAATTTTGATGTTTTGAATTTATCTTCTTAACTTTCGTATTTCAATTAGATTCTACAGTGATTAAAGAACACAATAAAAGACCGAGTAATAATTTAAAGAACGTAGAATATCGCGAAGTTCATGTAAGAATAAATCATTTCAAACGTAATAAAGCAAAAAAAAAACAATTAGTTAGATAGTCTCCGTTAAGGGTTTTTTGGTGAAAAAGATAAATAATTTATGGAGAAAAAGAAACTCCCAGAACAAAATAACTGAAGAATAAAATGTATCACGTTGAAAAAACATCTATACCTACTACCTTTAACTTTACAAATTGTCATTGTCTAAATTCTTACACTACTCAAAAAACAGCTAACTGTGCTTTTCGTAAATGTTTAATAATGCAAACTAGGGCTCATGAACATAGCTAAAAGACAATTTGATATTTAAAAAAAACCAAACCGACGATTAACGAGCCATGGTTGTGTACATAGGAGTTCAATCATCGAATGAGATACGTTCTTTGTAGCATTTGAATTTGCCTTGTAACTATTTGCTATTTTTTCACAGCTGGAAAATAAACCAATAAACTTTTAATCGAAACGTGCATCAGCTTTTTATTCCGAAATTGTTCCTCACTTCTCACAGCAGACAATTCAAAACAACTCGTTCTCACTTTCTCCGTACTCTTGCAACCCCGATGAATCTTCTCGAACCACACTCATCACCAACAACAATTCAGCGTTCCAAGAAATGTTTCTCTAGCCGAAACTCATCAACAATCAGCCAGCATCAGCATCCGCAGAACCGAATTGATGATAACAGCGGTCACTCGCAAACAAATCTAAACGATTAAGTATTTTCAAACATGTGGACTAGGTAGTTGGTATACAAATCGGTCCGACTTGTCAGGATTGTTCCTAATGATGAAGCAATTCATGAGCCATCCAGTTGATGATTCGGCTGCGTCTACAATAAAACCATACTTCTCTTACTGCAAACGACTGGCCGACCAAATATGAGTTGGTTGGTTCTCGTCAATAATATTATGCGCCTGTTAATCCAGACGGTTTGCTGCGATCAACGTACCCATGTCCCGAACGATGATGGGTAACAAAATTCATGTTGAACTGTATAGTCGAACTCTAACGAAGAAAGATGCAAAATAAGTGAAGCAACAAGTAACAAAGTTTATAATTCCAAAATCAAAAATGAATATATTGAAAACATTCTCCTAAAAAATTTTCGATTTTAGTAGAATCACTCTATCTCAGCTCAAACTTACTGAAGAAAGCACAAATTTTGAGAAAAAAAATAGTGTGATAGTTGATCTATCTTGTGTGTGTATGTGTGTATGGTTCCCCCATCGGTAGCAAGATCCAGTCTATGGCTGTGTGGCTTGGCCTTCAAATTGCTTCTAGGGCTTCCACGGCCGATGGTTCGTCGAGGGAAGGCATCCAACCTTCAGAAACCTACAATGGTTGGCAATCCACTCAGCTTTCAATAGTCTCTTCAGATCTCTCAGATTCATCTGGGGTTAGATGCATTCCCTCTGAAATATTGAGTGCATTTAGTTATTTACACAATGGAACACATTCTATCTGTCGGCAACTTAAGGGATTCTAACCCAAAAGTTTTCTGGCCGATACCGGGAATCGAACCCAGTACGCCTGGGTTACCAGACTCGCGCCAGTCTGTCCACTTTTCTATCTTATGCAAAAAAATTGAACAGAAAATATTTTATCAAATCATTGAAAATATTGTTTTTCCTAAATGACACTAAGACAGGTCCTTCGTTGATAAATCATTTTATAATTTTCATGAAAAAAAAAATGATGGATGTCATGGACAGAATTGGTTGCTTTGGCTCGAAATGTCCAAAACAGTTTATCAACATTAATGTAACTAGCTTTTGTGAATTTGCTAAAAGAAATTAATAACTTTATTTTTAACCAAAGCAAAAGACATTTTTCCACGGAAAAACCTCATGAATATTTTTTACTTTAGTTAGATAATCTTGATCAAATTTGAACTGAAGATTTATTTTAAATTGGAAGTAAACCGTTACAAATAAAATACTCTACAATCAACAGCTAATTAGTCAGGATACTATTTCTGGTCTTGGTACATTCAACATCGAGTTTGTTTAGATTCACTCTGTTAGTGACACTCATAATCCTTTCTCTCATAATCCCTTCTCTGTATCACATTAATGTCTTCGACAAAGGTGGAGCTAGGAATTTTTCCTACTGAATAATTTCATCAAAATATAGAGTTTGAATAACGCAAACGCTATGTTAAGTGTTTTATGATAACTTTATTTTATTAAAATCCAAAGATGTATTAAAAACAACAGTTGACGGTCCCTATATTTAGTCGAAAAAAGCACAAACATGTTAGAGAGTCTCCATTGCAAGGAGGGGTTAGTATTTAATATTCATAGAAATATTTCTTGTACTCAAATATTCTTTGATGCCAAATTTGTTTTATTTTACTTGATTAATATCCATTTTTATCTCCCCGCTGAAAGAAAGAAGAGGCTTCAATTTATCATACAATCATTTCTCGTATTCAAACACTCTTCCATGCCAAATTTGGATCCATATGCTCGCTAAGTTCTCGAGTTATGTATGAAAATTGTATGGAAGCTCCATGGGAAGATATTTGAAGTTTGTTGGCATGAATAGAAAATTTATCCAGCAAAAGGAAACATAAAAGAGGTTGTGTGCGAACGAAGAGTGTTAGAATTCTATTTGGCATAATTTGAAAACTGATCAGGCAAATAAAGCGAAATGTTACATCATTCAGATACTAAAAATGATTTTATAGTAGTTCATGAGCAATTTTCGCATTGGAAGAGGGAAAAGGCGGGAAGTCCTTATTAATAACTAGCTGATTCTACCCGGCCTTGCTCGGGTTCACATAAAATATAAATCAAAATGATTCGTTTGACTTTCCGAAAATTAAGAATTGTGATTTTCCTTCTCATATTATAGAAAAAAATATAGTTATGAAACTTTAATTAATGGACATTCAAAATAATTTCCCTTGAATGCTCATTCAGCGAATCACGAAAAACATTTTCTCACCCACCATTTTTAGGAAGGTTGAAAAGAATTCGTCTTATATTTTTTATCTTCAAATGATATACAGACCCCGTTTGATTTTGGCAACACGCCCGTACATTTTGTGTTGCCAAAATCGAATGTTGCCAAAATCGAACGGTTTTTTTTCTCAACTTTTTTTCAGTTATTTTTTCAAAAACGTATTTATGGTGTTTGTCTAAATTAAATTGTTCCTATTATAACGAAAACTAAAAGGTAATGTTAATTCCAAAAACCGTTCGATTTTGGCACATGTGCCAAAATCGGATGTTGCCAAAATCGAATGTTGCCAAAATCGAATGTTGCCAAAAACGAACGGGGTCTGTAATTTTTTTTCATTTTTCTCATCCGCCATTTAATAAAAAATTTCTTTTGGACATCATCCCACTTATAAAAAATTAAAAATTCTTCTTTCGAATCTTGTTGAACCATGTTGAAGACTAACTTTTGATGTTTTAAATTATATTTTTGCTATCCTCGCTTTTTAATTTCACACTTCAATTTCTTTTTTTGTCATCCCCCCTTTCGATTTCCCAGAAAATCCAAAAGGGGGAAATAAATTAAGTTCAAGGTATTTTATCGAAAATTTGATGAATTTTACGAAAATTCAAACATTTGAGAGAGCAAAAGTCTAACTGTAGAGAATGAGAATTGTATTCGAATTTTTTCAAATTTTAGATCTTAAATAACTCCATTTTTCGATGCCATGCGATGTAGGTTGTATGCAAGTTTATTGCATGCAAGCTTTTGTTCATTATGTTCCAATTTATTGAAACTTTGGATTATTTTTACTGTCCCCACCGCATGAGGTTTTTAAACTCCAAGTGACAGAAAAGTATTTAAAATTTGTTCCAGCTGTTCAAATTTGTTCTTTAACACAATCATCCCATTAATTTTTGTGAACAGGGATCAATGTTTGAAATTATAGACATCATCTCAAAATTGGATGGTAGAATTGAACACATTGATGACCAAAAATAATTCAAAAGTTATAAATTGGCCAACGAAATTGAATAGTTCTAAACTAAAACTCTCAGATTCAATTATCTCAACAATTTTCCATTCACCCGTTTACATTCCCCGACGGCTACCAAAGTGTTGAAATCGAAGCATTCAACTAGAGATGTACCGAACATTCGGTTAACCGAATATTCGGCGTCGAATAGCGGCCCAAAAACCGTTAAGCCGAATATTCGGCTCCCCGAATAGTTGAGATAAGTATTCGGCCGAATTGGCCGAATAGGCCGAATATTGGTTATTTAAATTTATGGAATAACAGACTTGTAAAGTATATCGACTTATTTTGGATAATTTCTTAAATATCCAAAAGAAATGTTAAAAAGCTTCACAATCATCAACGATTTTTGGTATTAACTAAACATCTAAAGTCTGCTTCATTTAATATTGGAACAAATTCTTTTGCTCATTGTGGCGCTCCTAGTGGACGGATTTGGAAAATTTTTTCACCCACGTGTCGGGAAATTCATTACCTTTCACCATGTATTTATGTCATAACACCAAACGATAGCATTTTGTAAACAACCGCCATGGAAGCCGAACGGAGAGATCAAATTGTACACAGTTTTCTTACGAGTACGAGTACGAGAATTTCTTCGAAACAGCAATGAATAATTTTTTTTATTTTTTTTATGAAAGAGTAAAAAAAATGCTACATTTGTATGAAAAACAAATTATGAATTCGTTAATAAATGACTGAACTACACGCAAGTTCCAAATCCGTCCACTAGGAGCGCCACAATGAGCAAAAGAATTTGTTCCAATATTAAATGAAGCAGACTTTAAGGTGTATCCGTGCATCTGCTACTGTAGATCGTACAGGAGAATGCTGACGAGTATCGCTTTGTGCTTTGATTATCGTTTATTTCAGATTTTCTTGATAAATCTAGGCTTGAAATATGCAGGCAGTGAATTTTAGGAATTGTGTTAGTCAAGATATGTCGTGAGACGGAATGCTACGAAAATAAAAGGTTCGGGTAAGTCAAATCTAGCTGGAACGTTCAGATGTTTTTTGAAAATTATCCGCATTTTGCTCGGTTTTATTCAGATTGTTATCTTAGTCAAATTAAAAACTTCTCTTTAAAAATTTTTAAGACTTTGGTGTTCAAAATCGGTTTTCAAAAATTTTCAAAATGAACATAAATCTTGCCCTTTTTTATTTATTTTTGAAGTCGTCCTGAATGCCTGACTGCGTGAATACGTGTGGTTGAAAGTATGATAGATTTATGCAAGAGATCATCTTTTTTAACAACTATTTTGAAGATATTTTTCTGAAATTTGAGCTTCATCTAACTCGCGATAAAATAAGCAATTCCTAATTGGCACTTGTTTTGCCAGGTTTTGTCCCAGATTTCACAGGAACACGATCTCTTTGTCCTAGAGTGGCAAGTTATCAGATTTTCTTTTAGTTATTGGTGCCATTTTAAAAATTAGAAATACCACTTCTTGAAAAAGATCTTGTAATACATCATCTGATAATATCATCTGAATGAAAATAATCGACTTTTAAACACGAGGGGCATTTATATGGAAGAAATTGAAGAAAATTGTAATAATCAATTTTGTTTTTTTCATTGAAACTTCAATAGAATATTCGACCGAATATTCGGCCGAATATTCTTTTGGCCGAATAGTTGAAAAGGCCAATATTCGGTGTTCGGCCGTTCGTCGAATACCACTATTCGGTACATCTCTACATCCAACTCTGAATCTTTTTTTTTTCTTTCTCTATGAGGGATTCTAATCATATAAAAATAGTTGGTTCTCAAAAGCTGGAATTTATGAAATTCTGTTCATTAGTTTTTCAGCACTCAGTCCACATAGTTATTCAGCTGAAGAAGTCAATTCACTGTTCACTATTTAGTTTATTGTATACTCTTGTAGACTCTCAAAGCCCCGAGCTTTGAAAACCACTACAGTTCTAGTCAATAGGTAACAGGCTAGTTGTATTTTTTCAATCCAAAATGTAAACTCATTATTGCATCTGAAAATCTCGTACCAGTACCACGTGCTTTCAGCTGAAGAAGATACAAAAAACACCCGCCAAAATTACCCCTTTCAAATCTTTAATGCTCAGCAAGCTTTGATTTGCTTTCCAGTACACGTGAACTCTGGATAGTTGTTTCTAATGCCCGGCCCGTGGTAATGATGAAAACAACCCGGCAAGGGGAAAAAAGTCGGTTGACAAAATGGGTGCCATGACTTTTGATTCGTAAGAATAAAAACGAAAGTTGTATGGGAGGGTCCCTTTTCTCAAATGAGAGGGGCTCGAAACTATTACTAAAACCTTACCATGGTCCAAACACATAACTGTACGAAATTTCAGGCTGATCGGTTAAGTGGTGTGGATTTGTATAAGGTGCATACAAACATATATAGTCCAACTCATCTTTATATATTAGAAGAAGAAGAAAGAAGATACATACATTTTGACAAACGTGAAAGTTGCGAATGCCATTAAGATGGTAAAACGACTATCCCGATAGGAAATACACCCTACTATTCATCATACTTGATCAGCTTGCGAAGGGTGCGTCGGCCGATTTTCGTTCATACTAATCGGCCTATTGTTGCAACGTCGCTTATGGGAGTTTTTGCTGCGCATCAGCCGATTTCATACACGGAAAATTAAAAAAAGGTAAAATTTACCTTTTTGCGAGGTGAATTTTTTCCACCCCTCTTTCGAGGTAAATTTTACCTTTTTTTCATTCACCTAGCAAAAAGGTAAATATACCTAGCAAAAAGGTAAATTTTACCACCTTTACATTCACCTAGCAAAATAGTAAATAATACCGTTTTCCCATTTACTGATTTAAAAGGTAAATGCTGGTTGGTTTGATTGTTTTCTTCAATAAGAATTAAAAAAATACAAAATTCTTTCAAAAATGATATTTATTGGAGATAAATAGGGACTGGTAATTCGGCTTCGCGTTCTTCTGAGCCACTATGGCCCCTGAATCCACCTGCGTTGCGTACATTCATGGCCTCCTCCGTTCGACTAATCCGGTCAGGTTCGGCTTTTCCGGCTGGAGGATGACGTGGAATACACCTCAAAGCTCTATGGGTCGATCTGAAACAAAATCAATAGTATTATGACGAGAACCAGCACAACTAAATGATATTTAAGAACACTTACCATTCTATTCCGATTTTCACATATTAGGCACAAAGCAAAACTTGTTCCTAGAATGACAAAACAGCTTAACCTCAATGAACGGGTTCGGCGAATAGTTACTTTTTTTTAGAAGAATTGTACCGTTTTGTTTAGCTCAATCCAGGTCAATTACACTTCGCTACGTGGTAAGTTTTACCTTATATGGATTTACCTTTTTTCTAGGTGAATAATACTTTTTTATCGAGCTCAATTCAGGTGAACTTCGCTACGAGGTAAGATTTACCTTTTTTGGATTCACCTTTTTTCTCGGTGAATTGTACATTTTTTCCAACCTCGATTCAGGTAAATTTTACCTCACTGTGAGGTGAGTTTCACCTCTAAGAGGTAGAAGTTCTTTTTGGCTTTCACGAGCGTTCACCTTTGCTAACTCGGTAAATTTTACCTTTTTATTATTTTCCGTGTAGGCCTATCAAATAGGGTGTTGAGTAGCATGATTGTGTAGGAACCGACTAAATCGCCTGATTAGTAGGGCGATAAAGTTGATGAAATATTCGACGTTCGGCTATTTAATAGGGGTATCAAACGAGCTACACAGCAAAAAAATCTGAATCCTTAACAGCACTGAAACTGAAATCCATACATTTTACATGACATGTAATACGATAAATTTACATAATCGAACAAATTTGAATCTTTAGCAGCACTGAATTTTAATTACATGAAAATTACATGACACAGAACACGATTTCATAATGTAAAATTCCATCATTTATGATGCTTCTTTTTATTTACATCATATGTGATGTAATTTTACAAATGTTTATCACTGAAATTGGAAAATATGGATATTACATGACACAGAACGCGATTTCAAGTGTAAACTTAAAAATGCGAAAGCGAAAAGAGCACTGAAATTAAAGATGACCTGTAAACCTGAAAATATTGAATAAGAAACAACACGGAAATAGAAATGCTTGAATATTACATGGCATGTAACGCAAAAAGTGCAAGTAAATCAAAGCAAACATAATTTAAAAAAAAATCTTGATTCAGTAATTCAACAATTTTCGACATTAAAAAAGTTTATATGTTATATTCGTTTTTATTCGAAGCCTTGGATATTTTGTCACAGTTGCTGATCCACCCGTGATTTACCGGTTCATTCGCATAATATAATGAATGCCAATGTTATTGTTTTGTTTATGTGTGACCTGTTTTCAATTTGTTGCCGAGCAGGAAAGTTTTCGTTCAGGTTAAGTTTTCACAACGAAACCCCATCCGCTGCTGGGGCATTTAATTGTACCTTCGGCAATGGCCGCAGAAGTACTGGTCTGCAACGAATGGAAATGGTCTCAGGTTATCGAAAGTCGGATTCGATATCCCGCGTTATCGGTCTTCTGCTAGAAAAAAACACGGGGTAAGTAGATTAATTGTTCCATGTTTGTGTGCACAAAAAAAATTTCAGTGACCGTAATGATAATCACTGCACAATTTTTTATTTATTTCAGGGACCACCATTCGTTCTACCGAAAGCACCCAAACCCAACGACAGCGGACGGAAGTAGAAATGATTATTCTCGAGGAAACAGTTGCGGCCACTGTTTGACGTTACCACTTTACAGAAACAGCTGATTGGTCTGAAAAGCGATGAGATTGCGAGAAGTTTCCTGGTAAAGATGAAATTTCTTCAAAAATTCTTAGAAAATATTGAATTAATGATTGCGTTTGAAAGAATGGAAGTGCTTTAAATCTTATCTTGAAACTAAATGATTTTTATAAATTTCATTTACAGGATTCGGCTACTCGGTCAAGTTTATTTCAACCCCCAAAAAGCGGAAGCAAAAGATTCTCAAACATTATTGTGTTAAATAATCAACAAACCTGAAACCTGCGAAGCCATATTTAATAGCAGTATTCATTACTGTACCAAGTTTATCAAACTTCAGGACTGAAGCGAGTCCTGTGGAGATTTTTCTTATGAGGATGCTGGAATCTTTGAACCTAGCCGATCTGGAAACGACCTGTCCTGCGAAGAAGCTTGCCATCCAAGTACTGCATCTAGAAACTGGCCCACCGTGAGGGCCGCGGAATTCATAAACGATGCCTCTATCGAAGTCAGGAACACCTTCTATCACGGCTTCAGGCATGTCCGGCAAACGTCTGGAAACTTGGTCAGGTTGAACGTCGTCATGACAGAACCGATAGAAACGCGCTCGCCTCTCCAACGAACCGCTGATGAGCACCGACAAGGCCTTCCGTACTGTCGTGGGCCAAGCTTTTCCATCGATGAGCTTTATAACACAACAAATGTCAAAAGCTAATTCAGTTATGACCATTTCATACTAAATAGAATCCTTCGAAAACCTACTAATTTGGCCGATCCCTCGCGATATCGTCGATCAACTTATTGTGCTACCAAATCATATGTAATTGTGTGAGCCTACTCATCAGCCGATTTAGTATGGCACATATTTCATATTCAAGCGTAGCCCGATTAGCCAGACTAAATCGGCACCCTACTAAATATGTGAACGGCGATATTTTTCATCTGTCAAATTTCCTATCGAGATAATCGAAACAAAAAAAAATTTGACAAACTGTATGCAGCTTTTAAGAACAAAGTAAAAGTTTCAGATCTTGAAAAATAAATTTAGAGATCAATTTCAAGGAAATAATATTGAATCATCTTTATACTGAAATCCGAAACTTAAGTTTCAGCTCTATTTATAAAACATTTGCTTTTCAATTATGTTGAAATTTGATTTGAAATGCTGCCCAAGAAACAAAACTTCATTTCAATTACTTTATCAAATTTTATTTAGTTTCGGACGGGAGTTGGCCTTGAGTGAAAATAGTGATCCGTCGTGTTTTTGACAGTCCTGTAAGTTTTTTTTAATTTTTTTTTAGTTTGGAAGTGAAGTTTTCAAATTAAAAAGCGCAAAACCGGACCATGTAAACGAGAGCGGAAAGATTTGATAAGAAGTTCTCAAGAAGGTTATCTGTTTTTTTTAACCATGGCGTTACTACATTTCATGAAACTCCGAAAGCGCCATCAAATTGGCCAACAAAAGAGCCTCCAGAATTGAACGAGACTGGACTCGAAATTTTTGCTTTAAATGAATCCCGTTATTCTGCCTTGGTGAGCTCATTCTGATCCATTAAATAAATTTTTTATTAGAAAAATCTTACATCTTAAGATATCTCATTTATTTCTTGTTAAATTATTCAATCACTTTTCCTCCTTATAATGTTGAATTGACATAACAAACTCTACCGGGGTTGAGGATTTTGTTCACAGGAACTTAATCATTTACACGTTATATCTAAAAAAAAGTCTTGCCATCTTGCCATGAACTGATACTTTTAATCGTTGTGAAAGTATCTTGAAATGTTGTTTTTAATTGGCATGCCAGAGTTATTGAACTTAAATCTTTCATTCAGGAATGGAAATATTTTGAAAAGAAAACTTTAATCATAATTTTGTTTTTTTACGATTACGTGTTAGATATAGAATTTCCGTGTCATTATGAAGCAGCACCTTCTTAATCGATGTAAGGTAGTGAAGACAGTCGAGAAACTGAAGAAAGTATAGGTTTACATACAAAAAACAGTTGATTCACAGGTTGTGCAAAATCTTATGGCTGGGGTTAAGGCCAAGGTGCGGGTATTTGCCTATGGACTGTTTATAAAATACGAACAAAATGGTAGAATTGAGTTAAATAGTTATTTTTCAATCCCTGAAAATTTGATGGCAATTGGATGAAAACTCGAATTTAGCGAATCAATTTTGTGTGTGGCAATTTCATCGTGGACACCCTTAAGTTCATATATGAACCGTTCTAGCTTTCAGAGCATTTAAACTTGAAATCACACGCTTTCAGAAAATGCCAAAAAGGCGAGCTGCTTATTTTTTCCAAAAAGATATGATGAAAATAAGAAAATGGGATCATTCTACCCTATCTTACCCCATCTATCTATCTATCTGAAAAGTCGATAGAGTAAATATCGAACTCAGCGATTTCCGTTTACTGTTTATGCTTCGAAATCGCTCCAAATCCCTGAAATTAGTGGTATGTAGCTTTTCCTCGCTCGGGATGTCCTACCGATGATGACGTTTGATGCTCACCAATCAATGGCCGGCTTATGCTCGTGTAAACGTAGAGTTAGTTCGCTCCAAGCAAGAGACCTTTGACATCGGAACGCTGATAACAACACATCATCTTCCCCGGGAGCAGCTTCGGAACGAAAGACCCTACAATATTTTGCCAGTTCGTTCTTTAAGTCGGTGCGTTACAGTTCGGTCTGATTCTCCTTCCCATCTCCAGCAGTCAACAGAGGATTATCAATCAAGTGGATTAAGTGTTTTGATCTTGTTTGCCTAATATCCATCCCGCCATTGAAGGATCGGGCGCTGCAATCAAACGTACGTTGAGTAGAGCGTATTTTGAAAGTGTTCCACAGAGGAAAAGTTAAAAGTTAACGGTTAAAGGCTGAAAAAACGCCAAATTTGAAAATAAGTGCAACGTGGAAGTTGATTACGTAACATTTAAATCGCTGTTTGTGCTTTAAAATAGAAAATGATCAATGTTAAAGTTTGAAAAAATCGATAAGGTGGATTAAATGCTGTGGGATAGAAGCAAATAATGTTGAAAAATATAGATATTGATCCAAAATCCAGATACCTGTGTAGCTTATTCCTGCATCGTTCGGAAGAAAATATCAATTTAAGTTTTAAATCAATAAACTAAGCATCAGAAAGTGTTGAAGAAGTTCAATTTCACACAAATTTTAATTAAGAATTTAAATTGTTAAGTAAAAAATCTCGTCTTGACAGAGCACTCACTTTGAAATCGAAGAGATTGTGAGCGAAGGAATCAAAGTTCAAGTTTAATCCTGATAATGAACGACTGAAAATGAAGCAACGCTCGTGTCTTGAGCCGAAGAAAAATCATTCAACTCTGGGAATATGAATGGGGAAGTTTGATTTGAACAGAGTTTGAAAATTATCAGCATACTGAAGCCTGATGTGTGTATGATGATTTGTGGATTTAGAAAAGAGTCAACACCGATCCTGATCGCTACGAAAAATGTTTACAACCAATCTGAATCTAAAATTGTGCTTGGGCTGCTTATCAACGGATTAAGTGATTGAGAAGAAACAACAAATACCACGCCACGCTACAGTGTTTCGTAGTGCGAAAACTTAAAAATTAGAAAATATGGAATTGAAAAAATGAATAGTGCTGGAAAAATCTAAAGTGCTAAGAAAACGGTTGTTTCGAGTACCTATTGATCTTCTTAAATATTTAATGTACCTATTAAATGACATATATGTTCTGCCATTTAACTATGAAGGCATGAAGCACAACAATCTGTGAGACTGTCAAGTAAATCTTATGTCGGAAAATTGAGATTTCGACAGGATGAAAAGTTTCATACTTGGTAATATCTTAAGGATGATTACTGATACAAATTCGAATGATAGTAAGAGAACTGTTAATATTTGTAAAGATATAAGTCCATGGATATACATAGACCATTGCAAAAAAAAATTCAATGATTGGCATCCATTTTTCGTTGCTTTTTCAATCACTAACCATCAGTGTAAAATATGAAATAATTTGGTTTATTCCTGGGTTAACGCAAAGAGTTTAAATTTTTTATGGATTTTAATATGAGCGAAGATCATTATATACATTTTGCATGCAAGAAAATTCCGAAATCGGATGGTTCAACTACTGATTTCGCGGAATCGATCGAAAAGATCGAAAAGAAAATTTGTTTTTCACAGAACATCCATTTTATTCTTTATATTTATTTTTTAACAAAATGCCCCAAGACCATCCATATAAAGTATTATTTTTTCACAATATTGTTGCAACTCTAGTATTGTGATGAAAATATTTAGCCCTGGGTCAAAAACTCAAAGTCAAATGCTGGAACCCGGCAAATCTAGAACAGTTTTCCCTTTAACAAAGATAAAGCAGACTTTGATTGAAACAATACCAGAATGGTAGGGGAGAGGCGGGATAAATGCGCATATTAAGGAAAGTACTCATTTTCTCCCATATTCAGAAAGATAGGAGTCTGAAAACAATATGCACATAAGCGAACATCTGTTTTAAATACGTTAGAGCAATTTTTCGTTAAAAATCTCTTACAGTATTTATGAAAATAATTTTATAATAAAAGCAGTACAAATAACCGATTCTCGAAACCGGCGGGCTAAATGCGCATATTTATGTTTTTTTGGTATATTTCATTTACACTTGAAATATTTTGATATTTTTAATTGAACATGGTAGAAACGGATGTGAAGCATACGTCAAGGCTGCAATTTTGTCGAAATTTCAGTTATCACTAGTTCTGTTGCATGAAACATAGTTAGGTGTTCCATATGGCCATATTTCATGATAATATTTCGTTCATATCGTATTTTTATGGGATTAGTATTAAGCTTTCCTGTTTTCACTGTAAAATTGTGATAAAAGTGTAAATTTAACGTTTCAATGATAAAAGTAAAAAATTGCTAAGACTGATCTATTCTTTTTTTCTATAGGCATTTGACCTGCCTGATATGGGCATTCAAAACCTGTCCCTTTTTCCAATATCTTATCATTTACAACTTTGCCAAAAACTTCAATATGTTTAATTTCCGATTTCCAGTTGAATAAGAAAAAATTGTAAATTCTCTGTTCAGTAATTTATTCGAAATTGAACTTGTGAATCTGAAGGAAGATTGCGAATGATGAAACTATATTTTCAATTTTTGATCACCATTGTGAAACTTTCTTCAGATCCAATTCTGCATAAGAATCAAAAGTAAAAATTTTAAATCCCCGAAATGGTTCGTTATCTATCTATACCTATATATAAAATTGAAGTTTGTCTGTCTGTCTGTTCCCTATAGACTCGAAAACTACTGAACCGATCAATGTGAAATGCAGTATGTAAGAGTCTTCGGGGTCGGAGATGGTTTCTAAAATACTTTCAAACCGCTCCGACTTAAAGAGAGGGGGGCTCCCATACAAAATTCATAAGAATGTGACACAATTTGATCAATTTTTGGAAACTTCTGAACCGATCAACATAAAATTTGGTGTCAAACCGTTTTCAAGACCAGGAATAGTTTCTTAAATACTTTCAAACCTTTCCGAATCCAAAAAGGGTGGCTCCCATACAAAATTTACAAAAAAAAATTACACAGTTTAACATTTTTTGGAAACTACTGAACCCATTAACATGAAATATTGCATGTAGCTGTTTTCAAGACCGGGAATGGTTTCCATAACACTTTAAAGCCCATCGAATCCAAAAAGAGGGGGCTCCCATACCAAATTAATAATAATATGACAAAATTCGAACAATTTTCGGAAACTCCTGAACCGCTCAACGTGAAATATGCTATGAAGCCGTTTTCAAGATCGGGAATGGTTTCTAATATACTTTCAAACCCCTGCAAATTCTAAAAGGGGGGGGGGGGGCTCCCATACAATCCAATAAAAATTTGTCATTTGGATTTTTGTTAAGAAAATGATAAACGTAAGCGTTTTGACATAGTGAGAATTATTGAATTGACAAATAAGTTTTTAAAAAGTCAGATGATATCTAGAGTTTGTTTTGATTAGGTGGTATGAGCCACCTGACGAGTTTCGAGAAAATCGATGTTGAAGTTTCGTAAGACATTTTTTAATCTTGTATTTAAAGTATCGCTCTGAATGGCATAGCAATCAAGTATGCGCTATAAGAATATGTGAGATTTGTCCTAGCGTGTTTGTTATAAGCATCAGTATAGTTGTTCGAGAAAACATGCACTTGCGACCTTCTGCATACCATTTTTGGCGCAAACGTCGTTTTGCAACTTTTTAAAAGTTTTCCTATAACTGTATTCCATTTGAAAGTTACCTCTTAATTTCCTGTTCAGGTACTAAATTTAACCTCGGGTAGCAGCAGAAAGCAGCAGTGATGTGTGCGAGTGTCCTCTAAGAGGCCTGCCGAAAAGGGACTGCGAACGACTGACTTCAGAAAACTTTCTTTAACGTTGGTTTTACATTGCTGGTTATTATCTGGCGCCTCCGATAACCGCTCAAGGAATAAGGGAACACATACAAAAGCGCTCAAGTTTATTTGGCTTCCACTGTGGTAAAAAATATAAATTAAGAATTTGCTTATCCTAAAAGTAATGTGTTTTTCACTTACCAGCAACAATTTTTTCCACTGAGATAGCTACAACCACTCACACTAAAGATATCTTTCCGATTATATTAAGTTTTTCAGTTCTTTGCTACCGTACTTTCTGCGAAGATGCAAAAGGACGGATAACCCAACTCGTCGAACTGTGTTTTTAGGTCCTTTTGCATGCACGGCAATGCTGGGCAACGCGAAAGGTCGTTAAAACCAAGTTGCATCAAAAGTTATAAAGTCTTCATACGTCTTAAAATCAAATCATAATATTAAAGTTATTTATTGTTTAAATGAAACCAAGTTTTTATCTAATAAAGAATGCATGTGTATCAACCGTTTGCAGTCACTAACTCATTTTTGTTTATAATTGTTCATACGACGTAATCAAAAAAAACTCTAGATATATTCTTTTGATAGACGCTTCCCATTTTAATGAATTAAGACTCTTCAATAAATGGAACAAACATAATATTATCAAAACCAAAGTCTTAGAGTTTTCATAAAATTTGATACATTTTTTGACTATGTACAAATTTTCCTGTATCCTAATACTCCTGTCCCTTCAAAAAGTTTATTATATTGTATTGACTATTGAACATCCCTCCTATTTTTTATCTCTAAAGAGTGGCTCCTTCAACCTTCAAGTTAAGTTGCGACTTAAGACAATCAAGAAGCTCGGATATCATGGAAAAAAGTTTGCAAAAAAAAAGAAAGATTATTTTAATTATAATAATTTTAACGAACTTAATTTTTTTCATGAAAGGGATAGCAAAGCACACCGGCTCAGCTAGTATTAAATATTTTCTTTTCATATTCCGAAAGGATGATATTCCAAAGCCGAATTTCGATTCCAGACTTTTTTTCTCAATAATGTTCCAAACTGAAGTTCAGTATCAATACAATCAAATTCAAATTCTCACCCCAGACATCAAATTTTAATGCTTATAAGCAAATTTGGAACCACTGAATTCGGAATGAGTCAAGCCTAACCTTTCCTGATATTTTTTCGCCATGTATCCGACCTGTGCAAATCTGGGATATTTTTTCCAACATCCGTCAATCTTTTAAGTCTATATTAAATCATATTTTAAGCTTTGAAGGATCTATCACAATAAGTTTGATAAAATTTACTCAATAAAATTAGACGTAAAATAAGACGCAAATTGTGACGCATAATTTAAATGACTTTATTTAAATTTATGTTGAATTTTTCAAATGAAGTGCAAATCTGGGCGTTTTGGCAGTCTTAGTCTTATCTTATTCGATATTCGGGACTGAATTTCTATCAAGTATTTAGTTTAGAATTTTTTATCGAGGTTCTGAGTCAACGTTGTGAATCTTGATGAACCATTTGAGTCGTTCATCGAAAACTGAATTGGAATTTTTAGTTTAAAGAAAAACATTTGCTTTGCATTTTTGATGATGGAGGGAGGGAGGGAGTTTAACCTAGGGTTGCCATCCGTCCCGCAAAAGCGGGACATGTCCCGCTTTTTTGTTGAATGTCCCGCTGCACAGTGGTTCAAATCCCCAAAAAGCCGGAAAAAAGTCAATTTTTCAAGTCAGCAACAACCAAATTTTTTATGTTGGAATCGAATCTTCAACATTCTAGGAACGTTATGATGTATTTAGATATTTTCTAGGACCTTTTATACACCTTCTATGAAACAAACATGAACGACAACTTTAACACAAGAATTAAAAATTGGATTTTTTATTCTCAGGCCAAAACAACTTAAAAAAGCATATAAATCTTTAAAAATTAATAAATGTTTATATCGAAGTGATGTATTATAACCTTATTCACACTTTGAAGATAAAAAAAACGTCCTTAATATCATGAACTAATAAAGTTTCGCTTGATTGAAAACCCAAAATTAGATGATAAAAAATTTCTATTTACTCTATTTATTTTTCGAAAGCAAAAATAAAGCTTGCGCTGTCGATCGCCGTGGTAAATTCTACACCGTTGGATAGGTGAAAGCCTCATCAAAAACATATCTTAAAATCAGCTGCTAGTTTTTGCTATATTTTGAATACGAAGTCATTGAGTGGAACGCTGTTTGGTTTAAAAATGCAAATTTTAAAATATTTATACAGAGTTAACCTAGCATTGTTTGCTTCAATACATATGCAAATTCACCTTAAAACATCAGTTTTAATATTCATCCAACTAATATATAGGAATTTAGGAGCCCATACTTACTTTTAACAGAAATATTCATGAATAATTGAAAAATATTCAATTTCCTAGTATAAAGCTCAAACCCCGTTTCAGCAATTATTGAAAAAATAGCAAATTTTGAAAAAAATTCTAATTTATTATTTTTTTCAACTTGCCGCCAATAATCTTTAACAAAAAAGCTTTTTAATAATTTTTTCCCACTTTTTTTTATTTTGAACCACTGTGCGCTGTCCCGCATTTTCCTTAAAATGTCCCGCTTTCTTTCTTGGAATATTTTTACAAAGCTGACTTACAGTGGAAAAAATGAAACTTTAGTCTCAAATTAGATTTATTAGTTCAGTACAGAAAATCTTTCAAATACCTACGTCTTTTTTTTAAATAAGCTGCATTTTTCCTTGTTAATATAAGACAATAGGGGAGAATGAGGATACTTGATCCCTGGGGATACTTGATTCCTTAGCTATATCTCGAAACTGGAATGTCTTACAAAGATCAAATGTTCTAGAAAAATGTGCCAAAATGAGCAAAATAAAAATGCTTGTAGTTTAAATTTTGTTAACAAAATAATTGTTTGAGTAATTGAACTTTGTTTGAAAAATTTCACAAAATGTAACTTGAAGATCTTTTTTCATCACTTTAAAATGTTCCTTACATGGGAAAATTATGAGAAAAATATTTGTTCCAATGTATCAATCGTTCGAGCGTAAAATGAACTTCATAATGCCATATTTTCAAAGCAATGGAAAACTTTCAACTTTTTTCAGAAAAAGTTTTCTAAAATGTTGATTATGGGTTCAATTGATCCCCCAGAGTTGGGTACAATTGATCCCCCTTCCAAACGGCATATTCTTCTTCTGAATTGATCGTTATGATTGCTGATTACGAAATTACTAATATTTATCCAAAAACTAATATTTATCAAACAATTGTCTGAAGAAAAGAGCAAAATAATTAATTTTCTCTTAATTATAAAAAATAGCGCCTTTAAGTATGCAATGTTATTTGCGTTGAGACAAAGTTAGAGAATTTTCTTCTTATGTCTGCTATATATTGTGAAATGAGAACAAACATGACCAAAATAGTCAATTAAAATTCTATCTTAAGGTTTTGTTTGATTTTTATACAAGGATTAGGGCTTCCTGAATAAAAGATCAAGTCTCCTTCAATAGGGGATCAAGTCTCCCCTAACTTCAGAAAAATCGTAATTTTTTACTCCCACGAAAATGCTTCTAGTTCATCAACGGGTTCAAGTATCGTTCTAATTTTTGAAGCATAAAAACTTGAAGTTACAAGCTGTCAGAAAATGTCAAAGACGGCGAGTTGCTAAATTTTTCCAAAAAGATATGGTGAAAATAAGAAAAGGGGATCAAGTATCCCCACTCTCCCCTACTGAATAACTCTAAAGGTCTTAGCATTACAGTAAGATTCTGATTCAGTTTAGCGTTCTTGCACGTTCAACCAATGTATGAAGAACTCTGCCACAGATTTACAAAATATTCTATACTTGATGATAGAAATTCATTACTGAATTCTTAATTTTAATATCTTAAAATCGTTTCAGGGTTCTGGTTCCCTATCATCAAAATCAAAATTGTATTTTTGTTTTCATACTTCGCAGTTTTGGATTCTTGATTTTAAGTTCGCATTTCATTCAAAATTTGATCCATAGTTACAATAATTTTTTCTTCGAATATGAAAAAAAAACACCTAATTAAGGCTATGATCATCTGGAATCAAGGCAGTTACAAACGTGTGCTTTCAAAAACTATTCGTTTGATCGAAAAACGTGAACATTCTAGTGAGTCTCCTTATATTTCTGATCTAATTGAGCAAAAAAATTCAGAAAAAGCAACAGTTTATGAATTTTCAAGTCGACATAGGAAGATTTTCGAGGTGATTGTGTGAAAATATTTTTACCATATCCTTTTTCTTTGTAAATTTCTCAAATACACGCTTTTCAGACATCTGAAGAAAAAAAATAGGCAAGGTAGTCCTTTTCAGACCATCACAGCGCCGCAAAATTTTTAAATCCGAACTTCAGGAATGTAGGTATCGCCGAAATAAACTTAAAATTAAATTCATCTTTCGAAATTCATATTTATATTCAGATAAAAAATATAAAAATGACATAATGAATTCATATTGAAACCTAAGACATCAAATACAAAATACTGGATTGATGATTGAGGGCTTGAAAACAGGTTGCAATTCTTGGCTTATATCGAAATATTGATCTGAAATCTGATTTCAAAATTCGTTTTCTAAAATTCCAGAAATCGTATTGAAACTAGGAAAAAAATCCCAAAATATAATTTCATAATTAGTAAACTTGTTTACTTATTCATGAGCTTAATCTGAATTTGGAATATTAATGCTGAACTCTGAACCTGAATTCATATTCAGGTTCAGAATTCAGATACAGAATAAACATTCAAAAATCAGATTGCAAATTGCAAGAGATTGCATTCTTATAATTTTTGTTATTATTTCAAAATTTCAATTTTTTTAAAACTAAATTCAATCAGTTTTTATTTAAAAAAAAAACAACAACCACAGGATTTTATTTAAGGAATTCATTTCAACGAAAGTAATTGTGGATAAAGAAACATTTATCTAATATCCCGTAAAAAAATCTATTAAAATTGTTATTGTAGTTTTATCAAGAGCCAAATCTCAAACTTAAACTTGAATTTGGATCGAGATTGCTAGTAGATTTAATTTTTTTTTTTTTTTTTAAATAGAGTAAGATTTTTTTCAACAAATCGAATGTTTTCTTTTCTTAGGTTTTAAAATTTTTGAACAAATTAACAAACATACCAATTTTTATACAAATTACACAAAGGTTTTTTACAAGGGTTTAAATCTGCTGTATGACTCGAAATATTTTATTTCAAATAACGTTTTAATCCGTGAGAACCATGGAAAATAACGGTGGCAAAAAATTATGTAAATAGTAATCATGTAAGAAAACTGAGTTTAGTGTATGTGTACTTTCTATGAACAACATTGGCTAATGGTATACATACGTAAATATAAGTTTGCTATACAATCAAGCTTTTCTAAGAGTTTCTAAAATGTCCCGCTTTTTTCGGCTGTGTCCCGCTTTTTTGTCGTGAAATGTCCCGCTTTTTTCTGAAAGTATCTGGCAAGCCTAGTTTAACCCCCAAAATCCCCTTTGTTTCTACAGCCTTGGTCATAGGTCGGCAACCTGCGGCTCGCGAGCAGCATGCGGCTCTTTGGATGTATAGCTGCGGCTCTTTAGCTCAATGTTTGAAAATTTTGAAAATCTTCGACATTTTTTAGAGTAAACAGACGCAACATAAGTTCCTTCAGTTCAGATAATATTTTCCAGGATTCTAAAAGAAACCATTGTGAGGTCCATCTAGCCGCCAGAACGGATTTATTGGACTCCCTCCGGGCCCGAGGAAAACCACCCTACACCCCTGTAAGAGATGTATTAGCTGTGATAGACCTTGATTACATGTTCGAAATCTACCTCTTCTTAAAAGCTATCAACCTCTTTAAACAATATTTTACTATTTCCCTATATCTATTATAGTTCTTAACAATGAATTGTAAATACAAAAAAAACTGACTTTGGCTCCTTAAAACCTTCGGTATAAGCCGTTTCAAATAAACGAATCATAAAAAAAAGAAACCAAAAAACTACTATAGAACAAATTAACAGCATCTTGTCAGTTTGCAACCAAGTTGAGATTTAGAAATCAGTTAACGTTCTTCATAAAAGTCTGATATAGCATTTGGAAGCCTGGAGAAATTTTTCATCACTGGCACGGGAAGTTTTCCGTTGAATTTGATTTTTTGATTTAAGCGGATAAAAACCGAGCATTTTTTAATCTCAAATAAAGCCCTCACTGTTGAGATTATGAAATTGAGTTTGTTTTTCTTGAATTGAATATTTTAAAAATAAATTTGATTTACCACCGTTCTGATCAAATATGAATATCAGATGATGATTTTAATATTGCTTTGAATACTGATAATAATTGTTTTGTGCATTAAAATTTCTTTCTTAAAACATTTTGTTTTTAAATTTTTCAAATATTGAATTCCATCTCTCAATGTTCCTTTTCAAACCCATGAAAAAATCTAATTCTTCGTTCGAATTTTGAACATGAATTCAAGTGAACAAAATTTTCAAGTTTGTCAAAAAATATTTTTGTAAACCGGGAACATGCTGGTCTTATTTTAGAATTTCATGTATAATATGAATATTTTCAAGGTATTTATTCGAAGGAGAAACTTTATTTGGTAAAGAAGCATTTTCTTCCATAAACTTTAATATATCTTCTAACAACTTTTACATCTTTTTTTTAATTCCAAACCTAATATCTAATTCTGCAATTATTTTTAAAACGTCATGGCTGTTCTAATAGTTGATTTTGATTTCTAAGTCTTTATAAGAATTTTGGTTTCAGTTTGTTCTATGAAGTGATGACCAAAATAACGTCAAAAAATTAAAATTTGAGTTTAAAAAATAGATTCGAAGAAGCGAATGTCTATTATTATGTATTATTATATATTATCGTTCACGAAGATCCGAGATACCTATCAAAACTTTTATTGGACTTCAGGATATTTCTACATCATCGGTAGAATCTATTCTTGGCGATTCCTAAAATTCAAGATACACTGAAATACAGCAAATCTACAAAGAATAAAAAGTATTTTAAAAATTAGTTTTTGACTATTTAAAATATTTGAAATTGTTTTGTTTTGATGTATTGAAAAATAAGAATAAATTATTCACACAACAAATCTTATATCATTAAAATTTGTTTACATTTTCGGCCAGGAAACCGCCAACAAACTTCTATCATGTTTAACAAATTCGCAAGTAAAAACTGAGAATTCATTCAACAAATTAAAATATCTGTTTGAATAAATCAAATAGATTAAATTCCAAATCACTAATTGTTTAAAAATTCAAAATATGAATTTGTGATTAGAATTCATAGAAACTTTGACAGAAGGATCAATCTGAATCCATGATATATTTTAGACTCTGAGGTTTAGACATTATTCTTGAGATTTCATTCGTATGGAGAAGAAACAACTTGGAAGGGTTACGATTTTGAACAGAATTGAGAATTTAAACTTTAATCTTCGTTATCGAAAAATATATTATTTTTTAATTTTATCAGAAATTAAAATGAGAACTAGAAAGCTGAATTGGAATGCTTGTAATGAAAAAATTTAAAATAAATTTTATACCCACATTTTATAGACCACATCTCGCGACCGATTGTTACATTTTGTCAAATTTCGACTAGTGTTTTTCATTCCGTAAAATGAGTATTTATGAATTAAAATTTGTTGGATTATTTATTCTAGGACCCGAAAAATATTCATCGATTTAAAATGATAGTTTTATGCGCATAACAAACAAATGAACCTCAATGGGTTATAACGGATATTCAAAACCCAAAAAATTTTAGGGCTTTTTTATAGAATTTGAAGAAAAAATAATTGTGACTAACCCTCGCATAGTTATTTTTGATATTAATTTACATCTTGTAGTATGCATTTTTATGATATAAAATTTTCAATGCTTCTTTTTAATATTACAACAGAACACATCGAAAGTCTATTTTTTATCTGGGAAAAGTTGTTAGGAAAGAATTGCACCAAAGTTTAAAATGATAAATTTTATTAGGTCACAATGGTAAATCGCCAAAATTTCAACGTTTCTAAGCTGTACCCGTTATGAAAATGTATTATTCAGAAGAAAGAAAATCGCTTCCGTTTGCCAATAAAACAACGAAAATCTGTGGCGTTGTGAAAAAGGATGATAAAACTGAGTTAACATCAGGATGCAATGTATCTTAGCGATCAACATTATTTGTAGTAAGGATAAAATTAATTGCGGCTCTTTGAAAGTTTGACATTTCCTTAATTTGCAATTTTTGGCTCTTCTGTCTCAAAAGGTTGCCGACCACTGGCCTAGGTGAACGAGTTTTTTTTATTAAATTTTGATAAAGAGTACCGTCAAACAGGGCATCATGCAACAGCAGGGTTAGATTTGTATACCACAACACTTGTTCAGTTTTACTTTCAATATAATGTAATAAAGTTATCATTTAATGCTAACAATATGATCATGACATAGTTTTTCACGTAGTGAGATTGTTTTTAAGGTTTTTGATTCTAAGAGAAAATTAAAAAACATCGACAATAGATATAGATACTAATTTTTACATTTCTCGATGCCGTAAAAGCTTTACCCAGTATGGTGAACTGGCTTTATGATAACACCTTAAAACTTTATATTGCTTTTATTATCCTAAAACAACACTGTTGGTGTAATCATATATTTCGGACAATCACCTTATTATTTTAAATAAATATTTTCATAATTCAGTTACCAGTCTGAGCTGAAATGAATCAAAGGTTCACCATTTAAATCTCGATTCCATATGCTGGTAGATATGATTTTTTGGATCACGCGTTTGATAATTTCAAAATTTCATCCATCCAAACATTAATTTTTATGATTTCAGCTAGTTGAATCTTCAGTCGGTTTTTTACCCCTAAATGTGTGCAGCACCCTATTGCATTTTTAAAAGCATTTTTAACAGAAAAAATGTAAAATTTAATTCGTACAATACCAAAAACTACTGCAGTTTGTGCTATATACTTCATGACATTACAAATGTTGCAAAAACTCCAAATTTTCAAACTTTTCATTTGATTTTTAACGAATTACAAAGTTTGTTGCAACTTACCCCTTTTTCTTAGTACCTAGTGTGAGAATCGTATGTTTTTGTAAATTTGAAAATTACTGGTGAAACAAATATTTTTCCTGACTACGTCAATTTGATGTCCCATCCACCTTCAAACGGTTAATGTACAAGCGGTATGATTAACTTTGGACATTGAGCTTTGAGAAGCCGTTGATGTTGAAAAGTGTTGCATGATACTCCAGTTAACGGTACAAATTTCACGAAAAGTTGTTATTATGACTAAATCAAAACTAAAATCTTAAACCACACTTTAGAAATTCTTTCCTAATAAATAAGTTTAAGAAGTAAATGAAGAGTCTCCGTTGAGAAATAACAGTGTATGTGTGCAAATTGATTACTCTGACCGAGCCGGTCCAGGAAAGAAGATTATTCTGCCAGCTCACAATCGGACCTCCTAGCATGATTCTGACGTGAACCGAGAAACGTGTCAGTGATAAGTGCGCCTCAAAATACGTTGACCGACTTCCAGAAGTTGTGATTATTCTATAAATATGTGCCATTGACCATCACAACATTCTGGAACGACCGTTATCAATGTTTGATTACGTATACCAGCAATGGCTTGGAGTCTGTACCTTGATTTCTTTTCCTATTCCGTCTCAACCCCTGTAGGATTTTAATCTTCCAACGCCACGGAGAGCTAAGGATGAAATAGTGAATCACCAGGACTGATGCTACGGCTGTAAACACGAACGCCAGACAGAGTGATAATACGGTTTCTCACCATGGGCAACTGGAGGCGATTAAGTGTGATTGTGCTTCTTGTTGCACTCTTGGTAGCTGAAATCAACGCAGAGAAAAGAAGTAAGTAGCGATTGTTTACTATTAATTACTGAATTTAGACGTATCTGTAAGCTTTTATTTTAAAAAAAATAACACTAAATTTAGGATTCAAAGAATGCCCTTAATCAAACATAATAAAAATTATAGATATTTTAAAGCAAAAAAGTCCAAAAATGGGTGTCAAAGATAACTTGATAAATTAACTTTTGTTGATTGTATTGAAAAACTTTTGATTGATATGAATTCAGATAGATTGAGAGCTTATATTGAAATAATAAAAGTGCTTGGTTTTAAAGACCACAGCTGGTCATTTAAAAAGTTCATTAAAAAAATCAATGGATTTTCAACAAAATTTGAGGATAAAATAATATTAATGAAAAAGAAATTGCTGTTCTGTTCAATTACATTCAATTTCAACCGATAAAGATAAATGAACTATGCAAAGACTTAAAGGATGATCAATTCTAGAGTTTGATTTGATTAGGTCGTATGAGCCACCCGACTTGTTTCGAGAAAATCTGATGAAGTTTTGTAACACATTTTCAAATATTGTATTTAAAATGTGACTCAGAATTGTTTGAAAAAATGGTATGCGATACAATCATAGATGAGAAATATGCCAGTGAGAGAGATACAGGCATAAATTTAGATGTTTTGGCCCAAACGTCGTTTCGCAAATTGGTTTGTTTAATCTGATAACATGACTTATTTTGTCCAAACCTTCGCTTATTTATGCTAATTTGCTTCAAGTACTAAATTTCTGAAACTGTAACATATTTTGATTCCTCTGGGGTTTGACTCAATTTTTGGCACGTAATTAGAGGAAATTCTTGCAGCGGTAATTTCTCAAGCATCTTAAAAAAGAGGATTAAATTAAGTGTACTTACGCTGGAATCCCTGAAGCGTTGTTTGCTGGTGATATGCGGTCTACAGAATTGGTGAGAGGGCTTCGTCCTATTCTCTTTACATTGGAGTTTAGCAATCTCCTAATCACATCTGTGCTGCAGCTTGGAATCTGCGCTGCGAGGGACTGTGAATCAGGTACCTATTCAACTGGAAATGACTGACTACTTCCTGTGACTCTGATAACCATTTAAGGAGTTCAGAAACCACAGAAATAGCTCATCCGAAGCTTTTATGTTGGCTGCCACTGTTGGGGGAAAAATTATCAGGCTGAAAAAAAAGTTTAGAAATAAAACTAACGATTATTGCACTTACCCAGTAACATGATGATGAAATTTATTTCACTGCGATAATCAGAACCACTCTTTTAAACGATTCCCGTTTAAATAAATTAACATTTCAGCACCTGTTCATGAATTTCCTTCCAAAATGCTCAACGTCGCAAAAACCAACCCAAAGAATTGTTGTTTTACGTCATTTTTCATCATGGTTAAAACCAAATTGCGCTCAAAAATGAGAAAGTGTTCATACGTCTTAAATTCAAATCATGTTTTAAAATTAATTTATTGATAAAATGAAACCAATTTTTTACCTAACGTAGAATACATGTTTTTCAATCGTTTGCAGTGAATAACTCATTTGTTTATGTTGGCTCATACGAATTAGTCAAAACAAACTCTAGAATTCAAGTATTTTGATCATAGATTTTCAACAGATTGAGGTCTAAATCTGAGGTTTAACTTTGCGCTTTTTGAGAATATTATATTAAAACGCTTTTTTATATTTTAAAAAATCAAATAAGACACTTCAACTAACTGAAAAATTTTATATCTACACATATAATCATTTTATGTTGAAATACGGCTCAGCGAATTTCTGAAATCTCTCGATGTATTGTTTTTGAGGTTCATAATGTGATAGAAATATCATAAAATAAGTAAAATTAAGTGTTTCCATTGATTTTTATGTTTTATAGATTTAATAATTTATCAGCACAGTTTTATAAATAAAAGCTGTCTTTTAATCGATTCTTGATCATCGAATGGTCCGATCATAGAATGAAGCAGCTTAAGACGTTAATAGACCATACAAGATAAGTGCACGCTCGTGGTAAATTGCACGAGTCAACAATACTAAAAAATTTCGAGGTGCAAACAACATGAGAGCTAATCTTGATTTATTTTGAGACCCAACGACTTTCTTGAATGATTTAAGAAAAAGTTGTAATCATATTTATTCCAATTTCAAAAATTGAAGAATTTAATTTTTTAACAACGTTGAATATCTGAAACAAGAATATTTAGGCAAGATGTTAATCCAGGATTGATTGAAATATAATAAATGATTCAAAATCAGGTTTTAGTTTTAATGTAGTTTTATAAGTTTATTAGTTTATTAGATACCAAAATCGAACATCTGACAAATGAATTGAATTCAGAATGCCAAAATTAAATCATCGGCACCAAAAAAAACTGTTCCCTTGTGTAGTCTTTAGTATAAAGAAGTAGCATAAAAATAATAAATGATATTAGTGATTAGAGTGATTGACATAATAAAGAAAATATGATGTTTTGAAATCGCAATACTAGCAAAATAGCAAAGTTTTTAATATTCTTCGGTATTTGGTTTCGGTATTTATACCGACGATTGGAATATACATACCGATTACCGGGTCTTGAAAATGCCGATTTTAACGTGATAGATAGAGAAACAAGAGAGATCAATAGGAGGGAAGAACGCATGCGGGAAACCTACATGGAATGTATCGATGGAAAGTCCAAATTTGGAGAAATATGAGTGGAAGTCGACCGATGGAGCTAGACTTGTACGCTCGTGTCGGTCGATTCCATCATGTTCACCGTGAAGCGGAAATTGAGGGTTCAAGTCCTGTGCATACAGGGGTAAAGGCCCCTAAAAAGAAATAAAAATTATAAGCGGACAAACGGTAAACGATAGACATTTCATGTCTTCATAACATGTACATATTTTTTCATGATCTATCAAATTCTTGAAAGAAAAAGTGATTTTTCCACCTGGAAGTGAAATAAAAAAAATATTTCTTAAAACAGCAAAAACTGAGGATTTATTTCTTCGAATTTTTAGTGTTGTAGTATCGTCACTTATTCAAAGGTTGTCTAGTTTCCATTTTGTCCATCAAAGCAACACTCGATGTTATAGGGAACAACAATAAACATTCTACTTCAAACTATCAACAAGAGCTAACGGTTTAGTTAGAAGCAGATCCTTTTCTTGGATACTACATTTGGCGACGAGGAGAAAAATGGCGAATCCATTTGGTGAGTAATTTAAACAGAAAAAAAGAAAATGTATTAGTACTGAATTCTTGAAAATTTCAAGAAAGGAGAAATAAGGAATAGAAACGAACCAGTCGCTTAAATGCGAACTTGTATGTCTGGTTGCGTTCTGCTAAAATGCAGGAATAGTAGTAGAAATGGATCAGGTGCTTAAATGCGCAGTTGAAGTCTGATTCCATTCTGCCGAAGGGCAGGTTGAAATGAACCAGTCGCTTAAATGCGGAGATTGAAGTCTGGTTTCATTCTGCGAAAGGGCAGAAAATAGTAGCAAGGATCAGTAACTTAAATGCTGTTTAATGAAAGTCTGATTCCATTCTGTGCATGAGTATTGAGTCGCTAAAATGAAGCGCCTATTGATGGGAAATGGAGTTCCCAGGAGGAAAATGATGAAAAGTTGGACGGTATTAGTTACTGACAGGAAGTGGTAAAAAAACTGAGGCAATACAAAACAAAATTTGTTTACCTACTTTGATTTGGTTGGTTGTGCTCAGCTAATAAGAGACGTGCAGTTGTGTGGTCACGTGGTTCGATTTATGATGCGTGTTGAACTTCGGCTTTTCAAGATAACTTTGAGTGGTTCAAATGATGAATACCATTGTGAAGTAATGAAGTAAAATTGTAGATTTTGGCAAAATGAGAATACACAAAGCATTCGTAACATTAAGTGAGTGAAGGCGATTTAAGAAGTACAGTATCCAAACATGTGAAAGAATCTGATATAAGCGATAGATGTTCGGAATAAAATAAAAAAAATTGAAATTGTATTTTAGGCATGGGTTTCATTTATGTGACACCCTGCAAGTATGAGGAATGAATAACACATCTATACAGTTTGAAGAAATATTTGCTGAGATAACAAATCTATTGGTGAGAAAAAAGTTGGAAAGTCAAGGTAGCAAAAAAAAACTATATGTGCTGATTTCTATGAGGAGAAATGTTGTAGTGAACAAAACGACGAAAAGGCTGGGATATATTTTGATAGAATTAAAAATTAATGTGTATATTCGTATCACTTAAACCAGGACAACAAACAACATGATACGCTAGCAATTTGTTTATTTGTTTATTTGTTTATTTGTGTAAAACATCAACGGATCACATGTTGATCCTAATGATAGCCTAATAAAATAATAAATTAAAAACTACTTAAAACTACAAAGTTCTTGAAACCATTAAAATTTTTCTTCGGAAAGTAGCTCTTGAAACGTCGAAGTCAAAGTACTCAGCGAAGCGGTTGAAAGTTCTCAAAATTCCAATTAGAGCGCTGTTGGCTCCGTAGTTATTCAGCCTGATGGGAACATAGAGCTGCAGATTTTGGTTCCTTAATCCTCGGGGCCGCACACTGAGGGGAATAGCCTCCAGCAGCGTAGGAGAGTCGATCCTCGACGCAAGGAGATCTGCTACGATTAAAGCACGTGCAGCGTTTCGACGATTTTGAAGCGTGTCTAAATCAATTAGGCGACAACGGTTTTCGTAACTGGGTAAACGAAACGGATCTAACCAGTTCAAGTGTCGCAGGGCATACCGTATGAAGCGCCGCTGGATAGCCTCTATTCGTTCAGCTCCGTTCTGGTAAAATGGGCACCAAACTGCAGATGCATATTCGAGAGTTGAGCGGACTATGCTGCAATACAGGCTTTTCAGGCAGTACACATCTTTAAACTCCTTTGTTACGCGAAATAAGAAGCCAAGACTTCTAGATGCTTTATCAACGATGTAATTCGTATGAGTCTTAAACTCCAGCCGATGGTCTAGGATAACTCCCAAATCGTTGATGTGTTCCACCCGGGCAATGGTTTCGTTCCCGAGAGTGTACTCTGCGCAAAGAGGGTTCCGCTTGCGAGAAAATGAAATGACCGCACATTTGCTGTGGTTCAGAGGCAAGCAGTTGGTGTCACACCAGTGAGCGAAGGTGTTGAACTGCCTTTGCAAGAGATCGATATCGTCTTGGCCATTGATGGTGTGGAAAAGTTTGAGGTCGTCGGCATACGCAAGTTTTGGACCGTCCAAGAGAGTGAGTACATCGTTAAAATAGATGACAAAAATTATCGGTCCCAAGTGGCTTCCCTGGGGCACACCTGAGCAAGCGGAGAACTGTCTTGAAAAGTAATTTCCAGTTTGCACTGATAACTTTCGTCCTGTTAAATAGCTCCGAAACCAGTCCAGGAGGGATCCACCGAATCCTAAGCGTTCGAGTTTTGCGATTGCAATATCGTGATTTACTTTGTCGAAAGCAGCAGACAGATCAGTATAGATGGCGTCAGTTTGGGACTTCATGGCAAAGCTATCTTGCACGAATGATGTGAAAGTCAGCAAATTTGTTGTCGTGGATCGTTTTGGCAAGAATCCGTGTTGATCGTTGGAAAAGTATTGCTTCGAGGACGAGAAAATCGGATCCAGAACAACCAATTCGAACAGTTTGGCTATCGAACAAAGAGCTGAAATTCCACGATAGTTGTCTATATCTTTCTTATCTCCCTTTTTGTGAACAGGAAACATGTAAGCTTCCTTCCAAAGCGAGGGAAAGATTGCGAAGTCCAGCGAAGTTCGAAAAATATGCCTAATGGGAGTCAGTAGATGTGGCATGAAACGTTTCAAGAAAATAGCTGGTATTCCGTCCGGACCCGTAGATGATGAATTTTTAAGCTTGGCTGTCGCCTTCAGAATGGCTGCGTCATCGAATGAAATACGGCTTAAGGAAGAATCGAGAGGTGAAATATTTCTTACAGCCGTATCCAGTTGTTCTGAGGAAATGGATCCCGTTGAGAAAACGCTTGAAAATTTCTCAGCAAAAAGATTACATATTTCAGGATCGGTGTTCGCTGTGTGGTCTTTCAAGAACATTTGAGACGGAAGCCCGGATTCTTTCCGCTGATTTTTGACGTACTTCCAGAAAGATCTCGGGTTGGTCTTAAAATTGCGCTGTAGCCGGTGAAGATAGTTCTGGTAGCAACGCCTGCTGCTTTTTTTGTATGCCGTGTTTAGCTTGCGGTATTCTTCTTTTGTGCAGAGGGACTTGCGCTTGCTGAAGTTTCGAAGAGCACGGTTTTTAGCCGTCTTCAATTGTCGCAGTTGATTAGTGACCCAGGGAGCTCGTGGGTTGGACGGTAAGCTTCGTTTCGGAACATGACGATCGATTATGTAGTTCAGTATGTTTGAGAAAGTCGCAGCGGCAGCATTGGGATTAGAAAGATCGAGCTCATTCTCCCATTCGATAGAATCCAGGACAAGTGAGATAGCTTCGTAGTCGACGTTTTTGAAGTCCTGGTAGAAAGAAGCAGTTTCCTCTACGGGGGCGTTAATGTCAGTGACATCGATTGAGACCACTAAAGCTGGATGATGGGAAACAACTTTGACGAGAGGGGCGGGAGCTAAATCTATAGTCGGATTCCTGAAGCCTTCGTTTATGAAGCAGAGGTCTAGCGTACGACCGTTTTCGTTTTCGAAGCTGTTGATCTTGCGAAGAGTCGCGGTGCTCAAAGAGTCTAGAAAGATGTTGGAAGGAGCCGAGAAATAGGAGCGCATAGGATCTGGGAACAAAAAGGCACCATGGGAGGGGCACCATTTCAAGCCAGGCATGTTGAAATCACCGATAACAAGTATGTCATCTTCGGGAGAGCAGATTGAGCTTATTTTGGAGAGGCAGTGCGAGAAAGACTCAGCTACAACAAGGTCAGTAGAGCGGTCAGGAGGCACGTACACTACGCATAGGTACAGTTTCCGGTCACCGAGATCAATGCGAGCCCAAAGAAGTTCCAAATCGTTCCAGGAACTGTCTTCGATCAGCTGAGCCGTGAATCTGGACTTTACAGCAAGTAAAACTCCGCCTCCGGTTGATTTTTTGCTGTTCAGGGGGCTTCGATCGCAACGAAACACTACATAGTCTGGGCCGATAATTTGACTGGATAAGGTGCGGTCGTTTAGCCATGTTTCTGTTAAGGCGATGAATTCGTAGCAGGAACATGACGTGGCAAGGAGGTAGTCAACCAGACAGGAATTGACACCACCGACGTTCTGATAGTAAACGTTGATAGGCTCAGCAGTGTCGGGTGCAGAATAAGAACGAAGATTCCTGGAAATGCAAATTCCATCACGCGGAGAAGAACTATCGATAACAGCATACTTGCCTGAAAGCGCAGGCTGGAGAACCCCTTCACCACAGACGAACTCAGGGCCGGGACGACTGTTGTCGGTGGCAGGAAACAGCGCGACTGAGTCGAAGGGCTCAGGGGTCTCCGTAACTCCTGATACGTTGCGTCCCGGTGCTGGAGGCCCAGTAGATTTAGCGGAGTCAGGATGAATTTGCGGGTTAGATCTGTGGTGAATGCAGCAATGCATCAGTTATTTGAAAAAAATCTGACAATGTGAAAAAGGTAATACTTTGGTGGTAATGAAATAATGGAAAATCGAAGGATAACTTGAGAAGAAGAAAGGTTTTGAGATCTGTAATGCTGACAGTGATCTTGAGAGAGAAAAGCTTACACCATAGATTTATGTAGAAAAAAAAACAATGTCAAAGAAGATAGTTCAGGCAGTTTGATTTGAGGGACGTACGAGTTATCAAGTTTAAGTTTTTTTCTTATGGAAAATCGTTAAACGCCTAACAGTAATAAAATAAAGTCAAAAAAAGAAGGGAGTAAATGTAGTATCGTCACTTATTCAAAGGTTGTCTAGTTTCCATTTTGTTCATCAAAGCAACACTCGATGTTATAGGGAACAACAATAAACATTCTACTTCAAACTATCAACAAGAGCTAACGGTTTAGTTAGAAGCAGATCCTTTTCTTGGATACTACAAGTGTTTCTAGAGGAAAAAGCTCATTGTTGATTACTAGTTTGCAACAAATGTATCCAAAACTAATGTGAAATTTATATTTCAATAGAAAGCCAATAACTTGACCAACAAAACCTACTCAAAAAATTATACGAACTCAGCCGAACTCTCAAGGTTAGAACTTACTGAAAAAGGCATTATTTTTGATATTTTGTAGTACCGTAAACTGGGGGAATTTTGATCACTTTTTTCATTAATTTTTGAATATTTTGGAAGGGGTTGCTTTTTCGTAATACCTAAAAGTTTTAAAACCCTTACTGAGGTGAGAAGTATTAAACATGATCATTGATTACAGTAAATTCAAACGACATTGGTGGTCATAATTAAATATTTTTTACAAAATCAGATTTCGAGTTTCGGGGTAACTATGGTTTTTACGTTTCTCAAAATCTTCAACTTTATTATTCGGATGCCATTTAGCACAGAAGGCTCAAAACATCGATAACAGAAATTTTTTGTTGGAATTCAATTGAATTTTTCAACGTTTTCTTTCAAAAACAAATATACTCGAAAGATGGACAATTTTGCTGCATACATTAAGGGGTAAAAATTGTAAACATTTCTCAATATTTTTCGGCCTCAAAAAAAAATTTACCTTCATGCAACTCCCTAAATCCTCGTACTGTTTCCATGTTCTTTTTTTCTTTAAACTTAACCATTTGATAGGGTTTCTAGCCATTTTTTCTATGTGGGCTTTTTCATGGAAAATGACCTTTTTTTAATATCCCAAAATAGCATCAAATGACCCTAAAAATAACACTAAAACAGTGGTCGGAAAATCGCTCAAGAAAAGCAATCAGGAATGGTTTTTAGCTAGAATGATGCTACCTCCGAGTGCTGTGATACGCACGTGGTAAAAGTACCCATTGAATATATGTCGAAAATCAACACTAACTTGATACAAGAAGATATACCATGCCCCACCGGAGGCTACCGTTGCTATTCGTCACGTGGCTAATCGACTGTGATCGACATACTTGGTGATACATTTTGAACGTCGCTCCCTCAATCATTACCGATTGTCTATCCTTGCATCATTGTTCATAATGATCGTTATTGATAGACGATCATGAATGTTTCAGGAGGAAAAATCTGAAGAAATACCAAGACACCGTACACCGACACCGTAACACATGCTGGACAGTTCATTGCGGTTACCTAGCCATGATTTTGTCCTTCTAGGCAAAACGAAAAATAAAAAATCATCTGATAGCCTACATAGATCGCTCAGAACTGATACATATCAGTTATGATCCTAAAGGTTGAAAGTCGTTAGGGGAAGGAAATCAGCATCGAGACGTTCGTTGCTGATAGTCTGCGTCCTTTTTTACCTCATCATGTATCGCAAAAGTGTTTCAAATACAGAAGCATCGTTGTCATGCATGATTGTTTGTATGATTTGGTTGAAGAAGGAAAATTTGATTGCTTTGATTTTTTGGCTCTGAATGTAGTCAAGCATGGCTCAGTGAAAATGATTGATTTTCGGAAGCATGCACTAAAACTTAACCGCAACCAAGGAAAAAAGTTGAACTTTCACATTAAACAACCCGTTTTCTTCTAAATGCTTTAATTTGATCAGGAGGGATGTTTGTTTGTGAGCCTTCAAAAAACCAGATATTTTAAGATTTTAAAATTATAATTCAAGTAATATAAAAAAATCTCCTAATAAAAATCAAAATTAGCTTAAATGTAACTCAACTAACAAGCTTTCAAACGTAGTAAACAGCTTTCATAGATTTTAACTTTATACTTAGTTAATGATGATTATCTGCAAAAATGTCATGTTGATCAAAGTTACTCCGCTGATCAAAGTTCCCCTAGTTTACGGTATATCCTTTTTATGGTTAAAAAAATGTTCCACAAAAATGTGTGTTTCAACCATTTGAACAACTTTTTTTCAAATATACCAAGTTTGTAAATCGTATACTTATAAAGATATTAAATAAAAACTCAAAATTACTTGTTTTATTTTTATAATGCTCGTTACTTTTATGATTTTCATGCGATCTTGATGGTGTCTTCAACAAAGTTTCTTATAATAATAAGATCTACAACAAGACATCAAGTCCCTAAAGAGATGAACATGAACGGATTCCGTTAGAAATGTCCCACGAATTAGGTCCCAAACGACGTCGAAGGATTCGAAATAGCAGGAACAACTTTGGCCATCAACTTGATCAGCGATGGCGGAGCAGAACACGTCCGTTGCACGCAATAAGGTTTGAAAAAATTCAAATTCAAAAATCCAGGTGGAAAAATGACTTTTTCTTTCAAGAATTTGACAGATCATCAGAAATTATGGAAAAGTTGTGAAGACATCAAATGTCTATCGTTTACCGTTTGTCCGCAATTAATTTGAATCGCTTTTAAGGTGCATTTACTCTGTGTGTGGTGAGGCGTTGTATCTTTTTCGATAAATTCATGATATTTACGGCTTATGTTCTTCCTTTTCTTTGACCCTCATGATTCTCTAAAATTTTCCATCCTATTAAAAATTTGAAAAATTTTAGATACGAAATATACCAAGACAGAATCATAAGATTTGATTTTGCTTATATTGATCCATACGACCTAATCGAAACAAAATTCAGAAATATGCCTTTGGCTCAATTTCCACCGTCCATCACATTAATCTTTTAAAGCATCTGCTTAATTTATCTGTAGTTCAATTCAATTTCAATTCTTTCTTCAAGAATATGATTTAACTGTTACCAAATTGCCATAAAACATAAAAGAATCTATCGCTGATTATTCGTTGAAAAAGATCTGTATATGTTTTTGGAAAATTCAGTCTACATGGCCAAATAGAAATGGTGTATCATAATCCGCCTAAAAGCCCAAAAATTGTTCCGATAAACTTTCCAACTTTGAGCTACCACCCGTGCGGAAACTATACGAAACACGAAACATAACGCGACAGAGAACGGTTGACAGCTGAAGTTTTCTTGTGTCGTGATACAGGACGATTGTTCGAATACCTGTGCTTTCGTGGAAATTTTGTCCTCGAATTCCGGAGAAAGGAAGTGTCCCGAGATTCAGGAGGGTTCCCATACGCACTTCGAATAAAATTAGCAATTTCCCTGTGGTTCGGAGAGTAATTATTCCGAGAGGAAAATTTGAAACTTTTCAGTAGTAATTAGTGCTTTCAGTGTTTCTTTATTTTTATTTCTTATTAATTTCCAATAGCTCGTTCAAACTTCAATTCTCAATATAAGCTTTCAATGACTAGTTAAACGTGTCATATTATGAATAACAAAAATTGAGAATTTCTGAAATCAAGAACGATGAAACCGTACCGTCAAACGGGGCATCATGCAACATAAGGGTTAGATGCAAAATTTATAGACAACAACAATTATTTATTCATTTATTATTTTAATAAAGTGTAATATGGTTATCTTTTAATGATAACAAACTGATGATAAATAAGTCTCTCACATTGTGAGATAGTTTTTCAAAGTTTTTGATTATCATGAAAAATTAATTAAATCAAGCAATAGATCTTAAAAAATTTACGGTTTTTGATGCCATCAAAATCTTTACTCAGCATAACGGATTGGCTTAATGATATTGCCTAAACTTGATATTGCTTTTATTAAAAAAAAATTAATTTAATTTTAATTTTTTTTAAATAAATATTTTTATAATTCTGTTACCAGTCTGGGCACAATGCATCAAAAAGCAAATAATTGTATTGAATCACGCGTTTGCTAATTTCAAATTTTCATCTATCAAAACATAAATTTTCATGATTTCAACTGGTAGAGTTTTTTGTATTATTTCTGACACCTAAATGGATGCGGCACCCTCATGCGTTTTCTTAAAAAAAAACATTTTTGGCAGAAAAATGTAAAATTTAAGCTCGAACTATACCAATAATTATTGCAATTGGTGCTTTATGATTAATGGAATTAAAAATATATAAAAAATACTACGAATTTTTAAACGTTTTCACCTGATTATTCATTAATAACGAAAATTGTTGCAATTTTCCCCTTTTTATTTGAAGGTTGAAAAAATAGCAAGTTTTGGTAATTTGTGATTCCTATTGTGTATTCACAGTACACGATCCAACTGGCCTGCTGTGTTTAGGAATGTGTTGATCAAAAGTCAATCACACTTCCTATACAGAGCAGTCTGTTGTACGGCAATTCAATCTTCTCCAAATTCAAGATAACAACATAGGATTTTATATTCACCCTTCATTTGAAAATGATGCAAAGAAATTGAAATTTTAATGAAACATTTTCAATTAACCATTATTACGCTAAGAGTTGTGAGTCTGAGTTGGAATTTTTTTATTTCATAGTTAATTTCTATCATATTTTAAAATTAATTTTTGAAACCTGACGTTTATTTACAGATCTAAATGTCTGTTTCAAATTTTCAATTGCGTCTAGTTTAAGTTTTGGATTAATAGCTTATGATTATCTAATATTTGTAAAAATAAAAATTCTGATTTCATTTTTAGACTGTCAAAATTTGACTCGTATGTATCCGGACAGGACGAATCCAGACTATTTATCTAAAAACCTGCAAAAATCCGGGCAGCTTATTTAGAAATTTTAAACATTAAACGGATAAATTTAAAAAAAAAACCTAGGAATTCAGTTCAATAAAATCAAACACATAAAACCCAAAACATAATACTTTTATGGAAATACGTCAGCAGATTTTTCATAATCTTTATGGCTTCCAAAAAATCGTTCATGTTTATTTTGAAAAAAATTGCTTGAAAATGTGGTTTTTAGAAACAAAGATCAAAAATAAAAATTACTTATGTAAATTTTTATTCGGTTTTTGCAAATAAAGCAAATAAATGCAGACATTTTTCAACGAAATCCGGGTAACCAGGCCGGACCGGACCGTTTCCAAATTTTATATTAAATATCTGGCCAAGTAAAAAAAAAAAACAACCAATCTGGCAAGGATTTTTAATTTTCATTTAATGCTGATGTTATTTCAAAGTATATTATCTATTTGCTTTGATTTTTTGGTACAGAATATAAAATTCTTCTTTTTTTTCTTAAAATTTAATGATGGTTAAAGTTCTGCATTTATTTCCTAGGGTGCCTGAAAATCTGATTTTAAACTTGTAAGCCTCATTTTGAATGATAAATGAATGACTTGCCGTATTGAGTTGAAATTTGGATTATTTAATTTTTTTAATTTTTATTTTTATTCATAACTTTAAATTTTTCTATGAATTTGTTTGTGAAATTTTAATCTCATCATAAAAACCATCATGTTGTTGGATATCAATCTCTGTAATAATTGTTTGTTCTCCAATCCTAATCCTGTTTTGTCAGAATCAACTTCCAATGCGGGACTATTTAAGTTATCTGACATTCTTAATGGAGTTTTCTCTTTTTTCCACGTATCAGAGTCCATAAGAGGCATTGTTACTACAATGCTCCCGTTAGTGAAGACACTTTTAAAGCAATTGATGCAAACTTGGCCACTCCTTTCAGTGTTCATCTCTCTCGATGGCTAATTTAAGCCGAGAGGTCGGAGATATCACTGTTCTACAGTGGAATTGTCGTAGTCTAATCCCTAAACAGGATCCGTTCAAATTTCTTCTTCATAAAACTAATTGCGATGTATTTGCTCTGTCCGAAACTTGGCTTTCTTCACAAACTGATCTCTCATTCCACGATTTTAACATTATCCGTCTGGATCGTAACGATTCTTATGGAGGGGTGCTTTTGGGGATCAATAAGCGCTACTCCTTTTATAGAATCCATCTCCCTTTATCAGGAGGAATTGAAGCTGTTGCATGTCATACAACTATAAGAGGTAAGGACTTATGCGTTGTCAGTTTGTACTGGCCTCATAGAGTTGCAGTGGATCGAAGTCACCTGGAGGACCTGTGCTCAGTGCTTCCTGAGCCAAGGTTGATCCTGGGTGACTTCAATTCACATGGAACTGTCTGGGGAGCACAAATTGACGATAGTCGTTCTACTCTTATCTATGACATTTGTGACAGTTTCAATTTAACAATTTTGAACACGGGTGAAAAAACACGGGTACCTAAACCTCCTGCAAGACAAAGTGCAATTGACCTCTCACTCTGCTCAAATTCACTATCATTGGATTGCCAGTGGAAGGTAATCCCTGATCCCAATGGTAGTGACCACTTACCAATCAAAATTACAATCACCAATGGGGCCAGTACTTCAAATCATACAAATATGGCATATGACCTTACAAGACACATCGACTGGAAAAAATATGCGGACACGATTACAACAACCATCAATTCTATGAATGTTCTACCTCCTTTAGAAGAATACAATTTTCTCGCTTGTTTGATACATGAAAGTGCAGTTTGTGCTCAAACGAAACCCATCGCAGATTCATCTGTACGTCGAAGGCCTCCTAATCCATGGTGGGACAACCAGTGTTCTAAGCTTTATAAGGACAAATCAAAAGCTTTCAAAGATTTTAGAAAACATGGAACCCTCGATCATTTCGAAACATATCTGTCCCTTGAAAATCAATTCAAAAAATTGATTAAAGGGAAAAAACTAGCACATTGGCGTACATTCGTGGAGGGTTTATCGCGAGAAACGTCCTTGAATACCTTGTGGAAAGTAGCACGAAACATGCGTAATCGATCTTCAACAAATGAAAGTGAGGAACATTCACATAGGTGGATATTCAACTTCGCACGGAAAGTCTGTCCAGATTCCGCACCTGTTAAAAAAATAATCCGGAATGTGCCTCCAGGTAGGTGTGGTCTGGATTCCAGCTTTTCAATGGTCGAATTCTCACTTGCCCTCCTCTCTTGCAACAATTCAGCTCCGGGAATTGATAAAATCAAGTTTAACTTGTTGAAAAACCTTCCGGATGCCGCAAAATTTCGCTTGTTAAATTTATTTAATCAATTCTTGGAGCATAGCATTGTTCCCCAAGAGTGGAGACAAGTGAGAGTCATTGCTATCCAAAAACCTGGAAAACCAGCGTCTGATCCCAATTCGTACCGTCCAATAGCGATGTTGTCTTGTATACGCAAATTGATGGAGAAAATGATATTGTTTCGTTTGGACAAATGGGTGGAAACAAATGGTCTCCTTTCAGATACTCAATTTGGGTTTCGAAGGGGCAAAGGGACAAACGATTGTCTTGCTTTGCTGTCTTCAGAGATACAAATGGCGTACGCAAAACGTGAGCAAATGGCTTCAGTGTTTCTAGACATAAAGGGAGCTTTTGATGCAGTCTCAATAGAGGTGTTGTCAGACAAATTGCACTCTCGGGGTCTGCCTCCTCTATTAAACAACATCTTATACAGCTTGCTTTGTGAGAAACATCTGAACTTTGCTCACGGAGATATTGCAGTTAGAAGAATCTCTTACATGGGCCTTCCGCAAGGTTCATGTTTGAGTCCACTTTTGTACAACTTTTACGTAAGTGACATCGACAGTTGTCTCTCTGAAGGCTGCACTCTAAGACAACTTGCAGATGACGGCGTGGTTTCTGTCACAGGATCTTCCGAGTCTCATCTGCACAGACCTTTACAAGATACTTTAGACAAATTGTCTTCCTGGGCTTTGGGGCTTGGGATTGAGTTTTCCCCTCAGAAAACGGAGATGGTTGTTTTCTCTAAAAAACGTAGACCTGCTCAACCTAAGCTTCAACTTCTAGGCAGAACGATCACTCAATCGAGGTGTTTTAAGTATCTTGGGGTTTGGTTTGATTCTAAGTGTACCTGGAGGGCCCATATTGAGTATCTAAAAGGAAAATGCCAACAAAGAATCAATTTTCTCCGATCAATAACTGGCACCTGGTGGGGAGCCCATCCAGAAGATCTTTTAAAATTGTATCGAACAACTATTCTCTCAGTGATGGAATATGGTAGCTTCTGTTTCCAGTCAGCTGCCAAAACTCACCTCATCAAACTCGAGCGTATCCAATACCGCTGTCTCCGGATCGCTTTGGGCTGTATGCCCTCAACGCATAACATGAGTCTTGAAGTTTTGGCAGGAATACTCCCTCTTAAAGATCGATTCAATTTACTATCACTCCGGTTCCTCATCAGGTGCGAGGTCATGAACCCATTGGTGATTGTGAATTTCGAAAAGTTACTTGAGCAAAATCTTCAAACTAGATTTATGTCTATATACCATGTCCTCATGTCAATGCAGGTAAACCCTTCTTCGTATACTCCAACTCGTGTTTGTAGCCCAGACTACGATAACTCTTCTGTCAAGTTTGATTTGTCTATGCAGCAGGAAATTCGTGGAATCCCGGTCTCGCATCGTTCTCTTCTGATTCCAAAAATTTTCGAAGCTAAATATAGACACGTCGATGCTGACAAAATGTACTTTACCGATGGATCACTTATTGAGGAAACAACAGGATTTGGAGTGTTCAACGAGATATCATGCGCCTCTCACAGTCTCCAGTCACCATGCTCTGTATATGTAGCGGAGTTAGCAGCTATTCACTGGGCTTTGGGCAGTGTCGCTTCACGGTCAGTTGGACACTACTATATTGTAACGGATAGCCTGAGCTCTGTTGAAGCAATACATTCAATAAAACCGGGAAAGCACTCGCCGTACTTCCTCGAGAAGATACGTAATAATTTGAGTGCTTTATCAAAACGTCGCTTTACTATCACCTTTGTTTGGGTTCCCTCTCATTGCTCGATAGTGGGTAATGAGAAGGCAGACTCTCTGGCAAAGGTGGGGGCGATGGAAGGCGACACGTATCCACGTGAAATCGTCTTCAACGAATTTTACTATTTGGTTCGAAGAAACTCTCTTGTTAACTGGCAGCGCAAATGGGACGAGGATGAGTTGGGTCGGTGGCTCCACTCGATTATCCCAAAGGTAAGCCTTAAATCCTGGTTTAATAGGTTGAACCTGAGTCGGGATTTTATTCGTATATTTTCCCGTCTCATGTCTAACCATTATTCCTTAGACGCGGTACTTTATCGTTTTGATATTGCTGGCAGCAATTTGTGTGGTTGCGGCAAAGGCTACCATGACATCGAGCATATTGTTTGGTCGTGTGAGGTCCATCTTGTCGCCAGAACGAATTTAATAGACTCCCTTCGGGCCCGAGGAAAACCACCTAACGTCCCAGTGAGAGATGTACTAGCTGTGCTAGATTTGGACTACATGTATGAAATCTACCTTTTTCTAAAAGCTATCGATCTTCGTCTATAATCCTTTTTATTTTCACATTTCCCTTTCTATCTTCTTTTTGACGTAGAATTACGTCTTACGGCAACACTATAGGGGTGCAAATTGAAACTCGCGAAATGATCTCGCGTCACGAAAAAAGCCTCTTTAACAGACATCATATCTAAAGGATTATGACGTCATCACCAAGCCAAGAGAAAAAGAGAAAAACTAAGAAAACACGGCTACCCCGCCTCTTGATGGGTTTTGATTTTCCCAGCCTACTATGCAAAAGTATAAAAGAAAGGGCTCGTCAGTCGACACGGTTTCATTATCTGTTTGCCGTCGACAAGTTCAGACATGGCTGCAATTCGATCTTAGTTTGGACCCCACCAGTGGTAATCCGACTTAGATATCGAATTGCAGTGGTTAAGTGGCAACTGTGGAAGAGCATGGAGCAATTGTAGATGCCGCAAGCAGCGATGGCGGCTAGCAGAGGTGGAGAAGACCAGCGGAGGAAACGGCGAGCGGTGAAGGGCTTCAGTTGCGGTGCACACCAGTGGCGGATAGATTTGCACGGTGCATATTAGTGCGTGTGGTGAAAAATGTTCGCTGTTCCTATTTAGCCCCCAATCGGGTTTGAAGGATTTATTTCGGAAAATCCCAACTGTTTGTCTTGAGATCACTGAGAAGTTGAGATGTTGAAAGAAACGCGCATTTCAAGGCATCTCACGTTACTGACAGTGCTATGATTGTGAACAAATTTCCTGCTTCTTCTACTCGTTGCCATCTCTATTGTGGCAAGCGAACCCAAAGCCTACTAATTAGAACTTGGAAATTTCAATTTTTAGAAAATCCGCAATGAAATAAAGCAATCGCGGTTTGATTTCTGATAATTTTCGATAAACTAAAATATTTTTCGGTTCTGCAGGCTAGGGCATCACTTTCCAAAGTTTTGCTTAACGTAGGTAACTCTTTTGAATAGTGTTTCATTGGGTTTTATCAAAGAAAGTGAATCAGCTTTTACTCTACTTTTACAAAGTTTGCCACATCGATATTTTTCGTTCTGTTTTAAGAAAAAAAGGAATGAACTGGCTTCTTTAATAGGATATGTTCCTAAAAACTGGGGAATATTCTAATTATACTAGCCGGGAAAAAACCGCATCGAAATATCTTTAGAAGTTAGTTTATGGTGCTACAGCTTACAAGGCGTGGTCGTAATTCTACGTATTATGGTCGTGTGAAATACAACCTCTCCATCTTTTTCTTCTAAAAATGTGCTAAGCTAAGCAAACGATTGTAAAAAGAAAACGAGTTTGGCTCCTTCAAACCTAATCGTATGAGCCGTTTCAAATAAATCAGTTAAAAAAAAAAAAATAATTGTTTGTTTTTTATAACACTGCTATTTCTCGCTAAATTTGAACTTCGAAAACCCTCCCATGGACGAGCCTTTCGCACGGGCCTCGCCCGAATGTTACAAACTTAATCATGAATCCATATACTACAAAATTAAATACAACACTTTCGGTGAATCAAAGAGACCATATTATTGCAATTTGGTATAGAGGATCCCGAGATACAGAACGCTGAATATCGGTGTTTTCTTCTTCGACAGATTTCTTCGCGATCCTTAATATGTTGGGTATGAGGAAACTATGCTTACATTTTATTCATTTGTTCAAACGACTTAAAAATTTCAGGTAACCAGTTGATAAGCTTATGATATTGAATGCGTTTCAATTTTGTATGGATATTTGTATGGAAAATGAAATCTTTGCACATTAAATCATTCTGAAAATTCAAATAAGCTTGAAATGGAGTTAGTCTTGGATTTTTGGTTTTGACTGTTCTTAAGCTTCACTTTTTGATAGCATGACAAGCAGCTAAGCAGCTAAGCATTTCAAGAACAAAGTTATAACCATTTCAAAATAAAAAAAATCTGAATCCATTGAAATGTAATTAAAAATGGCAGACTTTGCTTGCTAGAGCTTTTAATATTTTCATTAAATGTTTTTGCAAAGGTTTTAAAAATCAATAAATTCACTGGCTATGCAAAGCAGTTTCTTGAGATTTTTTGACGTTCAATTACGTCTTACGGCAACACTGTATAGGGGCAAATTGAAATTCGCGAACGAATCTCGCGTCACGAAAAACGCTTCTTTAACGGACATCTTTTCCGAACATCATCTTGGGTCGGCTATTTGTTGGTACACCAATACTCATTCAGCGCAAATGCGAATGGCACGGAAGTCTTCCTCACGAAGATATAAAAAAAGCACTTTTCGCTGCCTCAAATTTCATTCGCGTCCACAATCAGTCCTTTTCAAGCCTACTACACAGATGAAGAAAGATAGTAAATAGGTATGTTGCTATATTGTCAGATTTGCTTCGTAATATTACGTAAAAACAGTCGAAAAAGCAAAAATTAGAAAAAAATAATGTTGGAATTGTTTTTTTTAATAACTTTGAATATCTTTTCTGGGGTATAAGTTAGGTGTGTGCTTCGTTCACATGACTATACTGCAAGAATAAAGGAATATATTTCATCCAAAATTGTATTATTTGGAGCTTACAGTACATCTTTTGCGATTTTTGAATGAAAAATTTAGTTTTCCCATACAAATTTCCATAAAAAGTTCTCAGTTTGATCCTGGGAGGAGGAAAAAATAATGAAGTTTTATTTTCCCTCTACTTAACTAAAACATAATATATTAAAATTATCAACATCATACAAAATTAGTTATTAAAATCGTATTCACTTACTACATCACATTTTAGAAACTACAACAATTCGAAGATGACTAAATATTCACCATTTTTTAATCCCACTTTTAGATCCTCTCAAAGATCCTCGGATATGTGGAAGACCGCAATGTATAGGTGAGAAAAAAAATCATTAAAATATGATAATAAATTTACATTTGACACCACATTTACAGAAACAAACAACAAATTCCGATACCAGCTGAATCGTCTTTACAAATACGACTACTCCATGTACGTGAAGACCGAATTTTCTGGCAGCGGTGAAAATTCCTCACAGCTGCACCTGATTGCAGCAGTTGAAATTGACTTCCCCAAACCGTGCCAAGGTATTCTGAAACTTCACTCGGTTGAAGTCCGGGATCGACCACTTCCGGTAACGGAAGAGCAGGACTTTGACTATGGTGCTGATTACAACGAACCGGCTCCGGAAGCCGAACTGCATCCCAAGAGTGATGTCATTGCTGAGGAACTGACTCGGTTTGAGCTGAAATTTGCCTTCCACGATGGGCTGATTAGCGAGATTTGTCATGAGGCGGATGAACCGGTGTGGACATTGAACATGAAGCGAGGTATTCTGTCCTCGTTCCAGAACAGTATGCCCCGGTTCGATATCGATTACCATACAACCGAAACAGATGTTTCCGGAGTTTGCGAAGTTTCCTATACGATGAGTGGAACGAAGGAAACCAGCTTGATCGTTACCAAAACCAAAGATATTCAGTCTTGTAAGAGGCGCTACAAGACCAACTCGCTGATTCAAACTGTACCTTATGAGTTTAGACCGGTAAGTTGAGGAGAATGATCTTCAAAAATAATCTTGAACATTATCAATCTATTTTTCAACAGGATTACGTAGCGTGGCCAATCCTTAACTCCACCAGCTATTGTAACGTAAGTTTTTAGCCTAGACTGTAAATTTTCAGTTTAAACTACATATTTATGCTTCCGATAGATATCAGTCGACAATTACGTCTACAAAGAAGCTGTTTGCTTTGAACGGCATCAATTGGTTCCATTTTCAAATGGAGCAGCAGGAGCCGTGACGGAGTCCTACAGTCGCATGACCTTAGCCGACGAAGAATCCTACGTTCCCGAGGATCAAACCCCTGACGAGTACGAAATTCAGAAGCGATCAACACTTATCTATGATCACACACCATCCGCTAGAGATAGCCACGATGAGATCAAGGCATCTCGGGAATTGTTGAAAGAACTGTGCCGGCTAGGGTTTCCCGATATTCGTCGAAACTTTCCCGATGTATTTTTAAATTTCCTGTCCACAGCACGAGTTTTATCGTTTACCGCGTTGTCGCAGCTTCTGTACAGATCCAAGAGTATTTGCGAGAATGGAAAGTGAGTCTTTTCAGAATGATCCATTTGAAATATGTGATATTCATCAACTTTTATCGATTTTCTTTTAAAGGAACCATGTTCTCGAGAGTCTCCCGTACGTGGGTAGTCCTGCATCCGTAACGTTGATGAAGGATCAAATCATTAACGAACACATCAACAAAGACTTGGCCAAAAAATGGATGGAATCCTTTGCCTATCTTACAAGGTGAGTGATTGAATTAGCTTTCAAAACATTGCTGAGAGTTGAGAACATAACATCGACTTGGCATAATTTTAATTTGAATCAACCAAGGTTTTGAAACCAAATTACATATTTCATGTAATTTTTATTTCTGACTCTACAGACCCAACGAGGAAGTCCTCGAAGCTATGCTGGAGCTGATGGAGTACGGTAAGAAAATTGGCGAAAAGAACTTCATGCTGGCCGGAAGTTCGGTAGCGCATACATTCTGTACCGTTCAACCGGATTGTAGCGAAAGCGAAGCCATGCAAGCCATCGTCCAATTTCTGAACGGCGAACTGGAGGAGAAAGTCGCTGAAGCATCGGAGGCGATGACCCGAAAGCTGCGGGAGAGTATTATCGTCATTTTGAAAAGTATGGGAAACATTGGGGTGATCAATGCAGATTTTTACCCGGAACTGCGACTCTTGATCGAGAATGATCAGCTACCGATGGAGATTCGGGTGCAGGGAATTTACGCTTTTCGGAGGCACAACTGCGCTCGAAAACGGGATTACTTCCTGAAGCTGTATTCGAATTTTCAGAATGACGTTGAGATTCGAATTGCAGCCTATCAACAGGCCATGCGATGCCCTGATTATCTTTCGGTTAAACTGATCAAGCACGTACTGAAGACTGAGGAAGTTAACCAGGTCGGTTCTTACGTATGGTCTCACTTGTCGAATTTGGCCAGCAGTGCTTCTCCGGTACGTGTGGAAGCTCAAGGGTTACTAGCGGATGATGATCTTGGGAAGAAATTCAGGCTGGATATTCGAAAGTTTAGTCGAAATTATGAGCAAACGTTGTTCTTTGACGAATACAACTTCGGCATGAGCACGGATGCTGATTTGATATTCAGTACGGAGTCTTATTTGCCTAGGACAGCTTCATTGAACTTGACTGCCGATTTGTTTGGAGAGTCGGTAAATTTCTTGGAGTTGAATGCACGTGCCGAAGGGTTTGAATATCTGGTTGAGTCGATCTTTGGACCTACTGGTCCATTGAACACCAAAAAGGTTAAAGAATATACCTCAGCAGTAACGTCACTCTTTACTTCGGAATCAGAAGAAGAGGACTCATCCGGCTATGATCCTACAAACACATCAAGAGGCAGACGTGATTTGGATTCTGAAGAAGCTGAAAGTGAAGAAGTTAAAAGACCGAAACGTAGCGATGAACGTTCACCAACCGTTATTACTAAAGATATTCACGATCAGATCGACAACATGGGATATAAAATGAAGTCTGACTTCAAGGATCCTCACGCTTCGCTGGGTGTTAAAATTTTCGGTAATGATCTCAAGTATTACACCATTGAAGGCTTTGCTGAAACGATGATGGCCGCCGAACAGATCAATCCGATCAACTATCTTAAAGAAATTTTATCCGGAAAGGAGGTTTCCTACACAAAGTCTGGTGTTTTTCTTGATGCGTCTTATGACGTACCGCTGAGTAATGGTCTTCCGTTAGCATTGAGCATCATTGGTGCATCATCGGTAGATCTACGCATGTCCGGAATGTTCAGGGCATCCGACATTTGGCAATCTTCTAGAATTATCGATGTTGAAGGCAAGATCAAACCCAGTGTTTCTGCTGACATAACAGCTACCATGAAGACCGATTTCATCCACACAGCTACAGGAATCAAAGTTAAATCCAATTTGTACTCAAGTTCATCTTTGGAAACTAAAATAAAAGTACGTGGAGATCGTTTGGCATCTCTTCAATTCAGTCTGCCGCAGGATCATAATGAGATCTTCAGTGTACGCTCGGAAATGTTGGTATTTGATGACAACCGAGAGTTGCGACAGAAAGGTATTGAACAACGCTATTCCAACTCAACTTGTACCTGGCCGTTTATAGACAGAGCGATAGGACTGAAACTGTGTGCGGATTACAGTCTACCGGATGTCAGTAACCTGACAGGAATTCCTAGCTTAATTTTGAGTGGACCAGTGAACTTGGACATCAGTCTCCAGAAGGCTGATCCCACTGCCAAAGTTTTCCTATTCCAATACAGCTGGGATCAGCAGCCGAACACTTCAACTGGCTCGATCATCTTCGAAACACCAAATTCTCAGATACCAAGAATATTTATTGCAAACATAACATCAGACAATGAAGGCTACAGTGTATCTATGGGTTTTCAAAATGGTGACACCTCACATTCGGCTGTCGGAATATATACCAACAATAAGAATCAGCGGAAGTTGGACATGTCACTGAATGTCAACGATCGGAAGTACTTGGCCTTAGAGATGGGTTACAACAAAACGGAACATAAGCACGGAATGATCTACAGTCCGTCGTTGTTCCTTTCGGTGAACAATGAACGCATAGCCGGCATGGCTGGTAACATCAAAATGACCTATAAGAAAGGCATCAAAATGTGGGATTACATGCTACAGTTTGAAACAAAAAGGCTGCAGGCAAAGCTTTTGGGTAATATCCAACAAACCCAGGCAACGATTACGAGTCAGCTGTCCATGGATTATAGGGTAGGTGTGGATGTTTGTTAACATTAAAAATCTCTAGTTTATAACCTTCAATTTCAGTTCATCAACAGCCGATCTGAGCGGCTTACTTTGGCGGGAAGTTTCTCCAATCGAAGCCACCGGGGCCGAACCGAGTATCATGGATCGTTCGAGCTACGATCAACGGCCTATCCCAGGTTTGATTTTGCCTCAACGGTCAAATTTCTCTCGGCCATGGGACACATCGAGTGTAAGATAGAGCACAACAATGCTCCGGATTTGAAGGATCCCAACTATACTACAACGGTGCGGATCATCTTCGCACGGTTCCATGTGGCCGAAGTTGGCAGAACGACGGCTTCGATTGACGTTATAAGGCCTCGATCGGGAATCGAGCTGAAAGCTATGATAAAGTAATATTTTTGTAACATTATAGTGGGTCATTTAATTGTTCTAAATTTACTCTCTCTACAGACACGAGAACAATCTCCGGAAAGGAATGGAACACAACGTTCTGGTACTGCTACGGTATGCTAAGGACAAAGACATCACCGGGGTCTTTTCCGTGTACATGCCGCAGGGAATTCTGTTCGCGATCGACACGGCTGCCAATGTTACCGTTCCTGGATTCGATTCTTGCACCGTTAATCTTAAGATCAAGGAAAAGGCTCGCAAGGAATACTACGTAAGGCCCTTCCTTTACGCTAAAACCTAGAATCGATTTTAATTTCAAACCTTTTGAAAACATATTTCAGTTCGACTTCGGAGGCGTTTGGTTTTCGGGGCATTCGATCACCATCAACGGGTGGTATCAGGATCGAAGTTCGTTCATCAAATCTTTCCATCATGCCAAGCTGGAGGCCCAGAGTCCCTCGTTTGGAGATGTGCTAGTTGATGTGAAATATGTGCGGGATGAGATTGAGTACAAGGTTGACGTTCATGCGGAGTATGCTAAGCAACCGTATGGGCTGAATATTCGACATGTGCTTAACGATCAAGATGGAACCAATACATATGCGGCATTCCAGTGGCGAGATAGTTTGTACTGGTTCTCGGCGGTGATGAAGTCGGTTCCGATCAAGGAACTGGTGCTGGAGCTGCACATCGACAAGTAAGAAACACAAACTCCTCACAAGTTTGTCCTGATATTTTTAATCCTTATGCTCATTTGCTTGAATCTCTGCATTGCTTATTTCAAAAATGTCTACTAGGACTCGCAAGGCTTTTCAAAAAGTTTCCTTACAACATCGCCTATTACACGTTGAAAGATTGCGGGTGCATTCTTCGAACCAAAAGGTAAACGAGCGAATCCGTTGTTTTGCTCCAATCTCATAGAATGCGGTTTTTTTTCAATAGTTTACTCTGACGTATTGGGATGTGGTAAAATCCTGATGTCAAATGTACTATAGTGAAAACTATATATTTGCTCAAATTACATAAAACAGTTGAGCTAATAATAATGAGCACTGTTAAAATCGCTCAGTGTAGTCGCCAAAATTGAGCATACCTGATGAGTAGAACTATCTTGACAAGAAATCTGACAGGAGATAGGATAAAGAAAGAAAGATAAAGGAAGAAGTAAAACGAAAGAACAAATAGAAGAAGAAAGAATAAGTAGGAGGAAAAAAGTTGAATAGAAAAAGTTTCCGGGAAAAGAATTTACCACGTTTATTTGATATCGCTAAAAGTTATAAATCAGTTGCTAAAACCTGTGTTTAGTTATCAACATCAAGTGGAAAAGTAAGTTTCTCGTGGATTAGAAATATTCTTTAATATCTACATCAAGTTTAACACCAGATTCTCAGGTTCTTCCTATAAAAGGAATACGGGCAGCTTAAAATAAGCTGATTATCTTCGTTCGAGTTACGGTTCGCTAAACCTTAAACTAAAAGATTACCAATCTACGAGATTAAAATCAAATGTCTAATTATCAAATTATCTTCCTTAAACTTAAGTCGAGCAAATACAGATCTCTCAGGCTTACAACGTCTCCAAAAATCCGCACACGCTTGGCTTGATGTAAATACGAGTCAGGAACTAAAATTGTAAGTTCTTCATAATTATTACCCTTATACCTTACCCTGTTATACACCCGATCTGCTGCAAAAAATTAGTTTCGGCCACTTATCCGATCATTCTCAAAAAAATTTTATTGAGGACTTAACCTCACTTTGGATATGGCTTCAAGCTGCGGAAAGTGTGATCGACCGGATGATCAGCAGATGGTTGCTTGCGATTCTTGCTCTACGTGGTTTCATTTTGCCTGTGTCGGAGAATCGCCTGGTGTAGCGAACCGTAAGTTCAAATTCGACGCCTGCCAATCGAAGCGGACTAAGAAAACGGGAACCGTCAAAAAGGCAAGTCAACCTGTGTCACAGAAAATCATCCCCTCACTGGTCGAGATGCGGAAAACCTATCGGCTATCGAATCGAGTGCTGCTGCAATTCCCCAGTCTGGTACGACCACCGGGAAGACAATCCGGAAATGTTCGATAGCGATCATGCTACGATGGTTTCGTGCGGCAGTCGTAAATCTGGAATCTCGGAAGCTCAACTTCATCAACAACTAGAGCGAATAGAGATCGAAGTTCGAGCGACAATGCAGCTGTTAGAAAATGATCGGATTTACCAGGAAAAGAAGATTGTCATGGAGTGTCAGCTGGAAGAAAAGCGCCGGCGGCAGGAGAGGGAGCTACAGAAATTTCGGCTGGCTCAAGAAAAACAGATGTTGCAGAAGCAGCTCGACGAGGATGTTGCCTTTAGGAGGAAGCAGCAAGCACTACGAGAAGATTTCGAGCGTCAGAGGTTGTTGTTGTTACCTGCTGATGATATGGGTGCTAGCTGTTTGGATCCCCACAATCCGCCACTGGACTCTCAATCGAAAGTGAAGACATGGTTGAACCAAACTGATCCAGCTATCATCGATGCTGGTGGTCATCCAAAACCGAAGATGACGAGAACATTGCCAGATTATCTCTCCCCATCGAAGCAGTTTGTTACGAAGAGCTACTCTGCCGTGGCCGAACTAACGCAACCCACATTCCATCATCCGAATCAGAAATCGAGCAACACCAGTTCCAGTAACTCTGAACCCGACGCTGCATACCAAGCTTCATCGATGGTAGCCGATGCTAATGTACCTTCAGGACCAACTAAAGCACAGTTGACTGCTCGTCGGGGACTCTCGTGGAAGTTACCTATCTTTAGCGGTAGATCGGAAGAGTGGCCGCTATTTATTAGCGCGTTCAATAACTCCACTCAAGCTTGCGCCAACCAAGATAATTTGGTCCGACTTCAGGAGTGCCTGAAAGGCCCTGCACTCGAGTCAGTTCGCAGCAAACTGATGTTCCCCTCAGCTGTACCGAAAATTATCGAAAAGCTGCGAGAGTTTTATGGTCGTCCGGAGCAGCTGATTCACACGATACTGAGCAAGGTGCGCAGAGTCACTTCCCCGAAAACCGAGCGCCTAGAAACGTTCATTCCGTTTGGAATTGCTGTACAGGAACTGTGCGATCATTTGGAGGCAGCCGGACTCAACGATCACCTAGTTAATCCGACACTCATCCAAGAGTTGATCGACAAACTGCCAGCTACGACTAAGCGAGAGTGGGTGCAGTATAAACGTTTCCAGACAACAGTTACATTGCGTACGTTTGCCGACTTTATTTCGATCATTGTGTCGGAAGCAAACGAAGTAACGTTGTTTGTGGATGTCAAGTTCCAAGACAAGTCACCCGAAAAGATGAAGCCGAGGGAGAAAGGTTTCATACACACACATTCAAACCCCCCTCCCAAAAAATTTTGGCATGCCTTCGGAATCTTGTAGGGTGTGCAAAACCGAAATCCATCGAATCCGAAACTGCGATTTATTCCGCAGTATGACTCTGGCGGAGTGAGTAAAGCTGATGGCTCAATGGAAGCTATGCGAGAGGTGCTTGAATGCCCACGAAGGTTGGTGTCGTTTTAAAATAACCTGCAACGTTGGATCCTGTAGGCTCCATCATCATTCGTTGGTTCATCGCGACGTGAACAGAGTTCCGAACATTCAGCAACCTCTTCCGGGGCAATTAAATGCTCATTCCGGACAACCAATGTCAGTGATTTTTAGGATTATTCCAGTGACCTTATTTTACGGATCCAAACACATCAGAACTTGTACATATTTGGATGAAGGGTCCTCTATCACACTGATTGAAGATGATCTCGTTCAAGAGTTGGGAGCCACTGGCACACCCCAGCCCTTGGTACTTCAGTGGACGACGAATATTGTGCGAACGGGAGCTGCATCGAAACGTGTTTTGCTCGAAATAGCAGGTGGTCCGAATATGGAAAAAATTGAGCTCAAAAACGCACACACTGTTAAAAAACTACACCTCTCGAAGCAGCGCATCATCTTTGAAGATATCGTCAACCAGCATCGTCATCTGCAAGGTTTAGCGATAGAAAATCAAAACGCCGACGAACTCAGATCGGCCTCAACAACGCTTTTCGACTAGCACCAGTGGAAGCTCGTGTCGGAAAACCGAATGCTCCTATTGGTGTGCGGTCTCATTTAGGTTGGTCCATTTACGGTCCGAATTGCGGCCCTGCTGTAAACGGTTTTCTTGGATACCACAAAGCTATTTCCAACGAAGAATTGCACGATCGCATGAAGGAGTTTTTTTTGCGATGAAAAATTGGATGCTGTAGTTAATATATTGCCGGAATCTGAAGATCTGCGAAGGGCACGTGAGATTTTAGAACGCACTACAATCAAAGTGGATGGTCGATACGAAACCGGTTTAATCTGGAAGACGGATGACACAAAGCTACCCAACAACTACTCGATGGCGGAAAATCGATGGCGAAGTTTTGCTCGTCGTCTTCAGAAGAACCCGATGCTCGAGCAAGCGGTGCACCAACAGATGGCGTTGTATGTGTCAAAAAGTTACGCTCACAAAGCGAGCCCTAAGGAACTGGCTGAAGCGCCCCCGGATAGGATTTGGTACTTGCCGTTAAATGTCGTCCTAAATCCGAAAAAACCCAACAAAATCCGTCTCGTTTGGGATGCAGCAGCGGAATTCGGGGGAACCTGTTTAAACTCTGCATTATTACCAGGTCCAGACCTTCTTACCTCACTACCTGCGGTCATCCAGCGATTTCGAGAGCGGGCGGTAGGATTTGGTGCGGACATTACCGAAATGTACCATCAGATTCGGATGCGACCTGACGACAAGCATTCGCAACGATTTTTGTACGGAGAAACAACAACACTCAAACCTGATATCTAAAAAAAAAGACATACACCGTCTTAGCCGATCTAGGCTTTACAGACTGAATAAATGACGTGGACAACTTAAGATTAACATTTAACACCCAGTACCGAGATGGGAATCGAACCCATGCCATCAGTGGACCAGCAACTACCGTCTTACCACGCTAACCACTCGACCACCGAGACGTACTCTACATCATGGATGTGTGTACATTCGGTTCGGCTTGCTCCCCTGCGTCCGCGCAACATGTTAAGAACTACAACGCCACACAGTTTACTCACGTATTCATTACGTCGATGATTATTTCGACTGCACCAACACCGAGCAAGAGGCTATCCTACAAGCAAAGCAGGTGAGATACATCCACGAACAAGCAGGTTTCTCTCTGCACGGGTGGATTTCGAATTCGACGACGGTATTACGAGCTCTCTGAGTAGATTCCTGCTCGGAGGAAGTTTCGTTAGGCGACAACCATTGCAAGTCCGAGCGGGTGTTGGGAATAAAATGGAAAACACAAACAGACGTCTTCACTTTTTCTACCGTTGTACGCGATGATTTGTTTCCATTCATTTTCTCGGGTCGACGTCCTACCAAACGCATAGCTCTGAGTGGAATTATAAGCTTATTCGATCCACTTGGGCTTTTGGCGCCGTTCACCGTACACGGAAAACTTTTGATGCAGGACTTATGGCGCGCAGGATGTGAGTGGGATCAAGAAATCAACGACGAATGTTTTTCTAAATGGTGCCGCTGGACCGCACTGCTGCCCCAAATCGACGATCTCATCTTGCCAATACTGTTGAATCCAACCACGACCAGAGATGCCAATATGCCTGATTTTTGGATACAATTACTCAACTAAGTAGGCTCACAACACATATTAGAGTGAAAATGTGGAGCGATGACCAAAAAAAGGTCATCACTTTGAGCGATATTTCCGTTATTTTAACGTAACCTGATTTTGCCTGATTTTTATTCTGCCAGTTCCCTGATTTTTGAAAAACAATGTTGGCAACCCTGACCACGACCTTAAAATAACGAAGAGAGTGTTCTGGACTGACTTTCGCACCGTGCTCTCGTGGATTCGCTCGGACCAACGACGATACAAACCGTTCGTCGCTTTCCGGATTGGTTCGATTCTACACGAGACGAAAGTGGACGAATGGAAGTGGGTACCTTCGAAGTCAAATATTGCGGACATCCTCACAAAGTGGACGAATGGGCATTCAGCGGTGCCACTTTAGTTTAAGGAATTTAAAACAAAAATCTCGGAAAATGGAGTTATGATAGTTTCAGTTCAGAAAAATCATGTTCGGCCTTGAAAATTCTTAACCAAATGAAATTAATCTTATGTGTATTTTTCAAAGAGTCGAATGAAGGCTGTTTAAGCCATCACACGCATCGTTGAATGGAGTTATGGCTGTTTTACCCTCGATCCCCCTTCATTTTTCAAATAGTTAAAAAAAGCAAGTTCGGGCTTGAACATTTCGAAACAAATGAGATTATTCTTATGTGGATCATTTCAAAGAATCGAATGAAGGCTGGTTGAGCCATCGCACGCATTGTTAAATGGAGTTATGGCTGTTTTAGCCCTCAATTACCGTACATTTTTCAATTAATTGTGATAAAAAAGCATGTTCGGACTTAACAATTTATAATCAATTGAAACCTATCTTGTGTGATTTTTTATAAAAACCAAATGACAGCTGTTTTGCGTGTTTCGTAAAACGGAGCTATGGCTTTTTTACCCACTGTTCTCCAACATTTTTTCAAATAGTTCAGAAAAAAACAAATTTCTGCCTTAAAATTTTGAACCAAATGAAATTTATCTTGTGTGGTTTATTTTCCATGATATAAAACGAAGACTATTTAAGCAACCGCAGACATCGGAAGCTGGAGTAGTGACAATTTAACCCAAAATTTCCAAACAGAAAAAAGCTTGTTCGCACAGGACAATGTTGGAACAAATGAATACTATCTGGTGTGTTTTTTTTTCGCGGAATCGAATGAATGCTATTTGAGCCATCGCACGCATCGGAAAATGGGGCTCTGGCTGTTTTACCCTCAGTTTCCCTTCATTTTTCAAATATTTCAGAAAAATGCATGTTTGTAATCTATTATATAAAATTCTCTTGTAACGGTGTTTGTAGTACTACTCCTCCGAAATTACCCAAACGATTGAAATGAAATTATTTTTAGAATATTCTGTAGGCATGCGAATCGGTTTATATCGAATAAAAATAACAGAAAGTCGCATCAATTGTCCGTAATAATTAAATTTGTAGTTTTTTGAATGAAATTAAAGTCATGACATCCATTTTTGGAGATTTTCTTTACTTCGGGCGCCGGGCGATTTGTTTTTCGTCTCCATGGTCGTCCAAGGCGTCGCAAGCAAACGTCGAGAGAGGATGGTAACGATGGCATAGCATACTGATTAGTTGAAATATTTGGGCGCGCATTTCTAAACCAAGCACAATGCATGTGGTAGCGATATGAAGCCTTGATGTGTTTTTTTTTCTTCTTGATTCCTAGATCATTTGTACAGCACATAGTAATGAATGACGCCCAGTTTGATATTTTGCCAATCAAATCAATACCATTTCAACGATTTAAAAAAAAACTATTTTAAGTTCAGCAGAAATTGTTGTCTGAAAAATATGAACTTAGTACTGATGCATATAAAATTATGGTATGACTCTTTGCGGACATTTGAAAAAAAGAAAGTGGGAAGATTTACATACAATTTTATAATCCAATACCCCTAGAAACATTTTTCGAACATATACAAATGTGTTTAACTGAAAATGTTTCGGGTGCCTTTAAATTTACAGAACAACAACAAAATCCATTGAAGATGAACAGACATATGAGCTGAACAAGAGTCTGTCCTTTAAAAAGGATTATATAGGATTGATGTTTATTTTAAGGCCTAATGCAAAGAACTTTTTGATTTTCTGCAAGCATAAGTGAAAGTTATCAAATGAAAGAATTTTCAGTTAAAAAATACACTAGAGCAAGTGCAAACGTTCAACATTTACAAAAAATTTATACGTTATTCATATATACATGTTCACATTATTTCTTCATCTATAAACCGTTGAGCCCAATTAAACAATCTGACTAAATAAACTCAACTTTTTTTTTAAATCATTCACCGAAAAACTGTTTACAGGTTCCTATTTGTTTACACAGTATTCAAGTACGTACTTAACATGAAAGTGTGTTTATGTTTAACATATTTTGGCTACATAGAAGAGACTTTAGATCCGCTTTTTTGTTGAAAAGTTTTTCTGTGATTATTATTCCAGAAGCATTATTTTTTTGATAGCAGAAGCAGAATTTTTTTGATAAGTTTTTATTATGACCTGAAAGTGTCGAAAATGATATTAACTCCTGTCATTTCACACGGTGAAACCAACGGTGGCAACGCGCCTTTTAGTCATGAAACATATATACCTTTTAAGGATTATTTCTCCAAAATGATCAGAAAAGGTATGCTGAATGTTAAATCTGAAGCGGATATTCAAAATTATTAAATGTCTATGTAAATGGAGGTCTTATGGTAAAACAGTGTTCACCGAAGTTGAAGTACCAAGCATTATTTTATTCTGAAAAAAACTGCAGATATATCAATGAAAGTTGATAAAATAGACAAACAGAAAAAAGTATTAAATTTATATCAAAGTCTTTACGCTGACACATCTGAAAAAGAGCACTGTGTTTTCACTTGCATCAGTAAATGGGACAAATGTACCTTTACTTAAATTTTTCTTTTTGAAAGAATATGAAAGTTGAACTGTGATAATAGCCGAAAGACACTTATATGTTTTTAAAGGTTTAGAGGTATATTTACATGAAAACTTCCAGAAAAAACGAATGAACTTATGGAATCATTGTAGCCTCATCAGATAAGCTCTTTTCGGTTATTAAAAATTAAATAACCTTTTCAGTTAGAATGTTAAAAAAAAACAATCGTTTAAATTGGCAGATATGTCCATTAGGATAAAAATGCAAAAAAAATTGCTGTAATTTGGTTGAATACAAAAAAATAAAGCATATTTTTTCCTCCTTTACAAACCGATCGTTTTTTTTATTAATTGGGTAAATGTTCAAAGGAATATAATTAGCATTTTTTGCTGAAATTAATAATAAAACGGTGAACTTTTTTTTGACATGGTTTTGATGAAAATATGGATATTATTTAATTATCACTGCTTCCAAGGGTGAAAAAAAAATGAACAAAAAGCTGCTTGAAAATGGTAAGTAAAAAATCTCCTCTCCGAAGAAACTCGGGAGTTGAAAGTACTGCGTTAGGCATAATATTGGGCACCCCCATTCTGAAATTAACTAAATGGTATTTAATAAATGAAACATAGATATTATCAACATAAAGTAATTTATGGAACAAGCTACAAAGAGTGGATTTTTTAAGCATGCTGCATGAGGCTTGCCAAGTTTGATGGTCACGTTGAGTGCTGAAAAACTCAAATTTTCAACGGGAAGCTGATACCTGACACCATTCGGCAATATTCAAAGCATCCGAATCAAAGAAAAGTAGATTAAAAATTTTCCTGTAAGATGCATGTAAGATTGATTGAGGGTAATGTTTTGATAATCTATGTAAAGACCCGTAGAATTGAGTTTAAATTTTTAGGTTTGATTCCGATAGAATTAAGCGTGACAAGAAGAATATGTAAAAAAAACTAGGACATGTTCACGAAAGCGAGACGCCAAGTTAAACATGGTAAGACGAAGTTTACCGGGTCAGCTAGTTTGAAAATAAAAAATTAATTTGGACTTAGCTTGTGTGGTTTTTTTTTCGAGAATTCGAATGAAGGCTGTAAGAGTCATCGCACGCTTCGTTAAATAAATTTATGGCTTAAATATTCGAAAAATTTAGGGGAATTTAGGGCTATAACAGCCTTAATTCCATTTTTCAATGCGTGCGGTGACTCAACTAGCCTTCATTCGATTCCTCGAAAAAAAAAATCACACAAGATAGATTTCATTTCGTTTAAACTTTTCTAGCCGGAACCTGCTTTTTGTAAAATATTAAAAAAAAAAAAGTAGGGGAATTGAGGTTAAAACAGCCATATCTCCATTTTCCAATGCTTGTGGTGGCTCAAATAGCCTTCATTCGATTCCTCGAAAAAAAAAAACCACACATGGTCTTATTTGTTTCAAAATCTTCTAGTCCAAACAAGCATTTTCAGCATATTTAAAATGTTGGGATATTGAAGGTAAAACTGCCATATCTCCATTTTCTGATGCGTGTGGTGGCTCAAACAGCTTTCATTCGACTCCCCGAAAATAATCACACAAGATAGGTTTCATTCTATCCTAAATTTTTAAGTTGGAATATGCTTTTCTCTTAATTCATTACAAAAAAAATAGGGAAATTGAGGGTAAAACAGCCATAACTCCATTTTACGATGCGTGCCATCATTCGATTCCTTGAAAAAAGCCACATAAGATAAGATAAGATAAGATAAGATAAGATAACTATTTGAAAAATGTAGGGAAATTAAGGGTGAAACTGTCATAATTCCATTTTCCGCTAAGTGCGGTGGCTCAAACAGCCTTCATTCGATTTCTCGGAAAAGAATCACACAATATAGGTATTATTTGGTTCAAAATTTTCAAGTCCGAACTTACTTTTTTATAATTAACTAGCTGATCCCGTACGAACTTCGTTTCGCTTTAAATCATTGGTACGTCAAAATGAGTTTAGAAAATGAATTCTAAACATTCTTTCGACAATTTTGGGGAAAAAATTCAACAGTGTTTAAAGTCGCTACTATTACACTGAACAAAATCGGGCTATAAGGTTTATTGGGAATTTTAGTGTTTTTGCACTAAAGGAAAATCCAATACTTTTTACGAATGCATGGTCGAAATAGGGGTGATAAATTTTATAGGAAATTTCAATGAATTTCAAAGTGGGCCAAGATGATATAATTTACTATTAAAAGAAGTAAAACCAACAGTGCATAGATGTAATAAAAAATGTCGTAGTTCAATTTATTCATAAATTTAAGTTTTTTTCCCTGCTGCGCAAATAAATGACATCATTGAGATTCATTATACAAATTTTATTGATAGAAGATAAATCCCGTCTAAAAAAATATATCCAGCTCTGGTCTCTGTATGTTATAGAAAATTTTACGTTAAAAACAATTGAACATGTAATTTGGAGCATTTTCTGGATTCGGTTTTTGTTCTCAGCCGTTCTGTTGAAGCATGAGGATTCACCTCGCTTTCTCGTTATCCGTTTTTATGTCATCATCTGAAATCAACTTTAATTATAATATCACTAATCGTTGAAAATGCATGTATGTTGATTTTCAAAACTTACCGATTAAAAACTTTCCGTGATCGCGGAGGTACAGGTCCGGAAGTTCTTCTGGTCCGGGTTACTCCAGTGTCAGATACAGGCAAAGAGGCAAATCTCGCTGGGAGTTGAATAAAGGAACACCGGTATTGAACTACTTTATGAAGTTGTAGTTTAATTATTCCCCCTATGCTGATGTTGAATGATGAACATTTTGAGCTTTCGCCTGATCAAAATCTTGCACCCACAAGTTACTCTGGCCAGATGTCAAATTTATTCGTTTAAATCAGATGAAGCTGGAAAAAATAAATTCAATAAAAACTAGATTTTTAATTTAATTGAGAAGTTATGATTACTTACATACTCAAAACATTTTGGAGATTTTTTTTTTCTCCCTAGTTGTTTGATTCTCCGCCGCTTAAGGATTTTTTGATTCCGCACTGTGGATAGTCTTATAACGGCCCGTTTTCAGGGCTCATTCTAGACTGATTCTGTTGACACGCACGCACCAATCTGATGCATAAACTATTTATCTTAGAAACACATTTCCGTTCTATTTTGCTGCATTTTATGTTAACCGGCAGCTAAACTTACTTCCTACAAAGTCAAAACATGTACCGAAACTAAACGAACAAAGGTACTGGATTTTCTTATACATTTCAAAAAGCGCTACAAGCTTATTAGATTCATTGGATTTTCTAGTACTTTTTACTGAATACTGTCTAATATCGACAAACTTGTAAAAAGTATTGGGTTTTGTAATATTTTTTACTGAATTTACGATTAGTAACTATCAGACATTAAAATGATAAAAAATATTGAAATGAGCCTATACATTTTATAGCCCGATTTGGTTCAGTGTACTATTACTTGAAATTCAAATTAAACAGTTGATTAGCTTTTTATTAAAATTTATGTGAGAGTGTTTTCTTCTCGATCGATTGCAAAATCTAGACATTATGGCAGAAACATGTACTATTTGTTTATGTGCACGACTCTTTTGCTTGACCTTCACACTTAAATTGGTATCAATTAACTGCTTCCAACACAATTATTGCACAAAACACTGAACATTCGATGAAACCCTCTTTTTCTGTCCCATGGCCCGAAATTCGATAATTGAAACCAATTTTACGTTCCTCAAAACTCCTTTGTGCCATTTTTTCTTTTCAAATTATATGTAAAATAACGTCAGGAACTTGAAAACAGTAAACAGTGAATATAGACGCCCTTTCACCGAGTCAATTGCCCATAGTTTATAACCCTCATCTGAAAATTTTCATCTCAATCCGATGCATGATCACGACAATATCGCGAAAACAGTGAGCAACTAACATGGACAGCCTTTTTTTTACCACGATTCAAAATTTGACACCTGAAATCAATTTTTTTTTCTGTTAAACTCTGATGTGTCAATTATCATTACATTTCTATGCTCAATCAAGAGAATATCGTAAAAACAGTGAACAGATAATAACCCCTTTTGCCGACCCCTGAGTCAAGATTTGAAACCTGAAAGCAAAAGAGCGTCCCTAAAAACTCCTATGCGGCAATTTTCATCTCAATCCAATGTAGAATAACGTCAATATCGCAAAAACATTAAAATTGGGTATGGACGACTCCTTCAGCCGACTTCTGATCCGCAATTCGAAACTTGAAATCGATTGCTCGTCCCTCAAAACACTAATGTGCTAATTTTCATCACAATACGATCTATAATAACGCCAATATCGCAAAAATATTAATCAGTAGATATGGACGACCCCTTTGGCCGACCCCTGACCCTAAGTTTGATAACTGTAATCGATTGCTCGTCTCTCAAAACACTCATGTGCAAATTTTCATCACAATCCGGTGTATAATAACGCCAATATCGCAAAAACATTAATCAGTGGATATGGACGACCCCTTTGGCCGACCCCTGACCCTAAATTTGATAACTGTAATCGATTGCTCGTCTCTTAAAACACTCATGTGCAAAATTTCATCACAATCCGACGGAAAATAACGTCAATAACGTGAAAACAATATTTGTCTTGTATGGACGACCCCCTTCATAAGGGGTCGTCCAAAAATCTAAAAACATTTTTCATCATTCCTGGTCTTAATGAGCATCCATGCCAAATTTCAGATCTCTAGCTCTTAAGACGGCTGAGTCTATAGAGGACAAACAAACAAACAAACAAACAAACAAACATACAGATAATTGCTTTTTATATATATAGATTCAAAAATATAGGAGAATCAAGGGTAAAATCAGGCATAACTCCATTTTCCGAAGCGTGTAGTAGCTCAAATTGCCTTTTTTTGATTCCTCGGAAAAAAACACAAGATACTTTGTTCAAAATTTTGTAGTACAAATCAGTGTCTTTCTGGATTGTATATACCTAATATAGGGGAATAAGGGGTTCAAAAGGCACTATATTTCCGTTCTTTAGCTCGTGTGGCGTCTGAAGCTATGTTCAATCGATACTTCAAATATTTTCACCAAAGGAAAGTAAATTTTCATAGAGTTGGTTCATGTAGGAGGGAAGATATGGAATTTCTTTACGGTTTAAACACTTTTTTCCCCATTGTGCACCCTATTTTTTAAGTAACTTATTTGAGTTAATTGCATGGATTATTTCCGTAGTTGATTAACTTTGATCTTATAAATCGATGGGTTTTGGTCGTGGATCAATTGATGGTTTTTTCGTGTTGTTCTGGAGAAGTCAAAAAGTTTTTAACAAACATGCTTTCTAATTCACAGACTCCGAGACATCAGCGTGCTGCTGAAGGGCTACTCGACGGATCTGAAGCGTGAAATCGGAGTCGAAATCAAGTGGGACGCCAACCGAGATCCGACGCAGCGGTTGGCGGTGTCCGGTGAGCTCAACACCCCCAAGAGTCGCGTCTACAATGGACGGTTCCACGTAGCCTACCCGAATCGAACCGTCAACGGAGTGTTCGATATGAAAGCAATCGATCCAAACTATCAGGCTAATGCGAGAATTTCCTGGAACACTACCGAGGCGATCGAGCTTAAGTTAGATGCTGGATCCGATGATGAGGTGTTGAGAAATATGTGGTTGATCTTCAAGTTGATAACGCCTTTTGATGGTTGGAAGTATAATGCATTGAACGGTGGATTTTACTTCCGGGAAAATTTGTTGAAAACAAATTTAACAGCTCACTGGGCAGAGGATCAGACCCTGGGTTTGGAAGTGATGGGATTCTACCTGTCAAATGATACGAACTTCAACTGTGAGATGAAAACAAAGCTTCACAGTTCGATTGAACACGTTCCGACTGTGAAGGTTTACCTGAAGCACAAGTACGATAACAAGAGGGTGGAGTCGGCAGTAACGGTTAATCATACGGTAACCGATGAGGATCCGCAGGTATTCTCTGTTTGGTCTGAGTGGCAATATGATCAGGATGAGGTGTACAGAAATATAACCGGATCACTAGCTTTGTTGAGTCCTTTCGAAGGATACAAAACGGGTGCACTGTCTACGAAGTTTTCGTTGAGTGAAAGTCGAGAACTGAGAGGGGCTGGTGATTTGCAACTTGGCGATGACAAGTATGAGATGGTTTTGCAAGGCCACATCCGAAATTTGGTTGATAACTTTTTGACGTGTAACATCACATCTTCAAATGAGAAGTTCCGGAACATTAACGGCCGATTTGGTATAAGTGAGAAGGATAGACACGCTGTTGCTGAAGTGGTTACCCCGAAAAGTGCTCTCGGAGTTGAGGTGCTATTTGCAATGGTATCGGCTTATGATTTTGATATTAAATTCTACTTGGCCACTCCATTGAAAGATCTGGAGAGAGTTATATTGCGTGGAAGGTTGAAGCCAAACGACGTAGATTTCCGAGCCGGTTTGAACCATTTGATAATCGGTTTTGTGGGTGTCTGGCGAAGAGCTGATTTCAAGGACTTCGAGTATTCGTACAAGGTGTTTACACCTCTTCCAAAGTTTGAGGAAAATGGTATCATCATTAAACTTGTTATGAACAAAGAAAAAAGCGAATACGTTGATTTAGAGTTCAGTGGTCAGTTCAAGCAGTACAAACTTGGTATCAAAGCTGTATCTGAGCCTAAGGCTCAACTCTTACGACAGTTAGGTGTTCAAAAAGCATCTGCGGTATTGGATGTATTTCTCGACGATTCTCCAGAACGTACTGGAGAAGATGAAGACGAAGAGGAAGAGGATGATGAAGAAGAAGATGCAATGAACTTGATTGGGAAAATTGAACTGGACACTATCATTTGGCCAACCATAACTGGAACGCTCGATCTGGAGGAATATAAAAGTAAATACTATGTGAGTGGTAATGTCGTTCTTCCGCAAGGGATCGTTGAAATTCGTGACAGCTTCTGGCTTGAAGATCTCATGAATATGAAGAACAACCTTAAGGTGAAAACTCCATTCCCGTTCATGAAGGAAATCGTATCTGGATATGAATTGAGAATTCCGTATCCAACAAATAAATTTATTACCGGATTTAATGTGCAAGTTCTTAACAACACTGAGTGGATCAACACCGGATTTCACATCTTCTACAACGTGAGTGAAGATGAATCGGAGTCGAAAACCCATCATGCAATTGTCAATCTGATGACTCCGATGGAGAATTTGAAGAAAGTTCGGCTCCATGGTGTGTTGGACGTCGAAGAAAACGGCTACCGAGGTAATCTTACGGCTAAGACCATGACCACGGAGGCTTCGCTTGCGTTGGCCTTTGAGGTGAGTTCTAACGTACATTTTCATGAATAAAACTAAATCTAGTTAATCCCACTTTTTACAGACGGAGGACCAGTTTATCGACTCGTCATTGACCATCTGGGTTCGAGCACCTCTTATTCCGTACTACGCTTGTCGAGTGTTTTACAAACAAGACTTTGCTGGATCTGACAACTCGATGGACCTCGGTTTTGTTGTGCATGACGACAGTGTCTACAGCAATGTAAGTATCTTTGAACTAATTTTACTTCAAACATTTCCCCATAAATTTTCTCTCATAGTTCCGGCTAGATGGTGCGTGGTCAGTTAAAGAGCCACATTTCCTTGTTGGGAAGGGTCGTTACCAATCGAACTTCCTGCCGCTACAGTTAATCGATACGGAAGTTTTGATCACCAGAGAACCTTATCCCAAGGCACAGTTTGAAATGAAGTTCAACGATAGCACTGGAGTTCAGGATCATATCCGTGCTAAGGCAACACGGAACCGTGAAATGGTTACGATTGAACTCAGTGTTCCCATTCAGGACTATCGCAATTTGTCTATCTACGGTAGACTTTTGAAGACGCAGGGCGATGAATACACCGTCGATGGTCAGTTGTATCGTAATGAGGAGGTGTTTTTCGTAGAGGGAACTGCCACCATTATTAATGACATTCCGAAAAAGGTAACTATTTGCTTTTTCCCGTTAATTATGGGGGAAATGATACCAATTTTTTGTATTACAGGTCGACCTAACAATCAAATCAGAAGATCAAGAGGATGGCAGCTTGACTTACGAATACAATACAGTGGAGTCGATAACTTCGTTTAAGACGCACATCGAAAGGGGAGATCGGACGGCAAAATTTGATGGTAGTTTAAAATTGAACGCCATTGGCGATTGGAACATTAAGGTTGGTGTTGATTCAACCGAACCTGACCTGAACGGTGTTGATCTTAAAATTGGTATTGAACCACTAGCTGACGGTACAGCGTTAGGATCTTTGAAAGTGCAATCACCGTGGAAGAAATACGGCATCGACGAGGCAAACGTCAACATGATCTTCGACATTCATCCAATCTCCGGAAAAGTGACGGCAAACTATAGCATTCCTGCAGTTTCTGGAGATGCCCATTGTTTATGGAGTTGGCATCTTTTGGAGAATGTACAATTCTCTCTGCACAACCGAGTGGTTCAGAACTCCGTGGAAAGATACTTTCAAACCGCTATACGGCTGTTGAGTCCAGACCCTGAAGGGAATCACAATTTAACATTTGGTGGAGATTTGAACTTGAACAATATCTGGATTTTCAGTTCGAATGCGTCAATTACTTTTATTTCGATTTCGGACTTGTCTGGAGTTTTGAAAGTTCGTTTGCCAAAACCTGTCGGAGACTTGCATACCTTATCTGCAAGTATGAATGGAAATATCCCGTTTATTGAGCCGGTTCGGTCGTTGAACTTTGAAACATCCTACGAAGCTGAAGAGTCACATAAACGTTACGCCTGGCACTCGGAATACAACTACGTCAAAGATCTTCGCACACTTTTCCGGTTCGATTGGGGACCAAATATTCGATCGCAACGTATTCAAACTAATTTGGATCTGTTCCATAGTGGCGATAAGCATGAGATATCAGCCAAATTAAGAGGACCATGGTACATGGAAGAAGCGTTCCGAGCATTTGCCGTATACAACCTTGTAGACGGACTCTATCTAGTCAACGGAAACGTTTCCATTCCAGCTTCTAGGAAGGTAGCTGAAGCAAACGTGGCTTTTGTCAGTTTGTCCAACATGAAAGGTGACGTCAACTGTACTACACCATTCTTGAACGTAACTTGGCTTCATGGACAACTTGAGTTCACCGAAACTCCTGTGGAATCAATCAGATTCCTTAAAGCTACATGGCCTGAATCGAGCGCAGTTTTCGATGCCAAAACTACGTATCGATCGCATAATTTGGATCGCGATCAACAAGGCACTATTAAAGTGGAGATTCCTTTGCAAACGAGACACTTCGCTGAAGTCAAGTATGGGTTAGCTGAGAGACCGTTGATCACAACTGGACATGCTGAAATCGACTACAACGATCAAAAAGTCCTGAGTGGACAGTACACCTCAAAACAGGAGTCAAGGTATGTTTTCGTATAAACTACATGGGGCTTCCTAGTAAGAATTAATATTTCACTTTTCAGGGCTGGATTTGAGAAAGAGACAGTCGATGTTTCATTGGAGAACAATTTTAAACCTATTGGAGTTCACTACGTTCATACAACGAAACAACTGAAAGATAACTATCATGAAATGGTAAACACTAGACTTCAGTCAACAAAAATAAGCTACCTTGTGTATTCAAACTATCACTACAATTGCAGGACATCAAACGGGCTGAGGTATTTGAGTTACGAAACCAGAAAAAGTTCAACATCACCGGAGAGCTACAGATTACAAGCCGAGATACCGGTCGAGAGTATATCATCACAGCAATTCACCCTAATCGAACCGTAGTACTCAAAACGGACTTCGATCAACAAGGTGACACGACCAGGCACAAGTCCAAGCTGAAGCTATCTCCGAAACGTTGGATCGCTTACGACTTCCACCTTACCAACATGTCTCAAGCGAACAACGACTCGCAACAATTCAAGCTGGACATATCCTACCCTAGAAGAAATCTTTCGGCCGAAGGTTGGTACTCGGTGACCGATAATGCCTTCGACTCGGATGTTTCATTGTGGTACACTCCAAATAAGACGTCCTATTCCGATGAACCTGTCAAGCCTAGGCTGCTTCGAGGAGCTGTTAAATGGCTCGATACTTCTGAGGCTAGTGTCACGAAGCAGAGTTTACTGGTTTCATTGGGACATCCGACTTTTGAGCAGGTTTAAGCTTTTATTGTAAAAATTACGAAACACATAATTTCAATTGAGTCATTTCAGGACATAACCTTACAAGGAGTCTACTACGCAGACGATAAGGATCTACTGAAAACAAACGTAGATATACGATACACTCATTCCGACAATCATCACGTATCGGTGGGCTTCAACGCAAAGGATCTTACCTCGGAAGTAGGGTACCGGAATTATTCGTACAATCTATTCGGCCATCACGAAGCGTCGGACTTGGACATGACCTCTGTTGGATCTGTTGGTCTAAGGCTAGGTTTGTACGAGCTGTACTCTAACTCCAACTACAAACGGGGTTATTTGTCTCGCATGGACGGATACGTGATTGGAAAGTTGGACGTTGCCGAGAAGGAAGTTATTATGGAGGTAAGTATTTGCGCTAGTATATTTATGGTTGTTACTTAAATTTGATTCTCAATTTCGATTCCAGAAATTCACATCACACAGCAAATACCGGCTCTGGGGCAAAGCATCCGGACACTATCCGATCTACATGATCAACGGAAGTTTGCTGGATGGACCAGATCTAGACTCGGTTGGGTACTTCTTTATAAATATTGACGAGAAGCTTGTTGAGATGAAGGTGAACATGACACCGGACGCCTCGGAAAACATCTTCATGTACGGCCTGATCCCTGACTCCCGCAGTGCGTATTTCGATTTCTGGCGAGACTACGACACCTCGCGGGAGGTGGACGTCGCCTACTACTTGAAGATGAATCATTCCAGACTGGTTACCAGTAAGCTACTGTGGCGGCCGGAAATACGCTCCGATTTGCGTAATTTAGTTAGGAACTATTTCACTTCGATTCATACTTCGTTCACCGAGTCATTGGAGTTCTGGGTCAAACAGATCTACCTGGAGTCTAAGGACTCAGTTAACGGTATCTGGGACTCGGCCCATCCGTTCTTGGAAGGTTTTCTCGAAGATGTTTCCGGGCTAAATGTTATTCAAGATGATTTGGAGGATTTGCGACAGTTTTTAAATTCTTCATACGTCGCAGATGATTTCTACATTAGATCGGTGATCAACTTTACTATTACTGTTCTGGATGAGTTGGCTATCAAAAACAAAATAACATCGCTTCCGAAGATTCTTACCGAATTCTGGCAGGTAATGGGTGACTCGGGACAAGCGTTGAAGAAATCTATCACCTGGTTGATGGAAACCATCAAAGAATCATACCAAAAGGTGGTGGACGTTATAGGTCATATCCTGCAGGGAGACTCCATGAAGTACTTATCTGAAGTATTGGAAAGCTCCGTAGCAAAATATGACAAATTTATCAAAGATCTTCATCTGCAATTTATAAAGGTAAGTTTTAATGACATTTTCAGTTGGAAATTATACAAGATAACCTTTTACAGAACGTTCAAGAGCTTTGGAAAAAGTTTACGGAAGTCATCACCTCCTACTGGCAGAGAATGTTACAGAATATTGAACCCTCTGTTATTAAGCTAGCCCATTACATGGAATCTTTGACGTGGCACGTTGGACATGAGATCTTCAGTAAGTTTAAGATTCGCTACACTTTCTGAACAAATGTTAACAATAAATTTGAACTTTTCAGCATTCTTGTTCACAAAAACTCAGGAGATCGCAGAATCTCCTTATTTCAACAAGGTAACAAACTTCACTCAAGATATGGATCAACTCTACAAAGATTTGGTACAGAACGACATAATCACAAACAGCAAAAAGTATGGCTCCATTGTGTTGCGGTTTATGAAGGAAAAGTTCTTTAACCTGGTTCCATTCGGGCGAGAGTTCCACCAGGTCGTCAACGAGCTGTGGGATGAAATAAAACAACTTCAGAATCTGGAATACGTCCAATTCCTTATGCAGCGCGTTAACGAAGTCCGGGCCCAAGCTGAATGGATCGCTGAAGAGTTCCAACTTGAGACACGACTTCATCAGCTTTGGCGAATAGTTAGGAATAAACTGACGCGATACGCACAAACAGCTTTACAAGCAGAAAATCGCTACCGAGAGGCTAAGACTAAGTTCATATTTGATCCGGACCGAGGTATCATGGAGCTTGAACAAAAGCTGCCCATGTCATGGCACGCATTCAACGAAACTCCCAAGTTCGAGGAAATCCCTGAGTACAAGTTCATAACCGATGTGCAGGACTTTTTCTCCGGAAGCAACACAACTCTTTGGTCACTTTATAGCGAACTTAAGCCTTATACCGATTCCAAGATGTGGCTTCCTCCGTTCAAGTCCAATACGTTGCTGGTTGGGTCGAGGCATTACATGTCATTTGATAAGCGTTTCATTTCGATGGATTTAAGAGAACTGCAACAGGGTGGAGAATCGAATCAGTGTTCCTACGTACTAGCTCATGATTTCTACAATAGGACGTTTACTTTGTTGCTGGAGCCTTCGGTAGATACTGGCATTTCCTACTTTAAATAATGTTATTACCGAAGTAATCTTTTTACAGGTGCATCGGGGTCAAAACTCACGAAAAATAACACTTATCGCAGAGGATCAACTGCTGGAGATTGATATTCTAGATACGGTAAGTATTAACCTTATTAAACCAATGAATTTTTTACATAGCCTTCTCTTCTTCTAGTCGGTTCAAATTGCTCGAAACCATACCACGGCTCTGCCAGCGCAAATCGGTGACACCGTAGTCTACCGTGAAACGGATCAGCTCATAATCCAATCCTTCAAGGGTTTCAAGCTAACCTGTAGCCTTCAATACCACATGTGCTCTTTCGATCTTTCAGGATGGTACTTCGGTAAAACTGCAGGTATCCTCGGTACGATGAATAACGAAATCTACGATGACTACCTTACCTCGGAGCAGAAATACGCCCGCAGCGAAGAACAGTTCATCAACAGTTGGACGCTACCGGGATGCGAAGCGAACGTCGAAACCACAAACCATACCCGCAACTATTTTACCGTATCCAACGAGCTCAGTCAGCTGTGTGAGTCCTTCTTCCGGCAGAAACATTCATACTTTGCTTCGTGCTTCCCGATTGTCGATGTGAATCCGTTCTATGAAATGTGTCTGGATCTGGGTTATCATATCAAGAGTGCTTCTGATAATCCTTCAGATAATGGGGCTTGTACCTCTGCTTTGGCGTATATGGAGGCTTGCGCTCTGGAAGGAATGCCACTTCGTGTTCCGGATACTTGTATTCAGTAAGAAAATACTCTTTTAACTTTTTTTGTATCAGAAACTCACATTTACTTATTTCAGTTGTAAACTCGTAAACGGATCGTACGTTCCGGAGGGAACCTTTGTCTCGATGCAGGAACACGAACTACCACGAACCGCCGACATTGTGTTCCTCATTGAAGCCAAACCTTGCAACGAGAACATAACTACTACCAAGAGTTTAATAACTCTGGTTCAATCGTTGCACAAAGAACTCCAGGAATACAACGTTACGGACAACCGCTATTCAGTGGTTGCCTTCGGTGGAAAGTCCCCCTTCGACAAGCCACGTAGCGTCATCGTCAATGACAACGTTTTCGTGACGCATGAGTTCATTGAACCTTTCTTCAATCATATTCAAACCGCACCCGGTACCAATGATGACATCTTCGATGCCATTATTGTAGCTTCCAAGCTTATTTTCCGCCCTGGAGCATCGAAAATCTTCATCCTGCTACCGTGCTCCAAATGCGCCAGTTCAAGCATGAAGCTCGATTACTCTTCTTTGCTCCAACTAATGCTGGAAAATGGTATCAAACTGCACATTTTATCAGACCATGATATTGAATTCGAAAAATTGCGCGTCTCCAGAATGTTCTTCGGTATGGATCGGGACAAAGCATTCACCAAAAAGGACCTTAAAGATCTGATTGGAGATTCCGACCTGCGGAAGCAGGTCAGACTTCCCAAATCCACCCTAGGAAGTTGCGCAGCTTTAGCGCTCGAAACCGACGGATCGGTCTTCAGTGGTCGAAAACTTCGCCCGGAAAGGCGAAATCCAACGAAGAAGTTCATAACCGTATTCACAAAACGGGTGGCCAGTGGGGCAGTTTCCAACAGTTGTCAGACGTGTGAATGTACCGGCCATAATACCGGTGTTTCGTACATGCTCTGCTTGCCCTGTACTTATCCGTCGGCCTTCAGCTTAGATCACGAGCGAATGAGCGAAGATGAGTTGCTGTCGGTGCTGCAACCGGACCACGATTGGGACTGGGAGGAAGACGATGAGCTGCTGTAGTTGAGAGCGAACAAGCATTGGTTTTATGTTTAAGACAATAATAATGACAATTTTCTATGTGATGATAGTGTGAATGCCAAAGCAATAATTGAGATAAATGTGTATTTTTTTTATTTGTATCATTTGTTTATGATATTTTTTGAGAAAAACCCATCGACTCATCATCTGAATGTTTCCTGATATATTGTGTGGCAGCATTCATAAATGTTATGTTACTTCAAAATTGGAAAATTGTAGCATAAAAATAACCAAATTGAAAATGCAACATTACAGGTGAAGTTCAAAAACAATGATGTTCCATATGGTTGTACTCCTACTCCATTTCTCCGAAAACCTTTGACCAGAATGAAAAATCACCAGAATTTTAATCACCAGAAATCCACTTCCCCAGATTTTTTTTTCCAGAATGCACCATTTATGTACCAGAATTTTTTCCCCAGAATGAACCATTTCCCAGAAAAAAATTTACCGGAATGAACCATTTCCCAGAAAAATTTTCGCCAGAATTGCCATATCTAGGAAATTATATATATTTATCCAACCTGAAATTAAATAAATACAAATAGATTTTTTCCACGAAAATTGGATTCCCATAATACTATTCTTTTGCGGCAAAGCCGCAACCAACGAGGATGAAGGGGCCGAGGCGGCACAAAGCTGCCGAAGCTCCCAAATCCGAGGTGGCCGCCGACCCGCCGTCGGAAGCGGCGGCCCTAATAAATTAGTCTAGGTCTGCCGGGGCTTCCTAGGTCTGCGTGAAAGCTAGGGGTGATCCCTTAGCCCCGCCCGCCACGCGACAGCGTGAAGGACAAAACGTCTTTCAAGTTCGAACGCGCAGTGAGGAGTCGGATACCAAAACGGTTTTTTAAAGGACAATGGTTCAATAAAAGTACCCAAACCATAAACAAAGCACAATATTGGTTCTAAAATAAATTAAGTTGGAAAATTTCAAACCTGTAGTTTCATTTAAAAAATCATTTTTAAATTTCGAATCATATGAAATTTACAAGAATTCATTTGAAAAAAAAAAACAAATAAAAATACTAGAGGAAAAATCTGGGATTTGTGCCATTCTGGGAAATGTTCCATTCTGGGGAAAAAAATTCTGGGAAATGGTCCATTTTGGGAAAAAAAAATTCTGGTAAATGGTGCATTCTGGGGAATTTTTTTCTGGGAAATGGTTCATTCTGGGGTTTGATTTTGGGTATTTGTCATTCTGGGAAAAATTCATTCTGGGCAATGGTTTTCGACTAAATGGGATTTGTATCGATTGTTCGTTCAATATCTGCAAGTATTCACCAGCTTATACCTACCAGGATGAACTTTTAACAAGATTTTAACAAAAAAAGAAAGACAATAATTTTGGATGCCCCAAATGGTTTTTTTTTTTTTCCACAAATTATTTTTGGCACACCGTATAATCGTAAATCATATGAAGTGGACGAAAATTTACTTTCAAATTGATTTTAGAGGATAACGGCTTTTTGGTTTCGCTGGAATCCTGGAAACGTGTATTTCTTGATTATTTTTATCCCTGAAAGTAGGAACCGTTAAAATTTCTTTGAATATAAACATCGGTGATGAAAAAGTTATCAGTTAGGATTGGTAAAACAAGAAAAAAATTACCAAATTGAAAAAAGCCTTGATTTAGGTTCAAAAGACTGGAAACTTTTATAGCATTTTCGATGTTTAACGAGAATTAAATATTTTCTAGAAGTTTCTCAAACAATAAGCCACTGTCCGAAAAACTAAGACATTTCATAAGATTCTGTTTTACCTTGCTCCACAAAATACATCATCAAAAGCAAATCTTTGGCTGTAATAGCTCGACATTTATTCCACAAAAATAATATCAACAATCATCATCATGGCCTGGAAACTATTGAGACTAATATTTAGGCCAAACGGCATTTGTACGACATTTTAGGCTTCTATAATTTCATTCACTACCCTGAAATATAACACCCTCACCGATACAGAAGGCTTCGAACATACCTACTGAGTTATAATTACATTTTTGCCATTCCAGCGTATCGATTGGACAGGGCGTCCAATCTGTAAGTATCCGATTTCAACGTTGAATAACTCTGCCATTTTTCAGCTTATTTAAAAAAACACACGATTCTTCCAGGATTTCAAACAAGATTTAAATGCAACGTCGATGAGCCTTGAGACAGTCTTGAAAAATCTCATATTCATTTGGCTGACAGAGCCAAACATTAAGAAAACATCTCAGTTGGCCAGTAATTTTCCGCGGTCTATGATAAACAAACAACAAGTGCGTTCATGAAATATCGTACCGTGTATCATGTTGAATTAAAGAAAATCTTTCGATTGCTTTGATTCAGTAGAATTATTCAACCAAGTAGGCTTGTAACACATATAAGACTGAAAAAAATAGCTCAGCAAAAACTGTGTTGGAAAGAATTCGATCAATATTTTAAGTATTCTTTAGATCTGAATCGGAAGCATATCTTCGGAATAAATGCCTCTGACATTGAAGCCAACGCCTCACAGATGGAAGCCTTCAGAGAATCAACAGTTGACTGAGAAGATACAGACCTTCGCTCGAGCATACAAGTTTACTCAAGAACCCATAGCTAACTCTACCGCTCAGCACATTCGAGCCCCGAAGAGTACTGCAAAGTCATCCTTGAAAGATTCCAACAAGTCGACGAAGGTCAAGGAAATGCAGCTCAAAGCAATGGAAGAACGACAGGCGCTGGAGAAAATGCAGTTAGAGGAACGTTTAGCATTTGAGCAGGAGATGCTGAGATCCAGTGATAGTGAGTCCGAGACAAGTGCAAGTTTGCAAAAAATCGATGAATGGTTGAATGAAATGGATATCGCTCGCAACTCTAGAACCCCGAAGCCGATGAATGAGACTCCCCTTCCCAAATATGTAGACGTTCAGCACAAGTTCTGTGATTCTGGACGTGCTACTGTCTATCCACAGTTAGACCTTACTTCAACGCAACGTAAATCGAGGCTAGCTTCGCTTCAACCTCCTCAACAATTCTACACCTATGACGAATCATTATCGAACAATCAGTTAGCAGCAAGACACACGGTAAAAGATCTACCGAAATTCGGAAGAGATCTCGAAGATTGGCTACGATTCATAGCAGCATTCGAAAGAACTTCCAGGATGCGCGCATTTGGCAACAACGAACTCCTGGACCGCTTGAAGAAGTCTCTGTACGACCGTGCTTTGAACGCAGTGAAAAGTCGTCTTCTACATCTGATAACGTTCCAGTTGTCATTGGGCGACTGAGAACGTTGTTTGGTAATTCGGAATCAATCATCGAAACAATAATTAAACGTGTGAGACTATTACCGAAGCCGAGAGATGACCGCATGGAAACAAGTATCGACATTGGAATAGCAGTTCAAAACTTATGCGCCACCACACACAAAATTTCTGAGGCCGGAATTTAGCAAAATTTTGCTCAAATTTGACCAGCTAGAAACTTAGCAATCAATTTAGCAATTTTTTTTACTAAAATTTCAGCAAACGAGAGGAAAAGTTAGCCGCCGCAATTTTTACTCAAATTTTTAGCAAAAACCGGAGAAAAAGATGGCTGGGACCCGTAATTTCATGTTTTGTTATTTTTTCTCTGGAAAATCAGGGGAATATTTGATTATTGAATAGAATACACAAATTACATTCACTTATAATTTAATTTTCACATTTTTTAAATTTTTTTCACACTTTTCGTTAAACGGAAGGTTCGATCCTGGGAACGCACCTACTGGCGAGCAAAATGCCATGCCATCTTCATCAAAGAAAGCACCGGGGTGTTTTCCGGATGCAGCTCGTTGAAATTCCAGTTGTGGTCCTTCTTCATTGCCGGACTGTTGCGGGTTTCGTGTTGCACTTTCAACCTGGTAGGAAAAAAACAAACACACAAATTTCAAATTAAAATATTGGAGAATCAAAACACTTTAAGATTGGACCTTACCTGTAAGCATCCGGTGTCGATTTAGCTACCGTTTCTTCGTGAAGTTGCCCACCAACAAGAACCACCAGCAACGAACATCCGGAACCGCACTTAATCGCGACAGCTTTTTAATTTTCTCCCAACTGGCGCGGCGGCTGGAGTCTGCGAACATAGCGGCTGAAAAACCTTCGTTTTACTAAAATCAAGTAAAATGACCTTTTTCATTACTAAAATCAAGTAAATTTAGCTTTTTGCTAACTCAAAATTAAAAAAATATTTTTGCTAACGGAAAGTAACAGTGAAATTTTGCTAAGTGGAGCCCCGAAAGTTTTGTGTGCATACAAGCATGTGAATTAGAGGAACGTCTGTACAACGCCTCACTGGTACAGGAATTAGTGGATGCACCACCACCAGGGTTGAAAATGAAATGGGCATTGCATCGTCTAGAAACGGGTGATAATTCCCTCCTTGTAGTTAGTGTTTGGATTGGTAGAATAGCAGAGGCATGCAGTCTAGTTACAAGACCAGAGGCCTGGTCGAAACAGTCTGGCAAGCCAAAGAAAGAAGGAGCATTTTTACACCTACACATCACACCGGCCGAGGAGGACAAGGAAGGAGCCTGTCTCGCATGCTTCGGTACATGTAGTGGACTTGAGAGCTGTATACAGTTTCAAAATATGTCAGTACAGTCACGTTGGTCATTAATCCATGATAAGAACATCTGCAGGAAGTGTCTTACCAAGCATTTTAAAAACTGTGAACGCAAGGTTCCATGCAGCAAAAACGGATGTAAATATCTGCGCCACTGGATGTTGCACAACGACAAAAAGCATAAGCAGTCTGGTGAAGCACAACAAAAGGACGCTTTCTGCAACACTCACCAACATACAACGGGAAATGTTCTTTTGAAATACGTACGAGTTACCGTCCATGGGAATGGGAAATCAATTGACACCTACGCCTTTATAGATGGAGGATCCACATGTACGCTCATGGAACACAGTCTGTGGAACGAGTTGAAATTGGAAGGAGAACACTATCCGCTCTGCATAAATTGACCTGCTGGTCAGGGTAGGTATGAGTCGGACTCCATGAAGTGCTCAGTATACATTTCGGGAAGCTCTGGAACATTTAAGCGCTTCTGTCTATCCAAGGTGCATACAGTCCGCAGTTTGGATTAACCACCCCAAACCTTGTGCACATCCAAATTGGTGAAAAGCTTCAGCTATTTATCCGACGTCTCGATTGAACCGTACACCAATGTCCAACCTAGAATCTTGTTAGGAATGGATAACATCAGATTAGAATATCCTCCGAATTCCAGATAAGGTTCTGAAAATCACCCAACCGCAGTACTAACACGTTTAGGCTGGGTTATTTATGGTCCTTGTTCTTTAACAAACGATATTTCATTATTTAGTGATAGGAAAGCCTTCAACTATCATATTTGCCAATGTGAAGCACTGAATTTAGCTATAAAAGACTATTTTTCCTTTGATTGCTTGGGAATTCAACCGATTAAAAACCAGCTCATATCTAAAGATGATTCACGAGCTCTTGACATAATTAGGTCAAAAACAGTCTTTAAAGATGGCAGGTATGAAACTGGACTTCTTTGGCGCTATGACAACGTATTCTTACCAAACAGCAAAAGAATGGGACTGAAAAGGCATCAATGTCTGGTGAAACGCATGCTTCGAGAGCCTCAGATGGCAAAGGATTTACGGCAGAAACTCACCGATTATGAAACAAAAGGCTATATACGCAAGCTTTCAGTCGAAGAAGAACGCAACTATCCAGGTCGAATATGGTATCTCCCTATATTTTCAGTTCTTAACCCGAACAAGCCCGGAAAGCTGCGTATAGTTTGGGATGCAGCAGCAAAAGTTGGAGACTTGTCGCTTAATTCGTTTTTGCTCAAAGGACCGGACCAAATCGTATCCTTACCTCACATACTGCAACGTTTTCGTGAACACCGATTTGCAGTCTCAGGTGATATACGGGAGATTTTCTACCAAGTCCTCGTGAACCAGGACGACCAACATTGTCAACGATTTTTGTGGAATAGTGGACAGGTTGAAGAACCACCTGCTGCGTACGTGATGCGAGTAATGACCTTTGGCGCAACATGCTCGCCGAGCTGTGCACAATATGTGAAAAACTTAAATGCCAAACGTTTTTCTTCGCAACATCCAGAAGCTGTAAATGCTAAAATTCGCGATAAGTATGTAGACGACATGCGGTTCAGTGTCGAGAGCGAAGAAGAGGCAGTAAAAATTGCCAAGGAGGCTAGAATAATACATTCACAAGGTGGATTTGAGATTCGTGGATGGCTGTCCAATTCCGAGAAGGTGATGAAGGCTATGGGGGAAAGTAAGGAATTCCAGAAAGACCTCAACGTGAGCAACGAGTTAAATACGGAGAAGATACTAGGAATGTGGTGAATATGAATTATTACATGGGACAACAATACCCACAAAGCGCGAAGTATTGCGAACCCTTATGCAGATCTATGACCCAATTGGATTGCTCTCAAACTTTCTAATCTACTTGAAGGTACTTCTTCAGGAAATATGACGCTCCGGCATCGATTGGGATGAGCACATAGAGGAGCAACATTTAACTAAATGGCGACACTGGCTCAGTGTTTTGCGAAGAGTGGAAACCGTATCTATCCCCCGTTGTTATCGAAGAGCCGTGACAGATCGTAAATCCTGCGAAGTTCAATTGCACATTTTTGTAGATGCGAGCGAGAACGGCTATGCAGCCGTTGCATACTTCCGGTATCAGGAGAAAGAAAATATCGAGTGCACCCTTATAACGTCAAAAACTCGTGTTGCCCCATTGCGATACGTCTCGATACCCCGTCTAGAGCTCCAAGCTGCTGTAATCGGAGTGAGACTGGCTAAAGATATTGGAGATTGTCACAGAATACGTATAAATCAGATATTTTTCTGGTCAGATTCGAGAGATGTACGTTCAGATTATCGGAGTTACACAGATATCGCAACTCAGGAGAGTTTGCGATAAAATTCGTCGAGACTGTCAGATGTGTAAAAATGCTAGGGCTCGTCCGCATCCTCCTGCTATGGCAGCACTACCTTCAAGTAGGCTTGTAGCATACGCATGGCCGTTCTCATACGCCGGCGTAGATTATTTTGGTCTCATGAGCGTCGTCGTTGTCAGGCGTGTTGAAAAAAGATGGGGCGTACTTATAACCTGCATAGTCATTCGCGCTGTTCACATTTAAATCGCACACTCTCTCAACACCAGCTCTTGTATTCTCGCCTTACGAAATTTTATGGCTAGACGAGGAACTCCTCTGGAATTATTCAGCGATCGTGGAACGAACTTCGTAGGCTCCAATCGTGAAATCACGGAAGCCGTACGCTGCTTAGACAAGAATAAGATGATGGAAGAGTTCACAACAGCTAACACCAAATGAACCTTTTTAACGCCGAGTAGTCCTCACATGGGAGGAAGTTGGGCAAGATTAGTTCAATCTGTCAAGAAGGTTTTAAGAAATATGAAAATCCCTAGGAACCCTAATGACGAAGTGCTCCATAATACTCTTTTGGAAATTGAGTTTATAATCAACTCGCGTCCCCTCACGTACGTACCAATTGACAATGCAGACAGTGAAGCCATAATCCCGAACCACTTTCTACTTGGATCCTCGAGCGGATCTAAACCGTTAGTTCCTTTCGAAGACAACCCTAATATCTTGAGAAATACTTGGAAAACGTCACAAACAAACGCAAACCAATTTTGAAAAAGGTAGGTGTAAGAATACCTGCCCTCAATCAATTGTCGAACGAAGTGGCACTACCCAGTGAAACCAATCGAAGTTGATGATGTTGTGGTTATTGCGGACCCCGACCTCCCACGAAACATGTGGCCCAAAGGACGTGTTGTTAAGGTCAACAATCGTGATGGACAAGTTCGAAGCGCCACGGTGAAGACCGCACCAAATACTACGAGCGACCAGCAGTGAAGTTGGCAGTTTTGGACGTCGGCGTATCTGATCGTAAGCATGATTCTACATCATGCGTACCGGGGGGGGGGGGAGTGTTACGCAATGCGCGACCACGCCTCCTATTCTAATCAGCCCCCACTAGAAGACGGCTCCACTGGTTAAAGACATGTAAGAAGTGTAGGACAGCATAGCAAAGAGAAGTAGACAATAAGAAGCTAGATCTGTCAATCGCTTACTTAACTAATTTTAGCAAGTCATCATTACAGTAAGAAGCGAATTTAGAATTGCTGGGCTAATGTAGTTAGATAGCTCTTTATTTACAAACTTCTACAGTACTTCAATACCTTTAAAACGCTTAGAGACGTGAACTCAAATACCAAAAGGTGAATTAATACAATATACATTTATAGTCGATATAAAAATTTATACTTACCTATTCTACAACACAAGGTTCGTTACACGACAAATGAAGGAACCGTGGTTTAACAAGATTACGAGTAACCAGGACACGACAGGCAACGGGTACTAGTTTTATACTACACAATCATTGAAATTAGAAGCTAAAAACAAATCGTATTATAGCCAGAGCTGCTATTGATCGTGCCGTTGGTACCGCATAGGACTAAATACCGGATAGTCGACAGATACAGAAAGAAACACTAAACGTAAGTCACTATTAAACATTAAAATTAGAAACTGAATCACTACTGTAACATCAATTATAATCCACAAGCACAAAATTGTAACAACGAATATGTATTAATTTCAGGAGAAATTTAACGATCATAATAAACATCAGTTCAAATTTCCGGAACAGTTTCTGTCTTGTGGCCCTTACGGGAACAGCATTGTTTAAGTCAATTGACTGATGAAGGTTAGAGATAATAGACCCACAAAAAATTTCCTCATAAACAGTCAAAAACAACCCAAAACATACTCCTTAAAATTTTCGTATTTTTTACGGGTTATACTGTATAACCACGTTAGTTTGGTGTGTATAACTAAAATTGAATGAAATTACGTTTAAATTTGTGTTCATCAATCAAAATCGGCTAAAAGATGGCAGAGTTATTGGACGTAAAAATCGGATACATTCGGATTACTTGATCTATTAGACGACGACAATTGCCAGCTACTAAACGGGAGACGTAAGCTGCGACACCAAGGATATCCAAATATAAGAATGTGCTGCAGAATTATGTTTTACGATAGGTGGTACGGAAGTCTAGTCACAGCTGCAATTGGAAAATAGAACAAAACTGTCCTCTGGTTTCGTGGACACTGAGAAATCACACTTCTCAGAAATTAAATTTATGAATGTCGTCAACATTTCAAACACAACTTTAGGAAAGAAGATGGTTTATTTCTAATCAGGAAATTGTTTGTAATTGTTTTCCTACATGGTTTCTCGCCATAGTTCACAACTATTTTGCAAATGCAATGCACGTTTGTTTCCGTCCATTGTTGTTGGCTTTTCCCATCAAATGTTCCTTATCGTTCGTCGTTCTATGTTTGATCTCACTCCTTACTACTGACTGACTGACTAGTTAAATGCCGCATTGTATCGCATTTGCTTCATAAATTTCATTCTCATCTATCATAACAGTTTCATCAAATTGCAATGTTTTATGGATTTTTATTTTAATAGTTTTTTGTCTCTCGTGAGTGATTTACTCAGAATCTGCGATGTGGCCAAAGGGAAAATATAGGGTTAGGATATTTTCTGTTTCTATTTCTTGTTTTTTTTCTTTTTGGTTTGGGATGCAATCGCATTGCTCTTTTCGGGAGCAATGTTTGTTATTTACAATTGTTGGCTGGTTTCTTTCCCACCGGTGGAAAACCCGCTTGCTCTAATCTGTGGATATGACCGTAAATATGTGTGTCTAGTGAAATTTTGTATCTGAAGGAACAGTTTAGCAGCACTCGTAATTTTTTGCACAATTTTTGGTAATCGTTGTTTTGGAGGGGAATATATGTGGAATGCTAGATAACAAAGCGGATGTTGCAAACGGACAGCTGAAGTCTGAATTGGATTTTATTGTTTTATGAGTATCGAAAAAAAATTGTCTCTTAATAATGTGTTTGATTATTAATATGCAGGTAAAAAAAATAAACAGATCTAGTCGACTTCTTTCATAACATACGTTTATAGAAGTCCCCATCACATGTATCGCTAAAAATATAACAATCCCAACCAAAACAGCCCTAGTGATATTGAACGTCGTGAAAGCGAATGTTATCACATTATGGAGATAAAACGGTCTACCTTTTCAACATTGATCGTTCACTGAAATCTATTAGGAGTTTTCTTTACACCAAACGGCAATTCCATGAATTGGAAATGTTGTTACAAAGAAGAAAACACATGTTACAAATTTGAAAAAAAAAATCCAATCAAGATCAATATGATGGCATTTTACGTTCCATTTGGAGTGGGTAAGAACTTTTCGCTGCATCTCGCCGATTTAATATGGCGCAATGTACAAGGTGCGGTCGAATCCCAACAAACTTTAGATCGTCCAAGATTTCGCACTTATATACATGAAATAAAGCTTGTACCAAAAACACTTTCCGAAACATACTGTTATAAAATTCATCCAAAACTGGCACTGAAGTCAAATACGTGCGATTACCATTTGGTTTAGTTATAGAACCAGATAGTTTCCAATAAATTTAGCTGAAGCGGTCTTCATACAGAAATTCAACAAATTTATCCAGTGAATACAAATTTGAAAATTTCTAAGATTCTCTTAAATCACAATTTTCCAAACAAACCCAATCAACTGCCCGCTGCACTCCGGTACTTTTATGATTGTCGCTAATCAGCTTGATACTCTTGGGTGGTTTACTTTGTAGTTTTCGCTTTGTTTGTGTTTTTTTCTCTTACAAACATCCTTTGAATAACTCAAATATCTCAGCTAATAGTTGGTACCTCGGTTCACAGTGTGTTACTTAATATTCTTCTCTATAATACATTTTTCCTTTTTCTCTTCTATTGAATCTTTATATGGGAGTTCGGATTTCTTGCATCTAATCGCCTTATCGAGAACTTCAAAAATGCGTTTTTTTCTGGTGGCTAGGAATTGGACGTTTCATCATGACTCTGTAGCAGAGCTGTGGAATATCTGTATGAGTTGATCATCTATTTACTTCAGCTAGCTAAAAGCAACTGAACTGAGATTCTTCTTTTAAAAGTTTGCATCAGATTATACTTTGTCCGCATTTCATGTATAAGGTACTGCAACAAATAAGGCAAGCAACTTTATTGTTTTCTCAGTTTTGTCTTCTCGTCATATATTTTATCCTCATTTTAAAAGTAACCTTCCTATGAACTTTGCTCGTAAACTAGCGATTTAATACTTGCAAAAATAATTTGCTAATGAAAAATCCGATCAACCTAGCCTTTCACAATAATGAAAACCTTGCAATCAGTTCTTGAGTATCTTTAAATGTAATCATCGTTCCCTATTTTTTTGAAGCCAGTATATCACTTCTCGCATCCAGTAAGTTCTCTTCTATTCGAACATGTTTCACATTATTTGTTTATGTGACGTTAGGAAAATGAAAGGTACATATTCTATATAAGCCTATCAGAAAACTATATCTCGCAGCACCCTTTTTATTATTCTGATGTGCAAGCATCCTATCTAGATTTTGTTTTTCCTTCAGCGTTCCTTGTCTGACCACCTTGTAATCTTGTTGTAAATCTACGCCAAATAGTTGAACAATTGGAGTCTTCTAATCCAAAAATATGCTGAACACTACTACACGTCGCATCACAATCTTACTATTCTAAATCGTAACTCTTTTCCGGTGCTCTTTATACATTTGTGCAGGTCATTATTCTCATAGTGATCGGTTTTTTTTCATCATTCCATATTCTATTTCTTTTTTTTCCATTTGCCTTGCGTTCTAAGATTCGAAATACTAAAAGGATCGATTTTGTGAAGCGAATATTTTTTTCTCTTCCTATTTCAGGGCTGTGTTTGGATTTAAATTTAATCCCAATGTACTTAATTTTCCGCCACAGCCCTCAGGTCTGCTTCAAAGCGCAAATTTGTTTGTTATTTTATAGGAAATGGGTTTCTCGTACAGACTACTTTGTTTTAATTTGTTTCATGATTTGTAATTGTTCCTTTTTTTTTGTTCTTGTTTTTGGCGCATTACCAGACTTAACTGTTTGTTTCGTTTTAATGTTTTTGACATATTATCCCTTGCGCATTTGTTTCTGTTTTGTTAAGTAACATAAATCGTTTTTTGTCGCAATCATAAAGGTATCATTCACTTATACGCTCTATTGCTCAACCTGATGAGGGTTAAAGTATTTACTTGTTGACTTAAAATTCGATGGAAGCTAAAATCGATGTGGTCATGTTTCACAATACTTGTGAGGTTTTGGATGGATGTAAAACGTTTGGTAATTAGAATGAGTTATCTCTATTTGAAGATAAAAGTGTAAACATATTTTTAAATTGCCAAAAAATAATGAATCAATGACTATGAATTGAAAAACGAAAATATAATTCAAAAAAATTAAATGAAGAAACATATTTAAATGGAATCAGATAATAAAGATGGTAAAAATTCCTTTCGCTTTTGCTCTGTTCAAGTTTTGAAAGATTTTGAACTGTTTTATGAAATCATGTCCTTTTTTTGTGTATCTGAGACGTGCAAAGGAAACAATTTTAAAAGATTACCCAAAATGCTTGAATCCCTGTTTATATGTCAGAAAATTCACCAATCTCGATCATTTGTAAAAAATTTCTACCGAGATTTATAGAGCACAACAATAACTAATGTTCATTCGAAAGCAGGACTCCCCATTGAAACTCTAAAACCCAATTCGAAGTAACTATGTCTGAGGCATTAAGGGATATGAAATTGGTTACTAATTCTTTCAAGGTTTCAGTAATACCTAGCATTTCACCTTGCATAAGTCGAAACATCAAAAATATTTAGTAGATAGCGTTGTAACTCGAGACCTTATACACCCATCCTTCGGGAAGTGGTCATATCCATGAATGACATTGTAATCAACTGTTTAAACTCATCTTTAGAGAATTTTTTGATAAAATTTGCAATTTTCATAGAATTTTCTCTAGTGTGACATTCTTGCGTAGAAATATCAACATAGAGACAACCATCTTGATGAAAATTTCGTAAATGCTCAGAACAAAGTATACCTTTTATTGTTTTTATTCGAAAGTTAGCACTAATAGAGATCGTTTCAAGCAAAAAAGTGTAAATGACCCAAAAGTCACATGGGTCAGTTTTGTTTAGAACGGCAGTTATGTAAATTAAAGTATGAATTTCAAGTCTGATGGACACCTTTGTATTGAATCTATAAGCACTATAAGATCATATATAGTGTGAATTACATTTCAAATGCACTTCAAAATACTACATTTTCAACAGCAAAATAGAGTTCATTAAATTGAGTCCGCATCTTAATTGAGATATAAAACGAGAATAACAGTTGTTTTTCAGGTAGATCTACGATAAATACTTTATAAGCTGTTTGTAAAATATGTCATCTATATTCGAGAAAATAAGATATTCAAAGGCTAGAGCAATGTATAACAATAAATACGTTCCAAAATTATATGCATGAGTTGTGCAGCCCATAAACATTATTCAAAAATAATAAAACAAATTAATCTTACAGAAAAAAGTTTAACAAAGTCTAACATACACAACCATTTAAACTTGATTGATCTGTTCATCCATTCCTGTTCACATGTGCCTAGTGAACGGCAAATTAAGAACGAGGGTCATGTGGCTATCATTGCTACCGGCACTTTCCCGACCTTCCGTATATGATCCGGCTACCATCGTTGGATAGTAGCCGTTGTCTCCATCCAATCCGCTGCCATCTTCCCCGGCCCCACCACCGCCGCCGCTGCTACGTATGAGCAAAACGAATCAAAATATGGCGCCAAACTTTCGAGTCAAGAATTCTTTCAGCGGCTGGTAGTACTGATACCGGAGGCAGATCATCTCCGGCCAGTTCTTCATCGAAGTGAACATATCCGAATCCGATTCCAGGATGTAGATGGTGGACACAACCAGCACCACGACCACGAAAATAAACGACGGCACAAACGCGTGGATGAGGGAAAACTTTTTGGCATTCTTCGCACTGTTGCTAGCGTTCTGCTGCTGGATGATAGCCGAATTGTTGGCCATACTATGCATCGCTAACGACGAAATCGCATCCGAGGTGTACGCCTGCCGGTGGAGCATATGCGATCCCAGTCGGTTTTCGATGACATTGGTCGTAAAACCGGACTCGGATGACGAATGATCGAAGGAATCGCGGAAGTAGTAGTCCGAAAGGTGATCGTTACTCTCGCCGTTCGTTTTGCGAGCCTCTTCCGAAACTGTTTCCAACGTTGGCAGTGGATTATCGGTGCAATACACAGACGTAGCCATGTGGTGGTCCATACAACCACCCAGCGGTTCGGACATTGTTGATCTTGGAAGGCTGCTGTATCCTGTGAAACATCAAAAACAAACAAAAAACGGAAACCCAACCGATGTTAGTGCTCATTACGTCAACCGCGTTCGTACTCACGGAACTTACGGATTTCTGCTAGGTCTCCCTGGGGGCTAGAGGGCGTCGCCGGGACACTTTGTGCTTTCCTCTTGCTCGGACTGGTGTTGTTCAGCTTCTGTTGGCGCAGGGCGTTCAGCGATTCCGACAGGATCTCCCGCTCGGTTCGGCCGGAATACTTGAACTTGGTGCCCCAGGAGAAGAAACCACCGCCGGATACCACTGAGGCGTGTTGGCTCGTTGGAAGCCTGCAATATTGCAGTGAGAAACAATTGGTGATGAAATTGAAAGGGACACCTGATTAAAGGTCACGAAATCAGGAAAAATTGTTATTCCTTTATTTATATCTGTTTTTTTTCCAAAAAAAAACTTTCAAGGGAAAATGTTATATGTTTGAGAAACATTGATGATATAAAATTAGGATAAGAGGATCTAAAAACCTTTACCGATTATCAAACAAAATGTTAAGCAAAAAACTCAATATAAAACTAAACCTTACAATAACAATTGATGAATGTATAAAATGTTTATCATTTTTTACCGCCATAATGAATCTAATGAAATCCTGTTTGAATGGATAAACCTAAACGAATCAATTGAGTTTTGCTTAATCATAGATAAATAATGATTATAATCTAAAAGTTCATTTAACCAGTATTCAAAAAGTTTCTTAGATGGAAGGAAGGAAGAAGAATCTTATGTAATTGGATGCGGATTCAATCAGATCCTGGAAACTTTTATCCTTTTGTTCTCACCTCATCGAACATAAATTTGGGGCATTTTATATTGTTTCATTGGATTCTTGAAGAAGCTTTCAACAAGGTTAATAAAATCTCATCTGTTCTCTGCTATAAAGGCTTTTCGTCCTGCGAGCATTCATCTAGTTGACAAGTTTTTTACAAAATAAAACTAAAAACCGAGTTTATACTCTTTAAGCCGGACGATATGAAGATCTTATGGACTAATTTGATATCACCACATTGCACGAACGACAAGCTAAGCCAATACTCATGTAATGAAACATGTCGATTTGATGCAAAATGATTTGCTCCCACACTCGCTTTCTTAAGAAATATGCATCTAATGACATTTTTTTCTTGCGGTTTTTGAGCTAGATGCTAAACGTCTAATCATTTATCGAAACATATTTCGTGTTGTTTTCTTCATGGAAAATTTGTGAGACAATTATAACAACAACATTCTGAAAAAAATCGATCATATAAAACGCGAGAAAAAATCTGATCGTTTAACAATTGCTCCACTATTGATGGCCTAAAACTGGCGAAAATTCGAATGGTCTTTTAATGTGTTATCTTTTTCCGCGAAAAAAGTCATAAGCAGGCTTGTAAGTGGTCACCATCGTTTGAATTTTTACGGAAACAACCATCACGCATCGTTCGTGACAATCGTGGAGAGCGCAATCGTTTGATCGGAGAGCAAAAAAAAGTCAAATGAAATTTTGATCTTTGTTGTGGTTAGTCGTTTGACTTTCATCCCTCTTGCGTAGATAATCGAGATAATCATTCCACATTGTTCGACCAACACATCCAAACATCACCCGGTGCTGCAGAGTGGCGATTTTTTTTTTTCAACAGGAGGGAGTGAATAGAAAAGATTGCATTTGCTTATTGAGTCTGTAAGTTCTGCTGCGTGAAAGAAATAGGCGATGTCGTAAACTGTCGGGAATTATGGTCGTTTGACCATCAAATTATCCCTCTCGTGTACCAAGACACGAAATTTCGTTCGACAATCACCCAAAGAAGAATGAATGTCGTTTCGTTTGATGGTAGTCGACTGTTCGGCAAGTTTTCGGTCGCATCCGTTTGATGGCACGAACAATGAAACTGATAAAAGCAGGCTGTGCGACTGTCAGAGAAAATGTCGATGGTTTACAAGTCTGGTCATAAGTAACGATAGATTTTTTTTTTGAGTACTTTTCGGTGCTCTACCTTAATTGTGATTTTAAAAGATTGAAAGAATTGTTAATATACCTAAGCAAGTAGGAAAGTATAAGAAAGACGAAATGTATGCGAGCCTGCGGATCTGAGACCGACCAAACTCGCTAGTCCAGTAATAATAAGGTCACGATCGACGGCGACGAGCTGTCTATCTCGGCTCACTGGTGACCGCAGGCAATGACACCAGCCGTGCGAATCGGGGGCAAAGATCAGCGGAAGTCATGCCTACTATAGACTCCACAAGCAACTGAGGTCGAGAAGACTTAGCCCTCGCGCGAACCTGTACATGACGCTCATTAGACCGGTTTTTCTCTACGGATATTGCTCGAGGAGGACCTGCGCACACTCGGAGTATTCGAGCGACGAGTGTTAAGAACCATCTTTGGCGGCGTGCAGGAGAACGGAGTGTGGAGGCGATGGATGAACTGCGAGCTCGCGCGGCTCTGTAGCGAACCCAGGTTCCAGAAGGTGGTGAAGGCTAGCCGGATATGCTGGACAGGACATGGTGCGAGAATGCCGGACGACTGTCCTGCAAAACAGGTGTTCGCTACGAATCCGGTAGGAACGAGACGAGCAGGGGCGCAACGAGCCACCTTCAGTGCAAGTGCGATTCTACTGAAAGGACAATCTCCGGAAGAAATCCCTCGGGAGGCATTCGCACTAGATTAAAGGAGACGACATCGAGCACAGCCGCTGGTGAATTCACACAGCAATACATAAAACGTGATAGATCAAAGTTCTTCGAAATAACAGGTTACCTCATCCGCCATATTGGTTGGCAGACTTCCAGAATGATGACGTAGTTGTTATGAAAAATGACGAGCATTGTATTGAATTCTACAGTTTTTCCATAAAAAATATTTTTGATGACAGTAATTTGTACGCCACTGTCCTCAAATGCATAAATTCGACTTCCCAGATTTATGAGCTTCTTAAAACAATACGATGTGGTTTGTGGTTCTGCATAAAATGCAAATTAACCTCGGAAATATCTAAATTTTGGTAGAAATTGTAATTATTGGAAACTATTTCCAAGCATATTGTAAGCTTAAAAATGGAAAATATTGCAAGAAAACACATCTAATAGTCCTAATAAATCATTTAACACGCAAATTTCGAGTTTATTAGCAGTAAAAAAATCACTTGATAAATCATCTTTTCTCGTAACTATTTTCCTATTCGAGTTTTGGAATGGTTCCAGCTCTTTATTTAATATATTTCATACTGAAATCAATTGATTCAAAACTAACTTTAGTTCCTTAACACTAATCACTGAACTTTTTAATGCAAATGACGAAAAACGTAGATTTAATTTTTTTTCCTATGGAATGTATGAAGAATCTCATAACAACTACGTCATCATGCCCGGCATGGGGGTACGTTCACGCATGATTACGGTACCCTATAATTCAAATACTCTGGTGATAGATAATCTTGTTGCGCTCAGGTTGTTCCCTCGAGCTTGGAAACCGAAAACCATCCAGATCGGGACGTAGCAAGCCGTGACAGACTTGCACTCCAGATTTAGATTGAAGTCTATAGCAGGGATGAGCTATCAGTGGCCCGCGAGCCGTATGCGACCCTCGAGACATGTTTATAGGACATGCGAAGCTTTTCGTCATCATCCAATACTAGTTCATATGAATTCAAAACTTGATCAAATATACACTCCACCTGTTTGTAGTTGCATTTGCCCCACAATCATTCAGATTGGTCACTTTTCTAGTATTTCATGCATATATTGTTTCTTTTAAGGGCAGAGATGCAATACTAAGTAAAGTAATCATTCCTGAGCTATTTTAAAACGTAGCCGGGTTAGGTAGTTCCGGGTAAATGTTTTGAAAAACCTGGCAAAAACTGGGCAATTATTTAATTTCAAATTTTCCATTCCAAAAACCGGACAATATCCGGGCAAATCTAAGCTAATTCCAGACAAAAGTCCAAAAGTTCAAGGGAAAAATGATTTGAAACTAATTTATTTTGTCGAAGCACATTAGCAGTGTTCAATCCGTGTTTCATCCGAAAAAAAAATTATTTTGAAGAAACAATCTTTTATAAAAACGTGTTTTGACGAAAAATTTAAAAATGAATTAGAGATTATTGTTTTACTTTCCAAATCTATGTATATAAAAAGCAATTTTTGTGGGTTTGTTTGTTTGTTTGTCCTCTATAGGCTGAGCCATCTTGAGAGCTAGAAAGCTGAAATTTGATGCTCCCTGATGCTCATTAGGACCAGGAATGATGAAAAATGTTTTTAAATATTCGGATGACTCCTTCTGATGGAGATCGTCCATACTAGAATCATACATACAAATCTTGTTTTCGCGATACTGACGTTATTTTTCGTCGGATTGTGATGAAACACATGAGGGTTTTGTGAGATGGGCAGTTGATTTCAGGTATTGATTTTAAGGTCCGGAGCTAGCCAAATGTTATTGCAATAATGTCTTTATTAAACAATGAATTGTGATGAAAATTTTCACATGAGTGTTTTGAGGAACGAGTAATCGATTCCAGGTATCAAATTCCGGGTCAGGAGTTGTCCAAAGGTGTCGTCCATATAAACTGTTTAATGTATTTGCTATATTGACGTTAATATACATCGGAATTGTGGTGAAAATTTGCACATGAATATTTTGAGGAACGAGCAATCGGTTCCAAGTATCAAATTAAGGGTTTAAGATCGGCCAAAGGGGTCCTCCATATTGAATGTTTTATGTTTTTGAGATATTGGCGTTATTAGGGTAACGGACTTATTTTGGACCAGAAGACTTATTTTTGGCCACCTCGTCTAGCCTTATATATCGGATTGTGATGGAAATTAACACATGAGTGTTTTGAGGAACGAACAATCGATTCTAGGTATCAAATATACAGGGGTCGGCCAAAGGGGTCGTCCTTATTATTTATTCATTGCTTTTGCGATATTGTCTTGATTATGCATAGGATTGTAATGTAAATTGGCACATTGGAGTTTTACAGCACAGGTAACTGATTTCAGGTGTCAAGATTTTGAGGGTTTGAAAATTGGTTTTGATTATCGAATTTCGAGCCACGAGACAGTGTCCACATTAAAAGATCCGTGTTTTGTGCTATAATTTTGTGGGAAGCAGTCAATCGACACTTGATATCCATCTTTGGTGTGAAGGTCAAGCGAAGGGATCGTGCAAAAAATGCATGTTTCTTTTATAATTTTGAGATTTCACAACCAGTCGAAGAAAACACTTTCACATGTATTTTATTAAAAACCAATCAACACAAAAGAAAGTAATGACTTTAAACATTGTTGAAATTTTTACCGAATATTGACAAAAAATGCATCGAATTCAATATTCTAAAACCATCTTCACGTATTAATGATTGAAAGCGTAACGAAGTTTGTACAGGATCAGTTAGTATGTGAATAAAAGCGGGCAAAGTAAGGGCAATTTTTTAACAATATCCAAGCATTTGGACCGGACCGGAACAGGATTTGAACTCGAGTCTACTGATTACCTCTCCGACACCTTACCAAAAGGTCAAATCGACAGATGAAACAAGTCAAATAGTAGCTCTATAATTCAGTTGACTTCATCGAGTTGAACTCGCCGCTAGATTTAAGGCAGAAAACGCTCATCTTGCCCTGATTAAAAGTGCTCTGTTCGCCCCAGGTCAACAAATTTAAGTAAAAACGCGTTTTAAAATGGATTAAAGTGAAAAATCAAACATTTTATGATGGTGAAAATTGAGAAACAATGTGTAAATCCTGGTGTAGTGCGTACATTTCAGATCAAGATGATTTAAAGGTCATAATATCTTATTTGGTGGTGCTCAAAAATTATAATATTTTTGTCACTTGAGAACCTAGCTGATTATTATTTAATATTTCTGCAAAGATGAAAAGGATATTTTTTTTCTGGTGAAAAATTAATACTATAGATGGTACGAAACAAATTCTCTTGAAATTTTTTAAAAAAATACGTACTTTTGTAGAAAAAATGAGTGCTTATTATGCCCTGGGTGCTCGTTATGCCCTTATCTCCCCTACTACTTCAAATCAATGAAAGCGGGTCAGAAAGCAATCAAAAATCGGAAGGCTAAAAATGATCACAGAAATTTTTAAGCCCATGAGTAAGAACTTTTTTTTCGATTCAAGCACACAAAAAGTTGAAGGATGAAAATGCTCGGTAGATTCCATTTTCGTAGGTGATGGAAAGAACTAGAGAAACATGAGGTATCAATGAACGAAAGAACATAAACCGCAAATATCATGAATTTTTCGAAAAAGATACAACGGCTCACCGGCAGGACTTCAGGACGGAGCGGAGATTTTAGATTTTTTATCAACATGACTCAGGATCAAAGTTTTCGGCAATAATTTGGAACTCGAAAAAAATCAAAATCTGCAGATCTGTAATGCAATTCTCAGAAAATTATTTTTAATTAAAATCATCACGAACAGAGCTTAATTGTACTTGAAAATAAGCCTTCTACATTTCCAAATTCTTCAAATTTTCGTTAATCAGCTTTTGAAAGCTTTCACCATTTGTAGCGGAAAAACTAAGTCTTTGAGGACAAAATTTAAATCTCGATTTTTTTTTTGCAAATGCGCTCAGAAAAAAAAATAAGTTTATAAATTTTGATAACGATACAACATCCAACGCTGAGAAGACAGTAATTTCATAAAATATATTTTTCTTACTATAAGTTATCGTTGTGATTAAGCTCCATAAGACTTTTAAATTGAAGTGATAACGAATAGTAGTCAGTTCTTACAAAAATGGAGTTATATTTTATTTGTGAATTAAACTTCTTAACAAACCATAGAAAGACCTTCAAAACTTTTCGTTTTTAATTAAAAAAAATGAAAGCAAATGATGTCTTTGTTTACAAGAATGAACAATCGCGAAAACAGACTAAGTGATAGTCCTATTTAATTTCGACTAGTACTATCCACTTTGTATTTGAAAAAAACAGTGTTAAATTTCTGTTTCCTTTAAACACATGAATTCGTTTTATTTTCCCTTTTTCAGTTATGATTTCGTCAAAGATTTGTCGCTCTAAAAAATACTCTAAATGCTCTGCAAATTGGCTCGTTGCTTCTCAAGGTTTTTCATGTCTGGTCTAGAGTAATGAACATCACAAGATCATCATTATCAATCTCATAGAACCTGCAGATGTCTTCAAGAAAACCTTAAGCTTTTGAGAGGGAAACACAGTAAACCGTACGAGACATTCTTGGATGTAGATTTATTCCCCCGAAAACGTCTTTGCAACTGAACATACATTCCTGAAGTATGTTTTATGAAAGATTTAGTTACCTACTTGAGATACATCGTTCGATCAAATAAATTTAAACTTTTAGAAATGCTACGCAGACAAATAAATTTACTACTTACGTGAAGAATAACATTTGTTCTATGGCACATCGCCAGATATATCGGCATGCTGATCCCGAGGGACATTTGAATCCTACTGTATGCTTTTTCTAAAACATAAAAAAAACATTTTCTATAATATAAAGACATTAAAAATTTCACATCCACTACTTACCACTTCTCGGCGATCATCGGTATACGCTAGATGAATGATGAACATTTTGCCCTCGAAATTGATTTTGTGCACTTCCGGCCACCGGAAGTGCTGTGCTCTCCTTCCCGCTGCAAAGGTACTGATGCCGGAAAAATTGATGCCCAAATACAGTTGACTGCCCCGGTGGTCTTTAACCGGATGCGGATCGATCCCATAGGTTTCCAAACTGCGAGCTAGCCCAATGAATTCGTCAAAAGCGGCTACCGATTCCTGACCGGGTTCCCGTTTTTGGTGCAGTTCCATTGCTTTCTTCTCCAACTGTTCACTCTGCCTGAGAGCTATCTTCAGTGACGAAACGTATTCCCCGGTGTGGCTTTCCGGATCGTAATCTCCCAGTTCATCTGCGAATAAAAATCGAAACACATTAGGAGTGTTGTTCATGGATCATTAACTTAAGAGAATAATTAAATTTTCCGCATGTTATCGCTTTAACAGAATTTTCGTAGATCGCATTTAACTTAAAATTGTGAATCGCAACATTTCATACCTCAACTATGAACTTTTATGAAATAACTTTCTTATTTTTAATTTATTTTAATGAAAAAGTTGGTTCAATACCATCGAGTAAAGTAAGTTGAAATTTTAAATCTTTTTGTCTACTATACCTCAAGTACGATTTTTTCAACAGATTCTCAAAGTTTATCGAGTGGATCATTTCCGTACCTGTCTTGATGAACCGGATTATCCGATGCGATCAGTTGGAGTGACTGTTAAAAATAATAATTCTGTGCTACATATAAACAATTCTGTTCAGGTAACAGAGAACATAACAGGACCTCTAACGGTAATCAAAATATCGTATGAAATATCAAAAAATTAAAATATGTTTTGCCTATTCCCATAGCAAATTTCTTCGATCAGTCGTTGTGCGATGGACTTAACGGATTGCACCATTTTCAACGTGGCGATATCACCCAATCTTTGTCCAAAATTTAGAGATCCCAGTTTCCTAAGCAAGTTTCTTTCTGCTACAGATGTGATGTTTGAGTGTCCCATCAAACCAGTAAGTGATGACCTAGTTAGCTGTTTATAGGCACAGTACAGTAGTCTCTTTTAGGGATGGTACAATTTCACCAACGAAATACTGGATTTGAGGCCAGTGACCAGTCGGGTACCGGCTGGCGAATATCGCTTCATGACACAAACCAAGGTGGTGCAGGAGCTGACGCAAAGGGTTGTCTACTGTGTGGAAACCAAAACACGAATCATCAAAATCAAGAGCAGAAAGGTTTGATCCTGTAAGAGTACGTCAAGCTCAACAGCGATCAAAAACCGAATAGTTTTTTTCAGTGGTGTAGGGGAGATGAGGGCATAATGGGCACCTTAAAGAAAATGCTTATTTAACCATAGAGAACAGCTGTAATATGTGAATTACATCATTGTTTCGTGTTCCGACACTCAAATAGTCTATTGTCTAATTGGATGAAACTTGAAAAAGTAGATAAAAACGTTTAAAAATGCATTTTAAAAAATTTTGCCGAAAGCTGAAAACCAGTCACTGTAGAGGCATAATGAGAAACCCCCCGAGGCAGTATGAGCACCATTAATGAAGGCATAATGAGCATTTTCTGCCGGGGAATCTAGCAGCGAATTCGACTCGATGAAGTCAATTGAGTAATAGAGCTACAGCTCAACTTGTATCGTCTGACGATTTGGCCTATTGGTTAGATGTCGGAGAGATAATCAGTAGGCTCGAGTTCGATTCCTGGTGGAGGTGATTTTTTTTTTTCTTCATTTATCATTTATGATCATGATTGCACTAAACGGTGAGGCGTAGATTCATCAAACAAAGCAAAAACAAAATAATCTAGGTCTGTTTGTAGAATTCAAAGAATTAACACATGTTCATACATTATGTTTCTGGTGTTTTGTTTGACGGATGATGCTTTGATGCTATTAGCCGTATAATGTAACAATAAAAAAAATCAATCATGAATGGTATGTGCAAAAAAAAATCCCCTCGGACAGGAATCGAACTCGAGTCTACTGATTATCTCTCCGACATCTAACCAATAGGCCAAATCGTCAGACGATACAAGTTAAGCTGTAGCTCTATTATTCAGTTGACTTCATCGAGTTGAACTCGCTGCTAGATTCTCCGGCAGAAAATGCTCAATATGCCTTCATTGAAAGTGCTCTGTTCGCCTCTAGTGAACAAAATAAAGTAAAAACGCGTTTTACAATTGATTAAAGTGAAAAATCAAAAATTTTATGATGCTGAAAATTTAGAAACAATGTGTAGATCATGTTGCAGTGCATATATTTCAGATCAAGATGATTTAAAGGTCATAAAAGCTTATTTGGTGGTGCTCAAAAATTATAATATTTGCGTCACTTGAGAACCTAGCTGGTTATTATTTAATATTTCTGTAAATATGAAAAGGATATTTCTTTTTTGGTGAAAAATTAATACTATAGGTAGTACGAAACAAGTCCTCATGAAAATTTGTATAAGAAAATACGTACTTATGTAGAAAAATGGACTTCTCATTATGCCTCGGGTGCTCGTTATGCCCTCATCTCCCCTAGTTTTCAAATCTTACCAAAAATAAGAACTCAGGTTAATTTATCATTAAACTACTAAATAAATGAAATTCATTCATTTTGGGTTATCTGGAAACATATTTCGAAAATTAAAATATTCATTAATTTTGATAAACATTGTAAATTTGAATGATTTTCAGATGTTGTTCAAAGATGTTAAATTAATGAACCAAATCAAACCAGTTTAGGTTCATATAGCATCATACGAAAAAAAAATTAACACTTGAAATCGTGCACGACAGAGTGCTTTTCGCTATCAAATTTGTTTGAGATATTTTAAATATTATATAATAGTGTAAACAGAGAAATGAATTTAAAATTCTAGTGGTTCTACTTAACACAAACTACATAAAGTATTTTTTGTGTTTGTTATTTGTAATCGTCATACCATTTATGCAATATGATAAGTAGACCGCTGCAAGCTTAATATGGAAATTTCTAATTCTTAAATTTTTACACCTCCCATAACTTTTTTGGTTGTTTTTGCTGCCAGAAATAACAATAAAAATTTTGAAAGCGATCCATTCAGTCATGAAATAGTGAAACAAGTTTTAAATATCCCTTGAATCTAGCAGTACAATTCATGTGAACAAAACACAAACCTAACTTGTATCCCAGAAATGTTATTCGATGTTCTACAGAAAAAAAAAATAAAAATTATCTTTTTAACATTTTTGTGTTTTTGTCGATTTTTTTTAAAAAAATGTGTAACCGTAGGTTGAAAATAAAAAATCTCAAAAAACTGCTTTGCATAGCCAGAGAGTTTGTTGATTTATATAATCTTTGCAAAACACATTTTATGCAATCGTTGACAGCTCTAGCGAACAAGTCTTCCATTTTTCAATATTTTTTAATGGATTCAGATTTATTTTTATTTTGAAACGGTTATAACTTTTTCCGTGAAAATTTTGAGCTGCTTGTCATATTAGCAAAAAATTAAGCTAAAGAATACTCTAAACCAAGAATCAAAGACCGACTTCATTTCAAGCTTACTTGCTTTTTCTGGATGATTTAAAGTGCAAAAATTTCTTCTTCCATACAAAATTGAAACGCGTTGCGCTAACTTAGGAACCAACCAAATCATCTCAATTTTTACACTGATGCTTGGTGACCCAAAAGGCATTGAAAAAACCTATGGGAGCCAACAGTCATTTTTTTTGCAGAGGATTAATGAAAAGGTTTAATAAGTGACTGCCCATAGGGAACGATGACTCAACCGATATATTTAGAACATACAATTTGAAAAATGTAGGGGAATTAAAAGTAAAACAGCCATAACTCCATTTTTCGAAGCGTGCGGTGACTCAAACAGCCTTCAATCGATTCCTCTAAAATAACCCCACAAGATACAACCCATTTGGTTCAAAATTTTCACGTCCCAACAAGCTTTTTTTTGAGCTATTTGAATTTTTTTGGGAAATTTAGGGTAAATCAGCCATAACTCCTGTTTCCAATCCGTGCGGTGGCTCAAATAGGCTTCGTTGGATTCCTTGGAAAAAATCACATAGGATACAACCAATTTGTTTCAAAATTTTCAAGTCCGAACATGCTTTTTTCAAAAATCATTTAAAAAAGTAGGGAAATTGAGGGTAAAAACAGCCATAACTCCATTTTCCGAAGCGTGCGGTGGCTCAAACAGCCTTTATTGGATTTCTCTGAAAAAATCACACAAGATACGTCCCATTAGATTCAAAATTTCCAAGTCTTCATTAGATTTCTCGAAAAAAACAAGATATAAAACATTTGGTTCAACATTTTCAAGTCCGAACAAGCTTTTTCTGAAATAATTGAAAAATATAGGGTAATTGAGGGTAAAAACAGCCATAACTCCATTTTCCGAAGCGTGCGGAGGCTCAAACAGCCTTCATTCGATTCCTCAGAAAAAATTACACACGATAGGTCTGTTTTCGTTCAATATTCTCCAGTCCAAATCAGTGTTTTTCTGGAATGTTTACAAAATATAGAGGAATTAGGGGTTAAAAAGGAACTATATCTCCGTTCGTAAGCTTGTGCGGCTATGTCCAATCCGATTCTCCGGACATTTTCACATAAGGAAAGTATATTTTCATAGATTTGGTTCATGTAGGACGAAAGCTATTGAATTTCTTCGCGGTTTGTACACTTTTTTCCCCATTGTGCAGTGGTTCTGCGATAAAAAATTCTGAATTTCGGTCAGTACCGGCTGAGATTTTGGCACGGCCCATAATGTGTCAAAATACTCGTTAGGGTGGCAGCTAAATGGGTCATGTTTAATTTCGAAATTTGTAGATTGGCCCGAAAAACTGACTTGTGCAGAATTTCGGCTCGATCGAACTTAAGGGTGGCTCAAAGCGGTCGAGTTTTCGTTGTTTGGACACTCTAAAATCACCAAAGAGGTAACCAAAGTAAATCCGGAAATTTTAATTTTAATTTGATTCCAAAAGACTTAAAAGTGCACGAAACGCCAAGATCTTATGTTGTCTAGAAAAAAAAAATTTGGACAAAAATCGAATTTCTGGGACTTTTCCGAAAAACGACCGATTTTCCGAAAAACGGTTAGGTCCCAGAAAGTATATTTTGGGGCGAAAAATTTTCCGAGATAATACCAGATCTCGACGTTTCATGCATTTCTTAGTGATTTGGAATCGAAATTAAAATTTCGATTTTTTAGATTTCCTTTGGTGATTTTTTAAGGGTAAAAAACCAAAACTTAGAGCGCCCTGAGGCACCCCTTATTCGATCAAGATTTTTTTTCCCATACATCTATTGTCACCCTAGTGTTCATAATGGCTCTGTTAACTTTAAATTCTTAAAATAAAATTTGAATTTTTATGCCAAAAGACTTAACATTGCACGATTGATTTCCCTGGGCCCTCGGCTCAGGGGGGTCCTTAATGGAAAACATTTACTTTACTTTGTTCATATTACATTCTCTAACGTCTAGCATTCAAGGAAAGAAAAACAAAACCAGAAACTCTTAATTAAAGTGTAATACTCAACAGCTAAGAATCTCCTCGTAAAATAATATTCCGAATAATTTCACAGTATTATAAATGGAAGACCCCAGTTCTTATTTTTCACTATTTAGAAAATAAATCGCACTGCCTTAAAGGTCATTTTTCATGCATCACTTTAAATAATAACTTATTTTGTTAGGTACTTTATCGAGAACGTTAGCTTCGCAAATAAAAAAAAAATTCTGAACAAAAAATATTAAAGTGGCACGTTGTGACGTCATGGCTTTAATCACACGCATATCAAATACCGTAAACTGGGGAACTTTGATCACCGGGGTAACTTTGATCAACATGAAATTTTTGGAGATAATCATCATTAACAAATTCAGAAATTAAAATATCTTTAAACTGTTTTCTACGTTCGAAAGCCTAAAAATTGAGTTTCAAATAGGCAAAATTTGGCTTGTAGTTGGAGTTTTTTTTTATTACTTGAAATGTAGTTTCAAAGTTTTAAATTATCTGTTTTTTCGAAGACTCACAAACAAACACCTCTCCTGATAAAATGAAAGCATTAAGAAGCAAATAGGTTTTATATGAACGTTTAACTTTTTCCTTTGTATAGGTATAGTTTTAGAGTTATTTTCATGGTCATTCTATGATAATTTTTGGATATTAAAACAAAACAGACATTTTCTATGAGAAACTGCTGTATAAAACAAATGGCTTAAAGCCCTATCAAATGGATAAGTTTGAAAAACAAACATGGGAACAGTGGGAGAACCTAGGGAATTACATGATGGAAACATTTCATTTGTTTTTGAGGCCAAAAAATACTTAGGAATGTTTAAAATTTGTAATTTGTATGCAGCAACATTGTCCAGCTTTTGAGTATTTTTGTTTTTGACGTTGAAAAATTCAATTGAGTCCAAACAAAAAATCAAATGTTATTGATGTTTTAAGCCTTCTGCATTAAATGGCATAAAAACAATAATTTTAAAGATGTTGAGATACGTTAAAACCATAGTGATCAAAGTTATCCCGAAACATGATATCTGGTTTTGTAACTAACATTTAGTTATAGCTACTAATGTCGTTTGAATATTCTGCTATCAATGATCATGCTTTATAGGGGGAAGTTGTCTACTACCGGACACTTAACGTTTTTAAGCAACAACTTCAAACATAGATTTTTGTGAATATGCGTTCCTATACTGATTTGAAGAGAATCAATATTATGATCACTTGACTATATAAGAAAAAAAATAATTCACAACATATTCATGTGGTAAGAGAAACCATTTTATGTGAGTTTTTACTCATTTCCAAAAGTGTTGTCTATGGCCGGACACTACGAATTACTTCACCAAAGTTGTCAATTGTTCAAAAACGTAGCAAAATGACTGAAATCACTTGCACAGGTCTTGTGAGTACGTGTTTTCCTATACTGAATGTCCTGTGAAGCCAGTCATAAAATTTTTTTGACAAACCAGAATGAAACATGTTTCGAAAAAAAACTAGAGAAAAATTTTCTATGACCGGACAGCAAAATTTAAAGTTTCTCAGATGACCAAAATAATTTCGTTATTGAATCCTTATCTTCTGCTAACCATTTGAGGATGCTGTAGAGATGAAAAAATGAAAGTTTCATGTTGAAATCATCTATAATTTTGTATATTTTCTTATCAGGTCATAGACAACAATCTGGTGTCCGTCATAGACAAATTGCACTTTTTTTATATTTTCCTAATACTTCGTTTGAACTTCCGTTTTGTTATCTTAAATCTACTGTAGTCAAAAAATAACCAATCAACGATGTCGTTCATGTGTAGTTCAAATTTTACAAACCAAAAAAACTGACCACAATACAAATGCAAAGTTTAGGCGATCCTTTCCGTACTACTAGGCAAAAGCTTTATATGCCTATCATTATTGGTCTACCTGGTTGGCTGGTTGGCTACTATTTACTTTATTTCCATGGTATTGAAACATTATTAGGATATTGTGTTTTCGAAGAATCTATGTTGTCCGGCCATAGACGACTTCCTCCTACTTCTTACATCAGTTAGCATTTTAAAACTTTTTAGTGTTACAAAAAGGCAACTCCTTCCAAAATATTCGAAAATGGATTAAAAAAATGATCAATGTTCCCCCAGTTTACGGTACTATTTTATCAAGCAAAACAATTCCAACTAAAAAAAGCGCTATAAATTTTGAATTAACCGATATGTTTATTTTTGGTTTTGTACGCAATCTAATTTAAATTTTTTAAATAATTTACTGAAAAAAGTGCTCTGAAATTTTTAGTGACGTCACTGTGTAAGGGGTCATTCGCAATTCATTTATAATTTGTTTCACAAATGTTGATTTGAAATTATGATTTTTATTGTGATTCTGAATATAATCTGATTCTTCGTTTTGAATATCTCCATGGAATTTAAATTGAATTCTTTGGTTTATTAAACTTATTAAATTTTAAGTTATAAATCTGGAGTCGAAATGTTGCTTCACATTAATTATTCATTCTGCTTTACCAAGAAATCGATGATGAAATGAAAAACGATTTAATGTCTATCTTTATAATTTTCAAAACCAACCCTGTTTTATTGTGTGATAAAGAAATGTGAAATGTTAATCAGAACATTCATTTTCGATGAGTTGTAAAATTCCCCGCAATATTTGCACGTGATGTTTGAATATTTATTTTCCGAAGATATCAGAAACTATCTTCTACACAAACTCATTTAAATTTTCTTTGTATTATACATATATTTTCTGGGATGGTTTATGAAAAAAATAATCGATTCTTAGGGTCCCTTCGAAAAAAAATGTTCGAGCCCTCCGATGTCTTCATCCGGCCCTAATTAAATTGGAGAAACCTACCATCAATCATCTTAACAACATTTCCAAATAGCTCTATTACATATTGAAGATATCGTATATTAAATCCAAATACCTAAAAACACTAATCCCAGGATTAAAGTTAAGAATCAGCCGTTTCGCAGCTTTTCATATCACGGATTTGGAAAGAATAAACCTTAATCTATAAAGTAAAAATTTTAAATCAGATTTAATGTTTGTCTAAACTATTTGTAATAATTTCGAACCCTAATCAGATTGATTGAAACTTGGAATTTGCTTGTGATTCGATGAGCACATTTGCAAAAAATGATCTGACCCACTAAACAATTAACATTATCTGTGAAAATGATCCATATACGGTAGCCGATCACATTTAATTGCAAGTTACCTCGAGTTGTTGAACACGTTAAGATTAATTATGGATAGTTTTATCAGCATGAAATCTATTTTCTGATCACTGGAGCAAGTAATTAATTACACTTCCATATAAATACGGCACCGTTTTTCGGAACCAAATATATTGTATCAAAATGTTTCGGCTAACATTGCTTATCATTCTGTTTATTTCTCCGGCTATTGTAGTTCAGGTAACTTCATTTTGAGTATAAATTTGTGATTTTTTTCTAACCCTCATTTTGAAGGCTGCAAAATTCTACCAAATAGACAGCTACGAGGCACTGCCCCCTTTCAACGATGTCAAATTCAGCAATGCCAAAATCGTTGGCGGTCTGCAGACCATCGATTTCACTTTAACCTTTGAAGTGCTCCGTAAGGTTCCGAATCCTCTTCGGGTAAGTTAATAGATATTTCTACTTGAAAGTATTTATGAAATTAATTTTAAATTTTTAACAGTACCAACTTTCTGTGGAACGATGTGACACAAATAAAGCTAACTGTGAACAATTTGACGAGCTCACGTTTGATGATGTCTGTCCGATGTACAATCAATATCCGATCGTACAATCGTATGTTGGATTTTTCAAACCTCCCCTTAAGTCCTGTCCGTTTGAAATTGTAAGTTTTATTTCATAAATAACTGATTTTCGTGAGTAACCGAAACTGTTTCTACAGGGAAAGTACGAGGCCAAAAACGGTATCCTGGACATGAAACTTTTCGAGGCTTTTTCAATCAGTGGTTATCACTGGAAGTCGCTTATGACCCTTATAGATGGTCAGAATGTGACGGTCTTCCAGATCCGATCGGGTGTAACTATTTTGGAAAAGTAGCAAAACTTACCCTGTACAATGAGGGCTCCCAGTGCCGCAGCTTCCCCTATTGAGCAGTACAGTCGCCCATGCCGGAGGTCCCGTTTGAGCTGCTGAAAGAGCATCACCTTTCCATTCCCCGTCAGTCGGCAAGGATCGGCTGGATAGAATTTTACACGGAACGACAGAACCAGGGGGTCCACATCTAGATAAGTATAAAAGAAAATTGCAAATTTTAATTGGAAAATTTGAAACACAATTCAAATACATTTCAATGCATGTAAACTCAAATGAAATTGAATCATTCCTAGTAAACAGAGAAAAAACAAAATATGTAGCTGTCAATATGACAAAACAATAATTAATAATTTCTTTAAAAAAAAATAACCGAAAAAACTGAATGATGTGAAATTCCATTTGAAAAATGAATCAAATTACTGAATAAAGTATAGACACGGTTATTTCAAATCAAATTCACTGTTTACTAAAATGTTATACAACACATTCCAAAATACCTGCTCCGCTCCATTACACTATTCAAATTAAAGATTTTAATTACATAAGAGAAAATACCAAATAAAAACACACAAAAATAAATAATATTGCACGCTTCAAGTGCAGGATAACACGCAACATTAACGTAACTCATAGCGATGCATGATTCCACATACACAACCAGTCTCTTAGTTTAAATATAGAAATCCTTTTTGGACTGTACCTTTTACTTGTTTGATTATCGTTTTCGCCAAATCCATCCAGTGCTGCGTTTGTTGTTTTCCATCCAAAGGAAGGCAACGACGATGCATTCAAGGGCGATATAAAGAAAATCAAAAGAAAATTGGTACATACAGCAACTATAATATAAATATTCAGTAACGATGATGGAAGAGGTTCTCAGGGAACACAACGTTCCCGTGTTGTGCATTTTCATTGGCAGATTTCCTTGAGACTGCATCCAGAAGGGGGAAAACTACTTAAGGTTAGTTGTCTTCTTCGGATCTCTACATATATGTAGATTAGGATGGCAGCCAAATGGATCATGTCGAATTTCACATACCAACCATATACATTTGAGTGCCCCAAATAACCCAACATTTGAAAAAGTTTTGCGCTGCAGGCTTAAATTGATCCTAGGCCTAGTATAAGGTCTCAGACCTAATTGAGGCCAGATCGGATCACGAGAAAGGGTCGCTCAACGAACTTAAAGTTTGTATGGGATTTTGGGATATTTTGTTCGGGAGAAACATGAAAATTCAGTTTTTCATAAACAACTTTGGTTCCCTTCGGCCGATTTCTTTTGAAAACGGTTTGTCTTAAAGCCTAAACTATGACAAATATTTCATCCAAAGACTGCATTTCAATTCAAACTGAGGCCATGAATTGTGTTCAAAGGTCAAAAGAATGATGCTTAGGAATAGCAGCTCATTCGCGATACACAGAACAGATGTTCTCTCTTTCAATGTCAATGACGGCGCCGGCCACGTCCTAGTGGTCAATAGATAGTTGGAAAAAATAGAGAAACAGATGAAAGACATAAATTTACGTTTTAGGACCGAGGTTACCTCTGCATTCTAGCAAATAATTTTTGTTGGGAATTTAGGGAGAAGGATGTAATCAGGAGACGCTATTGACTGGTGTGATCTAATGTTTTGTTTCTTTTTATCCTACGCTCTTATTTTTAATACGTTAAACTGCTTCATAAGTATAAAGTATTTATTCGTTGGAGTTTACTTAACAACTTAAAGATTGTTAAATCCTTTTATTATTTTCCTAGACTTAAAAAACTAGGTTTATGATTGTTTTCAGAAAACTAACTAAGTTCCAAAAAGTCGATTTTTGATAAAAAAAAAAAAAAATCGAGATAACACCTGATCTTGACGTTTCATACGTTTTTAAGTCATTTTGTCGATTTCTTTTGGTCCCCCCTTTGGTGATTATTAAAGGTGAAAACCGAAACTTTGAACGCTTTGAGGCACCCCTCAATCAAGTTCGAGCGAGCTGAAAATTTGCACAAGTCGGTTTTATGAGCCAATCTACAAAATGAATACGGTTGGTTTTTAGAACTCGACCATGAACTTTTTCCCATATATCCGTGGCCACCCTAATGTAAAAAAAATATCTTTCTAAGCCGCAGACGTATTAAAAACAATTCTTTTTGGAAAACCATATCACACATTTCGACATATCTGATAAAAATATGAAGGGGAGATGAGGGCATAATGGCCACCTTAGGGAAAATGCTTATTTAACCATAGAGAACAGCTTTAACATGTGAATTACATAATTGTTTCCTGTTCAGACACTCAAATATTCTATTGCCTTATTGGATGAAACTTGAAAAAAAGAAGATAAAAACGTTTAAAATGCATTTCAAAAATGTTTGCCGAAAGCTGAAAACCAGTCACTGTAGAGGCATAATGAGAAACCCCCCGAGGCAGTACGAGCACCATTCATGAAGGCATAATGAGCATTTTCTGCCGAGGAATGTAGCAGCGAATTCAACTCGATGAAGTCAACTGAGTAAAAGAGCTACAGCTTAACTTGAATCGTCTGACGATTTGGCCTATTGGTTAGATGTCGTAGAGGTACGTAATCAGTAGGCTCGAGTTCGATTCCTGGTGGAGGTGGTTTTTTTTTCATTTATTATTCATAATCATGATTGCACTAAACGGTGAGGCGTAGATTCATCAAATAAAGCAATAACAAAATAATCTAGGTCTGTTTGTAGAATTCAAAGAATTAACACATGCTCATACATTATGTTTCTGGTGTTTTGTTTGACGGATGATGGTTTGATGCAATTAGCCGTATAATGTAACAATAAAAAAATCAATCATGAATGGTATGTGCAAAAATAATCCCCTCAAACAGGAATCGAACTCGGATCTACTGATTACCTCTACGACACCTTACCAATAGGCCAAATTGGCAGACGAAACAAGTCAAGCTGTAGCTCTATTATTCAGTTGACTTCATCGAGTTGAATTCGCTGCTAGATTCCCCGGCAGAAAATGCTCATTATGCCTTCATTGATAGTGCTCTGTTCGCCTCTAGTGAACAAATTAAAGTAAAAAAGCGTTTTAAAATTGATTAAAGTGAAAAATCAAAAATTTTATGATGTTGAAAATTGAGAAACAATATGTAGATCATGTTGCAGTGCCTACATTTCAGATCCAGATGATTTAAAGGTCATAAAAGCTTATTTGGTGGTGCTCAAAAATTATAATATTTTCGTCGCTGGTTATTATTTAATATTTCAGTAAAGATGAAAAGGATATTTCTTTTTTGGTGAAAAATTGATACTATGGGTAGTACGAAACAAGTCCTTATGAAAATTTGTTTAAGAAAATACGTACTTATGTAGAAAAAAGGAGTGCTTATTATGCCCTGGGTGCTCGTTATGCCCTCATCTCCCCAATCTGATTTTAACCCTAATCCATAGGTCGGCAACCTGCGGCTCTTTGGATGTATAACTGCGGCTCTTTAGCTCAATGTGTAAACATTTTGAAAATCCTCGATATTTTCTAGAGTAAACGGACGCAACATAAGTTTTCCTTAAGTTCAGATAATATTTTCCAGGATTAAAAAAGAAACCAAAAAAACAACTATAGAACAAATTAATAGCATCTTGTGAGTTTGCAATCAAGGTGAGATTTAGAAATCAGTTAACGTTCTTCATAAAGTCTGATATAGCATTTGGAAGCCTGAAGAAATTTTTCTTCGGTGGTATAGGAAGTTTTCCGTTGAATTTGTTTTCTTTGTTGTTCTCATTTAATCGGATAAAAACCGAGCATTTTTTATTCGTCAAATAAAGTCCTCACTGTTGAGATTATAAAATTGAGTTTGTTTTTCTGAATTGAATATTTTAAAAATAAATTTTCTTCACCACCGTTCTGATCAAATATGAATATCAGATGATGATTTTAATAGTGCTTTGAATACTGATAATAATTGTTATGTGCATTAAAATTTCTTTCTTAAAACTTTTTGTTTTTAATTTTTTCAAATATTGAATTCCCTCTCTCAATGTTCCTTTTCAAATCTATGTAAGCATTTCACAAATTTTCAAAAATTCAAGTTCTTCGTTCTAAGGAGGTTTTTTTTCATTTATTATTCATAATCATGATTGCACTAAACGGTGAGGCGTAGATTCATCAAATAAAGCAATAACAAAATAATCTAGGTCTGTTTGTAGAATTCAAAGAATTAACACATGCTCATACATTATGTTTCTGGTGTTTTGTTTGACGGATGATGGTTTGATGCAATTAGCCGTATAATGTAACAATAAAAAAATCAATCATGAATGGTATGTGCAAAAATAATCCCCTCAAACAGGAATCGAACTCGGATCTACTGATTACCTCTACGACACCTTACCAATAGGCCAAATTGGCAGACGAAACAAGTCAAGCTGTAGCTCTATTATTCAGTTGACTTCATCGAGTTGAATTCGCTGCTAGATTCCCCGGCAGAAAATGCTCATTATGCCTTCATTGATAGTGCTCTGTTCGCCTCTAGTGAACAAATTAAAGTAAAAAAGCGTTTTAAAATTGATTAAAGTGAAAAATCAAAAATTTTATGATGTTGAAAATTGAGAAACAATATGTAGATCATGTTGCAGTGCCTACATTTCAGATCCAGATGATTTAAAGGTCATAAAAGCTTATTTGGGGGTGCTCAAAAATTATAATATTTTCGTCGCTGGTTATTATTTAATATTTCAGTAAAGATGAAAAGGATATTTCTTTTTTGGTGAAAAATTGATACTATGGGTAGTACGAAACAAGTCCTTATGAAAATTTGTTTAAGAAAATACGTACTTATGTAGAAAAAAGGAGTGCTTATTATGCCCTGGGTGCTCGTTATGCCCTCATCTCCCCAATCTGATTTTAACCCTAATCCATAGGTCGGCAACCTGCGGCTCTTTGGATGTATAACTGCGGCTCTTTAGCTCAATGTGTAAACATTTTGAAAATCCTCGATATTTTCTAGAGTAAACGGACGCAACATAAGTTTTCCTTAAGTTCAGATAATATTTTCCAGGATTAAAAAAGAAACCAAAAAAACAACTATAGAACAAATTAATAGCATCTTGTGAGTTTGCAATCAAGGTGAGATTTAGAAATCAGTTAACGTTCTTCATAAAGTCTGATATAGCATTTGGAAGCCTGAAGAAATTTTTCTTCGGTGGTATAGGAAGTTTTCCGTTGAATTTGTTTTCTTTGTTGTTCTCATTTAATCGGATAAAAACCGAGCATTTTTTATTCGTCAAATAAAGTCCTCAATGTTGAGATTATAAAATTGAGTTTGTTTTTCTGAATTGAATATTTTAAAAATAAATTTTCTTCACCACCGTTCTGATCAAATATGAATATCAGATGATGATTTTAATAGTGCTTTGAATACTGATAATAATTGTTATGTGCATTAAAATTTCTTTCTTAAAACTTTTTGTTTTTAATTTTTTCAAATATTGAATTCCCTCTCTCAATGTTCCTTTTCAAATCTATGTAAGCATTTCACAAATTTTCAAAAATTCAAGTTCTTCGTTCTAATTTTGAACATGAGTTCAAGTGAACAAAATTTTCAAGTTTGTTAAAAAATATTTTTGTGAACCCGGAGCTGAGTGTTTGATTTAATTTTAGAATTTCATATATAATAAGAATATTTTTAAGTTATTTATTCGAAGGAGCAACTTTATTTGGTAAAGAAGCATTTTCTTCCATAAACTTTAATATATTTTCTTACAACTTTTACATCCTTTTTTTATTCTAAACTTAATTCCTTTATCATGTTTCTGCAATTATTTTTAAAACGTCATGACTGTTTTAAAAGTTGATTTTGATTTCTGAGTCTTTATCAGAATTTTGGTTTTGGTTTGTTCTATCAAAAAAAACTTCAAAAAACTAAAGTTTGAATTAAAAAAATCGGTTTGTTGAAAAATGAAACACAGCGATGCAATGCCAAATCTAGATGTCTATTATTATGTAGGATTTTATATTGTACACGACGATCCGAGATATCTACCAAAACATTCATTGGACCCCAGCATATTTCTACATCATCGGATGAATCTATTCGTGATGATTCAAAAAATCGAAAATACACTGAAAAACAGCAAATCTGTCAAGAATTAAAAGTATTTAAAACTATTTTTTTGACTGTTTGAAACATTTGAAATAATTTTGTTTTGAAATATTGAAATATTAAAATAAACTTATCACACAACGAATCTTATATCATTATAATCGGTTAACATTTTCGGCCAAATTTAAAATATGAAGTACTCATAGAACACGATATATTTGAGACTCAGAAGTTTAGACATTATTTTTAAGGTTTCATTAGTGTGGAGAAGAATCAACTTGAAAGGGTTTACGATTTTGAACAGAATTGAGAATTTTAACATAAATTTTCGTTATCGAAAAATATTATTTTTGAAACCTTTTTTATATTTTACCAGAAATCAAAATGAGAACTAGAAAGCTGAATCGGAATGCTTGTAATAAAAAAAATTAAAATAAATTGTATCACCGTATTATCTGACTACATCTCGAGACCGATCGTAAAACTTTGTTTTTTTTTTTAATGTCTTTATTATAGAGATTTTCAGCTTTCAGCTGGTTCATCTCTTTATAAAAAACTTTGTCAAATTTGGACTTATTTTTTTCAATCCGTTAAATGAGCATTCATGAATTAAAATTTGTTGGTTTATTTATTCTAATTCCCGGAAATATTTATCTTCTTGAAATAATAGTTTTATGCGCATAACAAACAAATTTAACGGATGTTCAAACCAAAAAAAATAGGCGTTTTTGTAAAATTTGAAGAAAAAAAGTGACAAACCCTCGTTTATTTTTTTTTTAAATCAATTTACCTTGTAGTTTGCATTTTTATGATATAAAATTTTCAATGCATCCTTTTAATAATTCAACAGAACACATAGAAAGTAAATTTTTATATATGGGAATAGGTGTTTGGAAAGAATTGCACCAAAGTTTGAAATGATAATTTTTATCAGGTTACAATGGCCAATCTCCATAAAATAACGTTACTAAGCTGTACTCGTTTTGAAAATGTATTGATCCAGAAAAAAGAAAATCGCTTCAGTTTGTCAATAAAACAACGAAAATCTGTGGCGATGTGAAAAGGATAATGAAACTTAGTTCTTATCAGGATGCAATGTATCTTAGCGATTACCATTATTTGTAGTAAGGATAAAATGAAGTGCGGCTCTTTCAAACTGGGAAATTTCCTTAATTTGCAATTTTTGGCTCTTCTGTCTCAAAAGGTTGCCGACCGCTGCCCTAATCCAATCTCGAGTGTCAATATGACACTAAGAAGTGGTCAACTTGAATTCGCCGTATTTTTTCTAATCATTCATATAAAAAAACCTGAACACCCCTCATCTTGAAGGTGTGTGTTTGTGTGTAGTTAGAATGATGCTTCTATTTGGTTTTCGATATTAAGTCATTAGTTTTCAAAATGGCGTCCAAGCAAGAGGAGCTAAGAATCAAAATTTTGTTCATGCGTAGTGAAAATCCAAACTACACGCTCGCAGAAATAGCAAAATCGTTGAATGTTGCAAAATCAACCGTCACCAACGTAGTAAAAGTGTTAAGGGAACGTATTAGACAACTATTAAGCCAGGATCAGGGTGAAATCGAAATCCGAGAGCCGCAGTGACGAACAAACGAGTGGCTAGCACTTTCAAGCGAAACTCAAATCTCTCCGTTCGAGATGTCGCCAATAAGTTGGGAATATCTTCTACAACCGTGCATGAATTTGAAAAACGTTCGGGACTATCGACTTACAAGAAAGTAGTGACTGCTAATCGCAATGAAAAGCAAAACCATACGGTAAAACAAGATCTCGGAAGCTGTATAGGACATTGTTGACAAAGTTGGATTGCGTGGGTAGGACGATGAAACCTAGGCCATGGCAGACTTCAGAGAGCTTCCGGGACAAGAGTATTTTACAGCAACCGGAAGGGGAAAGGTGGCAGACATTTTCAAGCATATTAAACTATCAAAGTTTGCTAAGAAATATCTCGTTTGGTAAGCTATATGTACTAGTTGCTTAAAAAACTACATTTTCGTTACAACCGGGACCTTCAACCAGAAAATTAACGCGAAAGAATGTCTTTAAAAGCGTTTGCTGCTTTTCCTTAAGAAACATAACTTGTCTGTGCTGTTTTGGCCAGATTATGCATCCCACCATTATGAAAAAAAAAAGCCATGGAGTGGTATGCTGCTAACAACATTCATGTTGTGCCCAAGGATAAGACCCTCCCAACACACCAGAACTTCGCCCAATAGGACAATTTGACAAAAACGTAAATAAAAAATGTCTAAAGGGACAGTTTAAAAAATTTGAATTTGAAATTGACAGAAAAAGGCACAAATGAAAAAAAATGACAAAATTAGCATAAATGACAAACTTGACTTAAATGCAAGATTGACAAAGTTTTTAAATTGATTATATTGACAATATTGAAAAAATTTACAAAACTGAAAATAATTACAAATTTGACAAAATTGAGAAAATTCCCAACATTTGGTTATTTTTTTTCAATTTTATCAAATTTTGCAATTTTATTATTCTGTCAACATATTTAAGCAATAGCTCAAAATAGTGTTATTAAGTTTTATATATGATCTTAATTTTGTCGTTTTTTTTTTCAATTATGTCAATTTTTTCAGTTTCTTCCCTTTTGTACATTTCGTCAATTTTGACAATTTCGTTTTTTTTTTCATTTTTGTCAGTTTTGTCGTTGCTTGCATTCATTGTAAATTAAGCCTTTTGTATTTTTTTTTCATTTATATATGTATTTTTTGTCAGTTTAGATGATTTAGTAATTTATGGTAATTTTGTGAATCTGGTCACCTTTCCAATTTTATCAATCTGACCAGTTTTGTTCATTTTATCCTAGCAGTTTTTTTTTTGTGAATTACCGTCAAACGGGACATCATGCAACAGCAGGATTAGATGCTACATTTGTATACCACAAAAATTATTCAATTTTTATTTAAATCAAATGTTAAAAAGTTATCATTCAATGATAACAAAATGATGATGACATAGTTTCTTACTTCGTGAAATAGGTTTTTAAAGGTTATAAAAAACAGAAAATAGAAATTCATAGAAAATTTAAAAATCGAGCAATAGATGTACAGTATGACGGATTGGCTTAATGGTATCACCTACAAACTTTATATTACTTTTACAATTCTATACCAACACTGTTGATTCAAAATTATATTTCGAACTATCACCAATTTTTTTCTAATTAATATTTTTATAATTCAGTTAACAGTCTGGGCATCAAAATGCAAATCAAAGGTTCACTATTAAAATCTCGTTTCCATATGCTAGAATATTGTTTATTATTGTTTATACGAATAAAAATCAATGGATCATATGTAGATCCTAATGATAACTTAATAGTAATTACAATACAAGATAAAAATTAACACAGGTCTATAGGTCTACAGTTCTTGAAACAGTTAAAATTTTTCGATTGAACGTTTTCAATATGCCGATAAATGCGCTGTTCGCTCCATAGTTGTTGAGACGAATAGGAACATGGAGCTGCAAAAGCTGGTTTCCCAATCCTCGGGGACGCACGCTGAGAGGAATGGCCTCCAGCAAAACGGGACAGTCAACTCTGGACGTTAAGAGACCAGCAACAACTAGAGCGCGCGTAGCGTTTCTGCGGGCTTGAAGCGTATCGAGGTCTATAAGGCGGCAACGGTTCTCATAACTTGGTAAACGGAACGGGTCTTGCCAGTTCAGATGACGCAGGGCATTCCGCATGAAGTGTTGCTGGATAGCCTCGATTCGTTCAGCCCCATTCTGGTAGAAAGGGCACCAGACAGCTGAAGCATACTCGAGGATGGAACAAACTTTACAGCAGTAAAAACTTTTCAGGCAATACACGTCTTTGAAGTCTTTGGTCATGCGAAATAAGAATCCAAGGTTTCTGGATGCTTTGTCGACGATGTAGTTTGTGTGAGTCTTAAACTCCAGCCGTTGATCGAGAATACCGCCCGGATTGTTGATGTGGCCCACCCGAGAAATGATTCCGTCTCCGAGAGCGTACTCCGCATACGACCGAGCATTTACTGCGATTCAGGGGCAGTCAATTCAAGTCACCCCACTGAGCAAACACATTGAACTGATGCTGCAGGAAATTGGTGTCCTCTTGGCCGTTTATGGTGTGAAAGAGTTTCAGGTCGTCGGCATATGCAAGTTTTTTGCAGTCAAGGAGCGAGAGTACGTCATTAAAATATATCACGAAAATTAGTGGTCCTAAATTACTTCCTTGAGGCACACCAGAGCAGGCAAGAAAATGATTAGAAAAGGAGTCACCAATACGAACGCAAAACTTTCGACCTGTTAAGTAACTGTGGAACCAGTGCAGAAGGGATCCACAGAAACCCAGACGTTCCAGCTTTGCGATATCGATATCGTGGTTCACCTTGTCGAATGCAGCAGAAAGGTCTGTATATATGACGTCAGTTTGGGTTTTCATAGCAAAGCTGTCTTGCACAAAAGATATGAAGGTGAGTAAGTTAGTAGTCGTTAACATCTCTTTTGTCACCCTTCTTGTGAATAGGAAACATGTAGGCTTCCTTCCACAGTGAGGGCAAAATTTCAACATCCAGCGATGATTGAAAAATATGCCGAATAGGAAACAGCAAAAGTGACATAAAACGCTTCAAAAAAGCAGCAGATATACCATCCGGGCCCATAGTTGTAGAGTTTTTCAGCTTAGCTGTCGCTTTCGATATGGATGCTCCGTCGATTATGCTCCGTCAAACGAAGAACCTATAGGCAATATATTTCTCACAGCTCTAGGCAGTTGCTCAGGAGAAATGGATACAGTTGTAAAAATGCTAGAGAACTTCTCGGCAAATAAATCACAAATTTCGGGATCAGAGTTCACTGTGTCACTGATCAGGGACATGTGAGACGGAAGCCCTGATTCTCTTCACTGATTTTTAACGTGCTTCCAAAAAGATTTCGGACTGCACTTGAAATTCTGTTGTAACCGATTAACATAATTCTGGTAGCAACGCTTACTGGCTTTCTTGTAGGCAGAATTCAATTCGCGATATTTATCCTTACGAGGAAAAATGACATTAATGGGTTTATTTCCTATAAAAAAGGAAAAAAAAATTGTCCTTAGTATAGAGGGACTTGTGCTTAGTTGCGTAGTGCGCGCTGCTGAGCCGCCTTAAGTCTCCGAAGACCTCCAGTAACCCAGGGGGTCCGTAGATTGGTAGCTGTGCTTCGTTTCGGCACATGACGATCGATGATATAATTCAGGATGTTCGCAAACGTCTCGGCAGCTGCATTGGGATTAGAAAAATCGAGCTCAGCCTTCCAATACACGGATTGCAGGACGAGGGATGCAACTTCGAAATCAACGTTCTTAAAATCGTGATAAAAAGATGCGGTTTGCTCTTCTGAGCCGTGTATTTTAGTGATGTCGAATGAAATCACTAAGGTTGGATGATGCGGGACAGTTTTAACAAGAGGAGCAGGAGCAGATTCAATCGCCGGATTCTTGATCCCTTCGTTCACGAAGAAGAGATCAAACATACGGCCGTTTTCATTTTCAGATTTGTTGATCTGTCGAAGAGTCGCGGTACTCAAGGAGTCTAGGAAGATGTTGGAGGATGCCGAGAATGAAGAGCGAGCAGGATCCGCAAATAAAAAGCCGCTTGGGAGGGAGCACCATTTCAAACCAGGTAGATTGAAGTCACCGATGATGAGTATGTCGTCTGCCGGAGAGCAAATCGAGCTTACTTTAGAGAGGCAGAGCAAAAAAGATTCAGCTAAAGCCAAGTCTCCAGAACGGTCGGAGGCCATGTGCACTACGCACAAGTAGAGTTTCCGATCTCCGAAACCAATGCTATTCCAAACAAGTTCTAGATTGTCCCAGAAATCGTCTTCAATTGGCTGAGCTAGAAACGTAGATTTCACGGCGAGTAACACTCCATCACCAGTAGACTTTTTGCTGTTACGAGGACTACGGTCGCAACGGAACACTGCGCAATCTGAGCCGATAATTTGACTAGAGAGGGTCCGGTCGTTGAGCCAGGTTTCGGTGAAGGCAATGACGTCGTAGCAGGAACACGAAGTCGCCAACAAGTAGTCAATCAAACAACCATTTACACCACCTACGTTCTGGTAGAAAATGTTGAAGGGTTCGGACGATTCCAACGTAGCGCGGGATCGATGATCACTGGAAAGGTAAATTCCATCACGCGGGGAATATCACTAAGAGATATCATACTTGCCAGAAAGCGCTGGCTGGAAAACCCCTTTGCCACAGACAAACTCAGGACCGGGGCTGATGATTGTATTGCATCACAGGTTTGTGTATTTCAAAATTTCATCCATCCAAACATTAAATTTTTTGTAGAATTTTTTACCCCGAAATGTATGCAACACGCTTATGCTTTTTTTTAAACCAGTTAAGTTAATTTTTAAGTAATGTCAATTTTTTCGTCATTTTCGTCATTTTTGTCATTTTTGTCATTTTTGTCATTTTTGTCATTTTTGTCATTTTTTGTCATTTTTGTCATTTTTGTCATTTTTGTCATTTTTGTCATTTTTGTCATTTTTGTCATTTTTGTCATTTTTGTCATTTTTGTCATTTTTGTCATTTTTGTCATTTTTGTCATTTTTGTCATTTTTGTCATTTTTGTCATTTTTGTCATTTTTGTCATTTTTGTCATTTTTGTCATTTTTGTCATTTTTGTCATTTTTGTCATTTTTGTCATTTTTGTCATTTTTGTCATTTTTGTCATTTTTGCAATTTTTGTCATTTTTGTCATTTTTGTCATTTTTGTCATTTTTGTCATTTTTGTCATTTTTGTCATTTTTGTCATTTTTGTCATTTTTGTCATTTTTGTCATTTTTGTCATTTTTGTCATTTTTGTCATTTTTGTCATTTTTGTCATTTTTGTCATTTTTGTCATTTTTGTCATTTTTGTCATTTTTGTCATTTTTGTCATTTTTGTCATTTTTGTCATTTTTGTCATTTTTGTCATTTTTGTCATTTTTGTCATTTTTGTCATTTTTGTCATTTTTGTCATTTTTGTCATTTTTGTCATTTTTGTCTTTTTTGTCATTTTTGTCATTTTTGTCATTTTTGTCATTTTTGTCATTTTTGTCATTTTTGTCATTTTTGTCATTTTTGTCATTTTTGTCATTTTTGTCATTTTTGTCATTTTTGTAATTTTTTTCATTTTTGTGTATCGACACTTTCGAGACCCTTTATTTATGTACATCAAGCAAGGTCGCATAATAATAAACAGAACAAAACTTGAAGGATCCCTTTTTGATGCGATATTTTCTCCTCAGAAAATCAAAATAACTCGCAACATCTTGAAAAATTTCAACCGTTTTCAAAAGTGGGGTGTTTATTAGGCTTCTCTTCAACCATTTGGAAGAAAATCAGTGAATTTCGGTCAAGGGGCTTGAGCAACATACGTTTTGAAAAAAAAAGTTGCTAAGACGCGCACTTTGAGGTCGGATAAAACGGACACATAAGTTTCGCCAGGTATTTTAAATTTTCATCGGTTCGATCCTCCATATGCCTTCAAAAGACCATGGCAAGATCAGTAGTCAGTCGGCACTCAGCATGTCAAACATGTCATAAATCCTATAAAAACTGGATCCCCGGTGGTGACAGCGCCTATAAAATACGCAACTCCGAAAACCACACTGTTTCGCTGCTGGACTCGGACCAGTTTGTTCCTTTTGGTTTAAAAACGTTCTCAAATACTTAACCCACAATAGTATCTACTTTTACAGCATTTTTCCGGCAAAATGTACCTTTTCTACGAAGTGTCCGTTTAACCCGACCATTTTTGAAAAGTGTAATTTGCACGCATGTTTTAGATTGCTATGAAAACAGTTGTCGTGAAGGAAAAAATTCAATGGTTAAAGCAAACAACCTAAACTGTACATCTGCACGAAAACTGCGATGAACAAAGCAATATCTGATTTACTATTGCGATTCTACCTTAGGGTGCCCGTCTTACCCGACTTTCCGCTATCCTTGTTGTTTTTTTGAATATTCAAAATTCGTATAGACAAATGAGAATTAGTTTAAAATTCTCATCGTCTCCTCAGGAAAACGTGACCATTGGCAAAGAAACATTGTTTTCCAGTAATAGTTATTCGAATAAACGGCGCAGAAAGACTTTTCAGGTCAGTGAAAAAAACATCAAATTGTTAAAAATATCAATAAAGCAGCTTTTTTCAAAGCTTTTCGATTTTGACCACTGGAGACCAACTTTCGTTGCACTGTGCGTGGTGTGTATCACCACCAAGAATGCAACGTGTGATGATGACGCCTCTCTCTTATACCGGTGTCCGTTCATGTTCAAAAGTGTTCACTTACCCGCTGTTTGGTGGAATCCACGAATCGAAGCCCGAAATAGTCCTTCTCCGTAATCTCCAGCTGTTCGCATACATATTCCAGCAAAAAGTTGCCCTTGTGGTGTGGCTGGGAAAAGAAGACAGTAAAATTCATATATTTAGGTATATGTGCACGAACGTAGATACATATTTATGTATACGATGAGTATGTTCACTAGGTTAAACCTAGTGTGATAGTGCGGAATCCAGCAAATGATAGCCCTGGATTAAATGCTGCAATTCAAATTCAGCGATGATGACGACGACGATGGCTTTGGCCGATGATTTGTTTGTTGGAGCTGTGGCTTAAAATTATATGCTTTAATGAACACGTTTGTTGTTCTTCTATGTTTTTGGAAAACTTTCAATGAAACCGAAAGAAAATTACGTCTCATTGAAGGTCGTTGTATGATACATGTATCAGGAATGGAAATGTAACTAAAAATAAGTGAAATCGAGGGAGCATTGAGTTCAGTTTGTTTACTTTTATTTAGAACAAAATATATCGAAAAAAGACTTATTGAAATATAATTATCACAAATCGAAATAAAACCTATGTTATCATAATACTCAAAATCAAAGTTTATCTTTCGCTTAAAGATTGAATCTCATATTGATCAGCACTCCAAAAGTGATCAATTGATTTCGAAAAATATGAACTTCAATGCAATCGTCAACAGTTTTGACCGGTGACGTTAGACACAATCAATCTTGGATCAGACAGCATTTTTCATTCCTGGTTATTTAATATTTCTAATGGATTATTAATTTACTAAAAAAAAAATACAAGAAAACAACCCATCGCATCTTCGCGTTGTTGGGTGGTATTTTTAGCTTCCTTGCTGTTCTTCAGTTGCTTCGTCGCCTTACGTAAATCGGGGGAAATATCACCAGAAGCAAACACCAATAAGGAAGGAAAACAAACCTGACGCTTTCCATTTCCCCTATCAAAGTTTGCTCATGCCAGCCCGTGGTGAACTGTCTTCGATGATAAGTTGGCATAAATCGTTAAATTTATTGGTTAAAAAATTAATAAACTCTTCTGGTTTTTTGTTCGATTTATGATAGTGACTTTACAAGGTAATTTATTTTAAAAAAATGCATAAATTGGCAAACTTAGTATAGTTTGTTGCTTTATTTTAGGTTGTTTATGAGGAAATATGATTTCTTTAAAATTTAATTTTATTTATTTTATTTTGGAGGTATTTCTCAAATGTCATTAAAATGTCTTGGAATGCTTTTATTTAAGCAAGTTATTTGAGAATGAACCGTTGGTAAAAGTAATCAGATTTGTTATGAAAACTTCACCTCACAACAAAGTGCAGAGGCTTGGTGTTCTAATTGTTTTTTTTTTTTGCTTTTTTTATTATCTAGTTATTTTATATAAGAATAATGATCAAACTATACATAAATACAATTTTTACAGCTTTCAATGCGTATTACAAACATTTAAATGGGATTTTTTCAAACTTCTGGATCAAAAAGACTATTCGCAAAAAATGGTTTACAGTTATGGCTCAATCTGCAAAACTACTGGCCGATTTTATAAAATCATTTTGCAATCGTCTTAATTTGTACTTTTTTGTTATTAAGCTCGTAAACTTTTGGTGGCATCGCTAGATTTAAGATGAATATAAAATGGTATAATGATTGTGATTTTCAAAAAACCCAATTTACTGAAAAGATAACGTCTTAAACTTATGAATCCACGTTTGTATTCAAGAACATAAATTCTCCAAAGCACCGGAACTAAAGAACTCATTGAAAAACACCAAGCCATTTTGAAGCAGGCACTTAGCGAGCAACTCAAAGAGATTAGTTTTGAAGAAGAAATGTCGAAAAAATAGATTTATTTATAAAAAAAGCTGCTCTCAGATGTTGCACAAATTTTGTTGGGTATAGTTGGGCCTCATGAACGATTGCACAAATATGGTATTATCCATAATCAGGGAATAAAAAAACGTTATATTTCGTTAGTATTTGCCGATGAAAACACCCGTGAACACGCTAAGAAATTTTTACATACTGAAACCGTAAAAAGTACATACTTTGAAGTTCGTTCCATTCTACGTGCGGTGAGTTTCGGAGACTCGGTGAATTTTACATACTTTCCCAGTTCTTTCTGTTTTTAAAGTTCCTCCCCGTTGAAATAACTACAAAGTATGTAAAATTGGAGATGACGGCGTTGTGCTTCTCACTCGCACCACCAGAAATTCAGTCTGTGTTTTGCATCCTACTTGCACGCACACAACTTCTCCAAAACTGCTGGTTAAGTCTTTCCGAAAACATCAAGATTTCTTCGCTCATCTTGGTAAGTTTGAAAACATTTATTTCTGCTGTACGTTTTATTAAATTTTTGTCCATCATTTTAGGAAAGTTGTTGATTTCCTCTTGGTCCCGAAGCGACAAGCCGATTCAACCATAGTTCCGACCGCAACCAAGCAAACAAAAAAGCATGGGTAATATTTCTTTTTTTTATATTTTAGCCATTTTTTGACCATATTTCTCTTCTATAGGATTTACAACCTCACCGGCCAATCCCGGTTCCCCTGGACACCCAGCCCCAGAATCTGCAGCCCAAGCTTACCGATAGTTCTGAAGTGCCCAATGCTTTAACGGTGGTTTCTGGTTTACGCATCATGCTATGGCTACTTCAAAATTATCCCCAGCGAAGAACTTTTCGGGTCAACCAACGGAGCCAGTTTGCTTAAATTTGTATAGTTTATAGACAATAAATTAGCATAATCCAAAAAAAAGATTCAATTCGAAAGAAAATATTCCTGCTTCTAAATTTCTAATTTTAATTCAGAAATTTTCCTAATTTATGTGATTTTAACATACTTTTCAGTTCACAGAGCCCTACGTTCTTTTGCGTACATTCTACATACTCGTCCGTACCAGCCTTAATACATAATTTTTCGTATCACCCTTTTTACATACTAGTGGCTTCCTGCACTTACGGGTTGTTTTGACTTCTTTTTACATACTTTTGTGTACGATTTTTTAAGGGTGAAGGAGATTTTGATCCACCAGTGTGCTGTACTTATACTCATCAAAATTTGCTCTCGATTAGTTTTGCATTCCGATTCAAACTTATCGGTAAGTGTAACGTTAAGGATAAGTTCTCCCTTCCTCGCAAGTAGTAACAAGAGAATATTGGTCACTTTTTTGCATTGAGATTTGTTTTTTTTTTAATTCAATAGATGGTTTTGTTTATTTAACCTCCGATTGTAACTTGCGACCCGTCTAGTGAAAGGGTGTTGCTTGAAGGTGACAAAATTAGTGTTAGCAGATCGCTAGTACAAGCTGCTAGTGTTAGTACCGCGAGAAATTAGTTTAGCTCCGATTTCAACTTGCGACCCCTCTCGTGAAAGGGTTTGACTTGTAGGTGACGAAAACTAGATTCGTGAATCCGCTAGTGCAAGCTACTAGAGGTAAAACCGACCTGATTATTAAAAGGGTAAAAATTGATGAGAATTTATTTAAGCAGTTACTTTATATAAGCTTGTACAACTTAGTACAAGTAGATTATTTCTACCAATAATGACACTAGTAGCTTGGTCTAGCGAACTCACGTTACAAATTTTCGTCACCTAGAAGTCAAAGCCTTTCAGTTGACCGGTCGAAAGTTGAAATCGAATCTTAATTAATTTCTACCGCTGCTAACACTAGTAGCTTGTACTAGCGAACTCACGATATTTTTTTTTGTCACCTACAAGTCAAACCCTTTCACTAGAGGGGTCGCAAGTTGAAAATGATCGAAAATTGCGTTACGTAATATTTGAACGTCCCTTTCTCATATTTATCGCAAAGTGTAACACAAAGTGATAAATCTGATATCAGTATCAGATCACTTCGATTTGCTTCCCTGACCATAATCCGCTCTCGAGTGTCAATATGACACTATTGGAAGTTTGACGGCTTGTAACTTTATTTTGTCGCATCCAAACAAAAAAAAAATCTTCAGAGATCCTCAATATATTCTTGGAATCTTAAATTTTGCATCAATACTTTTTTATGGACGCTCCCCGCAAGCCCAGGAAAAACTCTCTAATCAGACCTTAAATGTCAATTTGACACTCCTCGCTTAAAACCGTTATATATCTCTTGCTCTCAACCGATTTTCAGCTTCAGCACTTCAGTTTTTCGTTATTCGAAGTCTAAGAAAAAAAAATCCGAAAAAAATCACGTAGTGTTCAAGAAAGCTGCAGTTATAAGATATGCGTTGCACAAGAGGATATATGTTTTAATTTTTTTCAAGATCATGATCACAAAAAAATTGTTAAAAAAAATGGTGTGAAACCCGTATTTTTCAATCAATGAACTTTCCAAATTGTTTAAGTCACACCAGATAAATTTTGAAAAAAGGATTGGAAAGTTAACGTTATCTGGCACATTTTCGAATCTTTAGATTTTTAAAATACGAAACAAATAATTTTTGACGAATTTTCAAAGGTAGCTGAACCTTTTGTCAGTTTGCAATTACTCAAATTATCTATCAATTAAATTTAACTTTACACTGGATTAACGCAAAATTTCCGCAATAAATTTATATTCACCAGAAAGATAATTTCATATCGGTTCTAGTGGTGTATTTACAATAGCTCTGCATTACTTCACACAAATATGATACATATTTGACCATACATACGAGGTTTCCAAAACTATAAATTTTCTTAAAATCGGTGGAGAAACAAGAGTGTTCAGAAGTGTCAAATTGACACTCCATGAACTCTAACGGGTAATAATTTCTGGGACAAAAGAGGGTTAAGCATAAACTATGAATTAGGCACTTGGAAATGTTTCGATTTGTACGATCCTTTTTTCGTTGTAAAGAGAGGCTACAAACATAGAAGGGGTCTCCAATATAATAAATCAAGCCATTTATGAAAGTGGGAAGAGTCAAACTTCCGTCAAATCAAATTAGGATAGTCTACATAACTTCATATTAACCCTTCGTTTCATAAAGCTACAAATCTGCAACAATTAATTAAAACTGTTCTAAATTTCACATTTAGCTAAAAAGTCAATTTTTTTTTCGATGGGTATAATATTTCTAACTTCAAGATCACGTTCAATTAAAAAAAAATACTTTCAGTGTTTAAAGGTACAAAAAAAACCAACTTGAATCTGAAAAATATGGAATGTGGAAAAAGCCTTATTTTTCAAACTTTTGGCCTAGTGTAATTCATATTGAGAATATTTTTTCGACTCAAAAAAAATATTTTCGAATTCCCACTAAAGTAATTCACATATTAAACAAAATTTGAGATTTTTTTTTTTGTTTTTTATCTGATATAATGGGTTTTCAATAATTGTTGCAAATTTGCAACACCATGCAACGGTAGTACCCTAGCTAGTTACATGGGTTCCATAGTGTGTTTTCGAAACTTGCATCGTTTAAACAGTGTATTTGTTTCCCGGTAAAAGTGTTTTCGTTATTAATGATTTATTATCATGTTATGGTTGTATAAGGAGAGGGGGGGGGGGATGGGTGAAATTTAACCCCCCCCCCCCCCCCTGGATAAAGAGTTTTTCTCTAAATAAAAAGTTTTTCTCTAAACCGTTATCAAAAACTAGAAAAATATTATTAAAAGTTAAAAATTTATCAAATCTTAAAATAGGACGGGTCCGAATAATTAACTTATTTATGATTTGTAATTCAGCGTATGTAAAACACATTATTTTAGTTTTTTTTTCACGGCTCGTTGGTATTACAAATACATATTTTGAATAAAAAAAATTGTCAGATGCCTTCATAACTTGCAAAATAATTATACACCAATTTTCAAAAGTTCTGCAATATTGAACATGATTGAAATTCAAGTACGGGGCTTTATCTAGAGAGTTTAAAATAATAACAAACAACGTATACTTTTTTTCATTTTCCACTTGAAAATTCAGTACTACCTGCCAACATTCGATAACCGAGGTTTGAAGTATTGTTTTGCTTTTTTTTCCTTAAAGATGAATGAATGGTTTGATTGAAAATTACAACCCTCATTATTTTTCACTAAAGTATAAGCCGTTTCATATAATGAATCGACGAAAAATGCTCTTTATTTATACTTATTCAACCTTTTCCTGAGAGCTCTGGAAGTGGATTTTAATTTGAAACTGAATTAAGTTTTATTTTTATTTCTATTTTATTTTTAAACTGATTTCAAGTTTGAATTCTAATTTTAGAATCATGTTCCATATTCTAATGCTCATTCCGAAGAAATCATTTTTGTTCCTTTAATTTTGCTAACAAATGATATTTAATAGTTTAATGAAATTTGTAATTGGATCATTCCTTCAAAACTAAATTGAGACTTTGCTCTTCAATACTCAAGTTTGTTTATTAAAACTGGCATATAGTTATGGTAAGATTTAAGATTTAGAATCTTTATCAGAACCAATTTAATTACGATTTCGGAATTGATTTGTGTTGATTTGTTCAAGGTCATGTTCAGAAAAGATGTATAGGTAAGAAGCTTTCCATTTAGCACCTTCAAGCAAACGTAAGGAATAATTTCCTCAGTAGGTGGTATATTATCGCACAACTACTCCTAGCTAACCTTTGTGGTCTAGTGGATAAGCTGGTGCGAGTCTGGTTCCGATGTGCCAGGCTGGATTCGATTCCCGGCATCGGCGAGAAAACTTTTGGGTTCGAATCCCAATCGACAGGTAAGATGTGTTTCCTCTTATAACTGATTATATGAATGTTTAACCAGCTGCCAGCTGGCCAGGTATATACACGGATGCCGGAATACCTCTAAGTAACCTGATTGACTCGTTCTTCCAAAATATACCTACATCAACACAATACCTCACTCCATAACAGTTCATACGAAGCCATGGGGTCAGTCCAATAATGCATGTGAGCACATACTTCACATACTTAGGCAGAAACTGCGGTGAATTCGTGCACCCATGGTGGATAACCAACATACATAACTACTCCGAGCTGAATTCTCAACTTTCACGGTGTCCAGAAATCTAGATTTGCGAAGTTCCTGCGCGAAAACTATGATTAGTGCAAAAGAAATTAGGAATAAGCATTTATTTCCAGTTGTCTAGTGTGAAGAACAAAAAGGTGTAACCGTTTCATGTTGTTGCAAATTTGCAACAATTAATATTTTTGCCAAATAACCGAAATATGTGAAAATAATATTTTTTCATTATTTTTCCCTTCATGTATTCATCATTGCGCACTATTGTGATTTTTTTCGAGAAAAAATAAAAAATCATGAAATGAAGGGTTAAATGTTTAAACATTGTGCACAGTATAAACGGAAATCTTCAAGTTCGGCAATTTATTTTACTGAACCATGTATGTAATTTAAAAAAAAAACAGTAATTACTTCCAAACCTAGCTATCGCTTTTGACCAAAATGTTTCGAGCATGAACTGTAATTCGTGTTTCTGACAAATGTTCGGTTTAAAAATCCAACATTTCCTTAGTTCTTACAGGTATGTTGGTAATATTTACAGGCATTTCGGTTTTGATTACAGGTGTTTCGGTAAAAATTACAAATGTTTTAGCAATAATTAGGGAAAAATCGCTCTTTACAGCAAAACCAATCATATAAGAATCAAATTGAAAGTTTACGATGATTCAGGGATCAGATTAACGTATCATCATAAAGAAAAATTATGATCAAAACTCGAATTTGATTATATTTTTGTTAAAAACTCAAACAGCCAGAAAATGAACCGCGGAGTGAACGCAAAAACAAGTGGACAGAACGCACCATATGGAAAGGGTGGTGAGAAAAGATTAATGCTTCAACGGAATGTAACAATTGAAACATCAAATGTTTGATTACATGTTCATCGTATTTTTGAAAACCAATCATACTTTGGCAAAAAAATCATTTATTATTGCTAAACTTATCGAAAATTTCGCTTTTCAAAATACACGCGCTCCTTTATTTCAACTCAAAATTAAGTACGACCGAGGTTCAAAACATAGTTAGGTTCTATGAACTTAAAGTTAAGTACACTTTTTCCTCCTTGCGATGGTTCAAAACGGAGTTCGAACTGCGAACTCAAAATTGATCCCTTTCTTTTTCTTCGGCGAAGGATCAAAGCTGAGTTCGACCTTATGAACTAAAAATTGAACTTTCTTTCCGGTTTCTTTCCATTTTGAAGATCCTTCATAGTCTTCCGGTAATTGTTCCGGAACGACAAAACTTTGCGTCGTGATGGTTGCTGTTCCGGACAAACCGGAACAGCAACCATCACGACGCAAAGTTTTGTCGTTCCGGAACAATTACCGGAAGAATATGAGGGATCTTCAAAATGGAATGTCCACCGTGTCAGCGTAAAATTCTGTACGTCATTGTCATCATACATATGGTGAGCGACCTGGAATGTCCGGAAATTTCCGGATGTTATTTACTTCCCGTGGGAAGTAACATCCGGAAGTTTTCTTTGGCCGGGAGTGTCAAAACTTTCCACCGCTCTGTAATTGCAATGCAATGTACCGGAACAGCAACATCCGGGTACAAAACATTTTAACCACCCTTTAATTCCTTGAAAATAAACAACCCTCTAATAAAAAGGATAAATTTGAGTTCGACTGCCGAACTTAGTATTGAGTATGAACTTAGTTTTGCGATTGCCCAGTCAAACTCAAAGTTGAGGGCTGCCACTGAAGGGCTGTTTTGAACCAAAACTACTCAATTTTGAGTTTAAAAAAAGGAACGAGCACTTTTCTACATCCTTTAGGTAAAACGCCTTCAAGTAGGCAACGAAATTTAATTTCTTGACTGATATCGCGGCAAACATGGCGGCGGATATCTTTATCGAGTCGAATATTGGTGCACCTTTTTAACTCGAACAAGGACGATCTTTTTTTAGAATTATGCATTGTTATAGTAATTTGGAAGTCAGCAAATAAAAAGAATGGCATTTTACTTGGATATTCGAGTAATCTCAAACATTTTCAGCATTCAAAATTTGAACGTAAACCACGTGGTCTTGTGGACATTCTGCCCCAACATTCTGCCCCAATTTTTATATGATTGATATTAGTTAAAATTTGTGAGAAGTTAGTGAAATACAACAAAATATTTATAGTCTTCCGGAGTGGAAAAACAAAAAGCTGTAGTTTCAAAAGATTGCGCAGACTATTAGTATAAAACCTTACATGATACCCAAGAAAAAACAAGTTTCATGTTGATTCCTTTAATCCTTCTGTTTAAAAACTAAAGTCGTTTTAAGGAGTGTATCGAAAATTAACTATAAACATATTTGGGCCTTCTACTTACTAACGCTTGAACTCGCACAACTGTGCTCACCTGTATGTAGCATCTTGATCACCAGTGAACCAGCGCTTTGTTTAAGTTTGAAACATTCACGTTTTTTTTTAAACTCAAAATTAAGTAGTTTTGGTTCAAAACAGCACTTCGGTGGCAGCCCTCAACTTTGAGTTTGACTGGGCAATAGCAAAACTAAGTTCTGATAGGCATACTCAATACTAAGTTCGGCATCCGAACTCGAATTTATTTTTTTTTTTCGAGGGTTGCTTATTTTCAGGGAATTAAAGGATGGTTTAAATTTTTTGTACCCGGATGTTGCTGTTCCGGTACATTGCATTGCAATTACAGAGCGGTGGAAAGTTTTGACACTCCCGGTCAAAGAAAACTTCCGGATGTTACTTCCCACGGGAAGTAAACAACATCCGGAAGTTTCCGGACATTCCACGCCGCTCACCATATGATGACAATGACGGACAGAATTTTACGCTGACACGGTTAACATGCATTTCATTATGAAGTTCCCTCATAGTCTTCCGGTAATTGTTCCGGAACGACAAAATTTTGTGACGTGTTCGTTGGTTGCTGTTCCGGTTCGGACTGAACTCGCTAAGTGTTTTCAGTCCAACAAAGAGAGTTCAATTTTTAGTTCATAAGGTCGAACTCAGCTTTGATCCCTCGCCGAAGGAAAAAAGGGATCAATTTTGAGTTCGCAGTTCGAACTCCGTTTTGATCCATCGCAAGGAGGAAAAGGGGTACTTAACTTTAAGTTCATAGAATCGAACTATGTTTTGAACCTCGGTCATACTTAATTTTAAGTTAAAAAAAAAGAACGTGTTCGTTTCTCCCAAAATGTCGCGAATTTAAAAAGAAGTTAAAATTCGTGTGTTGGACACTTGGATGCGAGAGAAGGGCATCTCGATAAATGAAGTGGCGAAACGTTTCGGCATTCATCCGGCGAGCGTAAAATCCATAATCCACAAGTTCGGGGAACACTATACGTACGATGATATGCCAGGAAGAGGCAGAAAACCAGGACCATCTGACCCAAATCTGGACCGTAAGGTAATCAACCTCTTCAACCGGAATTGATCGATGTCCATAGGGGATTTGGCGAAAAAAGCTGGGACATCGATCGGAATGGTACAGCGGATCAAAAAGCGGAACAACCTGAAGACATACAGGAAGCAGAAAGTGCCCAAACAAACGGCTGAACAAAAATCACGAGCCAAAACCAGAACCCGGAAGCTGTATCATCGGATTTTGCAGAAGCCAGATGCGTGCATTCTCATGGACGATGAAACTTATGTAAAGAGGATTCCAGTACTCTTCCGGGACCACAATTCTACACTGCAGCTATTGGGGAGGATGTGAGTGACCACGAGAAGTCGATTGAGGTGTAAAAATTTGGCCAGAAAGTGCTTGTGTAGCAGGCAATCTGCTCCTGCGGATTGAAGTCGACGAGTTTCTACGCTAAATCCGCTCTTAGATGGTTTGAGGATAACGATGTAGATTTCGTTGAGAAAGATATTAACCCACCAAACTGCCCTCAGCTTCGCCCCATAGAACTATCGTCAAGAGAGTTTTCAGGAAGGATGGTAAGGCCAACAGGACCATGGCGGTTTTCAAGAAAAATTGGAATGCTGCACCCAAGAAGTGTGATCAATCAGCTGTACAAAACCTAATGAAACGCGTCAAGTCGAAAAATCGAGAATATTACCAATAATTACTTTTTTACTCGTATTTCTTTATAAACTGTAATAATAAGCTTTTTAAAACACTTCCGAACTGTTTCTTTGTTTGAATCATTAAAATCAATACAATGAAAATAAAAATGTGTTTATGACTTACTTTCGATACACTCCTTAACACTAAACATACCAACACTTTGTATATACCTATTCATACCGCGAGCGCATATTTTTTTCAAGCATTGCACTGCAGTTACATCACTAGAACCGCTATGAAATTTTCTTTCTTTTGCATATAATTTTTTTGCCTAAGCCTTACGATAACATACTTAAAATCCAGTGCAAAGCTGAATTTAGGTGTAGGAATTCTATCAAAAATCCGAATTGATGAAATATTTGAAAAACAGCTACCTTTGAAAATTCGTCGTAAATTATGTATTTCGTATTTTAAAAAATCTAAAGATGCCAAAATGTGACAAATTACGTCAACATTCCAATTCATTTTTTGAAATTTTTCTACTGTAACAGGAACAGCTTTGGCGGTTGATTGATTAAGAAGTACGGGTTTTGCACAACTTTTTTACATTTTTTGTGGTCATGATCTTAAAAAAAATTTGATAAAAATTTCCGTATGTGCAACATATAGCTTCCAACTTCAGCTTTCTCATGCACTAAGTGAAATTTTTTTCGAGCACTGATGAACAGATTTATAATAATTTTCCTGAAGCATGTTTTTCCAAAAAAAATTTCTAGGACTTAACATATCTTTAAAATAATTGATTGTAGCAGAAAATTGTCTGAGAAACATATTTGAGTCACATTATAAGCTTTTAAAAACTATAGATGTCAAAGAAATCGGATTAGAAACAAGAATGTTTTAGCGAAAACAGTGTAAACCGTCATTTGACCGCTCGCGGTATGAATAGGTATACCGCATGCGTTATTCGAAAACCACAACACTTAGAAAAATTTAAAAAACGCAAAAATACTTGCATTTTGAAAACAAAAATAGTCCTGTCGTTAAATTTGCGAAAAAAAAATTATATAAGGTGTAATCATCATTCAAAGTTCAAAAACCGTCATTTGACCGCCTCCGGTACGTTTAGTGTTAATGAACTTTTCATGTGATTAATGATGGAAAACCCTGTTTTCTACAATAAACATGATGAAAAAAACCTTTAGAAGCCATAGGTTAGTGTATTTTTAAGAAAGATTGGCATGGGCCATCATACCTCGCTGGTGCGTCTTGTACAGTTTTCCCCAAGAGATTTTTCGGTAAACATGACGGGTTGCTCGGTAATACAATTATATGTCACAGTGACAACTGCGGATAATGACAGATCATTCACAGCCACATTTCAAAGTTGTCAGTTTTCATAATGAAAGAAAATTATCGAACGGATTAACGAAGTCGAACTCGTGAATTCGATATAATAACTCGGCGAGGTCTGTTAACTGTATTCTTTGATTAGTCTTTCAATAAAGTCAATCATCTTATTTTTCAAAATTATTTGCCTATTCGAGTTGTTTCAAATTTTTGTTAGAAAAGTACGTTAGAGCCTTGCTATACAAAAAACGGCGAACTCCTTATAATATTTTGACTTATATTAAACTTAAAATAGTGCCAAATTTAATCTTTGAGGAACTAATTTCTCAGATTTTCTTTCACTTAATTTCAACTTTGCACTGGATTTTAAGTACATTAACGCAAGATTTCCGCCAGAAATTTTTACTCACCAGAAAGCCAATTTCATACCCATTCTATTTTTTAAAGTATCGCAGCGCTTAGAATTCCATCACTAGAATCGGTATAAAATTACCTTTCTGGTGAATATAAATTCTTCGCGGGAATTTTCGTATATCTGCACCTACAATGTGCGGTTCATGCATGTTTTTTATCGTATTTAAATGCATTAATGCATTGCATGCTTTTATCGGAAGATGGAGATGGATTTGAGAAGTAGTTTAAATATACTCTCCTGATCGGGCTGTATCAAGCTATTCAGAACCAAAATGAAAATAAACATCAACTTCCGAACTAGCAAAGGTAGAGAAGTAGTCAACGGCATGCACGCAGCTGGTAAAATGAGATGGGATTGTGAAAATGATGTTTTCGAAACTCATCATCCATCATCAATTTTTTTGCAAACCATTCCCATAAGATTTTAAGTTGATATATTAAGTTTGTCAGATTGCCCGGTTTTATCCGAGTTTGCCCGGATATTAAATTTTAAATTTGAGAAAAGTCCAGTCCTGCCCAGTTGCCCGGATTTCATTGTAAAAGCCCAGATTTTGCACGGGTTTATTCTCATACTCAAATCAAACTAAAAATTAAAAAAAACATGTTGCATAGACTTTTAGATATAATTGGAGGTATTTTAACCTTCTACGAGTACAAAATTGTAACTCGTCAAGATAGGAAAACATTCAATATCAAAATATCTCATCTGGATATCATTATGTTTTTCTCTCCTGATCGGCTATGTATTGAAATGACCCACATTTACCCCATTGCCCGTGATCGCCCATTTGCCTTTACAAAAAAATCGAAATCGAGGCGTAGAATCAAAATTAAAGTTCATAACTTTTGAAATAAAAAAAAACAAAAAAAAATTGAGAGCCATTGACAAAACTAGAAGTACTTTAAACAAAACTCAAATGTAGAATGTTCAATCAGAGTTAAAAACTTAGAATTTGGGCATAACATAAGTTTAGAAAGAGCTGTTCAAATTATAAAAAAAAAATACAAAACAAATATCTACAAACTCTATTTTGGAAACTAGTCATAATTCTATGACATTGAAAAGAATAATAAATATTAATTTAAATTTGAGATCCGAGCCTCTGTGTTGCACTTGTCCTTTGAAAACAAGTCTTAAGTTTCTAATAAAAGCATCAACTTTGAATTTTTGGATGGGCTGTTATTGTTTTCCTTATATCTAGCGTTCAAACTTATATTTTTTCTTCTTTAAAATAAAAAGTGAAGTCAATGATCGCTTAAATCTTTAGTAACGAAATCTAGGAAGCCACCGAGAAAGAATAGGGCTTGTGATATAGCTCAGTTGGCAAGTCTATTGTCTCCTGAGCCGATGTCCGCGAGTTCGAGCCCAAGAGTAAACATCGAACACAGTTGTACCGGATAAGTTTTTCAATAACGATCCGCCAACTGTAACGTTGATAAAGTCGCGAATGCCATAAAGATGGTAAAACGACTATAATCGAAACAAAAAAAAACGAGAAAGAATGAATCAGACTCCCTGCAATCTAAATCTATTACTCAACACGTTGTTGGTTTGATTGGAAAACATATTCCTTTTCAATTTTTTTAGTCATTAGATTATTAATGAATTAAACTTCATTCTCAACAGTTCACTCTCATTGTTATTGAATTGCTATAAAATCTTCGATATCAACTGGTTCCTCTAAAATACACTTCGAAGCACAGCATTCACACTCAAATGTTGTATGTATAGGTATCTAGAACTTATGGTACCAAAACACGATGTCTGCTGCCAGACTTTTCAATGAATTCGTGGACCGATGATATAAGCTTCGGAGCCCCAAAATCGAACGTGTAATTTGAACGTAAAATGCCTGCCCCTAACAACGACCGGGCCTGCCAAAGATTGATAAATCAGGCTCGAGCAGCCCCGCGCCAGACAATTAATGGGTTCTCGAAAATTGACAATAAAAAAGAAGACAATAGCAGAGGCTCCTCGTCGTCGCCATCGTCGTCAACCACAAAACCAAACCACTTCAAGAGCATGGTATCATGGTGAGGAACAACTCTTCTGGGAAACGAACGAAGACAAACAGGATAAAACAGGAGGAAGCAGGATTCCATTATTTGGCGAACGAAGTGTGTTAAACGATGGGAACGTGTAGAATGAGTTTTCTTTTTTATGTTGTTGTTTTTGGCGTTTCACTTCACTGTTCGGTTTTGACCTCGACCTGTTACCTGAAATTCGCACTCCAGAACGTCCAGATCCTCCAGAAGCCGAACTGTGCACTTGTAGACGACATTTCCTTCGCTACGGCTCTTGAACATAGCTTCGGATTCCGGGTTTTCCTCCTCCACACCTATGATGACGATGATTTGCCTGGTGGCAAACTCCCAGCGCTAAAGAAATTTGCAACCAATTCCTCCCTCCCCCGTGCTCTAATTCCGCCGTATTTAGCAGCAGCGATTGGCCCACCAAATCGTGAAAAATTGAATGTGAGCTCGCTTCCAAAACCACGTCGTGTCACACTTCCAATGATGGCCAATTTCCGCCGTTTGTCACACAAATTCGACTTCGACACTTTCACACTTGTTGGCTAGTGCAGCGATGGCTTCATCGATGCAGAATCGAGAACCGAAATTTGCCGTCCCGTAACCGAAATTTTCACTTTTCCTGCACAAACTTTTCATTCGCGATACCCAGCACTGACATTTTCCGTCTTATTCGTGTTCGTCCTGTTTTTCACTGCTCGTCGTGTCCTGCCTGCAGGTCCTGGTGCGCCTTGCTCACTGAACGACTTGGACGACTACCTACATCCACTGCTGGGTATTGGGTTGGCATTTTCCCCTCGTCTTCGTGCTCACCCTCGCACGCGATTTCCTCTGCCTCGCGCCCGCACCCACCCAGGGGCCCACTTGTGTGTTTGCCGAAGTCAGTAGGGAGTGTTCATTTTAAGCTTTTCCCCTAAAGAACAGTTTTATCTGGGTAGTAAATTTGGTTATATTCAAACGCATTGTAAACTGTGACCATTTTCTATAATTTACCACGAATAACGTTGAGTTTCGGCCAAAACCATCGATAGAAGAAGATTTCTAAGAGAATTTCACACAAGAAAATATTCTGATAAAAAATTTAATCAGGATTGTCAACACATATTCGAATGTTCGTAAATGTCGGTTCCAAATAAGTAAATTTGAGTGTTTTCATTTTTTTTTTTTTTTGAACATTTTTTCATTTATTTATCTTTCAATTAGTTCAGTGATTCTCAAAAATGTCCTTACCACCATCGGAAAACCTTGGGAGCCTTTAGTGGGCGGTGGGCGCGTATTTGAGGCGTTGGAGGTATGAGGGGCTAGAAGGTATAGTGATTTCATTTTGGAATTTGCTTTTTAAATAAATTCCCTATCTTCTCTCCTGATTATGAATTAACATCGCGTTAATTGACATCATTCTTAAAGAATTTTGAAATACATGATGACATCGCAGTGGTAATGAGGATGACTTATGAATGACACAAAGAATATTTAATAATTTCTGGAGAATCACAATCATTTGGGGTCGATGCCACTGATTCTGAGTCTAATGTTACTTCCGAATGGTTTAATGGCTCCAATGTTTCGAGGTCCTCGTCTAGGGACGAATGCCTCCTGTGGAGTTGAAATTCCTTATACAATTAAAAAGGTCCTCGTACATTTCTGACTGATTATCCAACGTCTTTCTCAATGTTCTTAATCCGTAAACGCTATTCTAGCATATCTCTCCTTCATGTCATGAGGCAAAATTGTAGACCCAATAGAGACTTAGACCCAAATTAGACCCTTAGACCCAAATAAGCAAAAGTTATATTACCTCAGAGGCCAGTTTTTATTTTTTATTGGTTAAAAGAAGGGAACAACATATTTATTTGCTAATATTATATTCTATTTTTTTTTTTTTTGGAAATTTGGATTTTCCCCACTGAAGATAATTCATTCTTCTTGATAATACCGGTCGAAACGGAGTGTAAAACATAGCAACAAAATTTTATGATACTTTTATGAAAAAAGAGACTTAACTCATTAGTTATCAACTAATAGCAAACAAAAATACATCCTACACTGTTTTAAATGACACAGTTATAATGTTTTCTGATTCTGATTTTATCAGGATTATTAAAAAAAAAACTGCTAAATAAAAATTTCCCGATTTTGTAACTGCCTCCAATTTGTCACCTTAAAATGCATCATGTGAGTGACAAAATCGCAGATTCACTGTTTTCAGTACCAGTATAAAAATTAAAATTGTAAGCACATTTGTACATTAGGATGTACAAATCCTTGTAAGGGGCCGTTCAGATACCACGTGGACAGAAAAATGAGATTTTTGTCCACCAACCCCCCCCCCCCCCCCCCCCCCCCCCCAATTATGAGAAATCACACGGCCCTTTTGAGGCCAAAATTTCTCACCGCGGGGAAAGCTGGGTAAATTAAATGGGTAGGATTTAGAGGAGACCGCAATACACCGGGCGAATTAGGAATATCTCCCACTTAAACTCCGGTTGCTATAAATAGTAGAACTTGTAGGGCTGAGGTTTGTCGTCACAGTGAGTAGTATTTTGTCATGTGAAGTGAGCAACAAATAGTAGCCTTTGTAGAGCTGAGGTTTGTTGTCACAGTGAGTAGTATTTTGTCATGTGAAGTGAGCAACAAATAGTAGCCTTTGTAGAGCTGAGGTTTGTTGTCACAGTGAGTAGTATTTTGTCATGTGAAGTGAGCAACAAATAATAGCCCTTGTATGGCTGAGGTTTGTTGTCACATTGAATAGTGTTGTGATGTGTGAAGTGAGCAACAAATAGTTGCCTTTGTAGGTCTGAGGTCGTCACAGGGAGTAGTATTGTGTGATGTGGAGTGAGCAACTAATAGTAGCCTTTTTTAGGGCTGAGGTTTGTTGTCACAGTGAGTAGTATTTTGTCATGTGAAGTGAGCAACAAATAGTAGCCTTTGCAGGGCTAAGGTTTGTTGTCACAATGCATAGTATTGTGTTGTATGAAGTGAACAACAAATAGTAGCCTTTGTAGATCTAAGGTTTGTTGTCACAGTAAGTAGTATTATGTTGTGTGACGTGAGCAACAAATTCCAGCCTTTGTGGGTCTGATGTTTGTTGTCACGGTGTGTAGTGTTTTGTGTAAAATAGCCCATCCCAAAACCCGGTCAAACAACCATTACTGGTCGGACCTCTCACCGAATGGATGAACGTTGGTTTAAAGCCCTGGGGTCAACACCTTAATACCCGGGTTCACTTTCGAAGTTAGTGATCGGGTGGTGCTCCCAAGTATCGGAAAACTATGATATAATCACTGTGGAGAGATGATACTTGGGCGTCAAGGCATACCCAATTATATCCAAGTGATATAATTGAGCCTTCATCCATGCCCAGGGTAAAAGAAACAGAGATAAAATTAGTACCAAATTTTTGAATTTCAATAAAAATCGTATGAATAATCTGGACAATTTGAACTTCGATATTAGTAACTAACAGCGTTCATTTTTTCAAGATTAAAAAAAGAAACAAAAACTCACTGTGTAAACATAATGAACCTGATTGAGTTGAAAACCATAAACTCTGTAGGAAAGTTGCTATGTTTCAACTGAACTGTCAATGTGCTCGAAATCAAACTCTTAACACTGTTGGAAGAATACCACTAACAATTAGGCAAATTTTGACAGTACATACCTTATTTTATAAACGTTAATCCGAGTGCAATCCTTTCCATTCATATAGAGAAAACAGTTTTGAGGCAAACAGAAAATTTCGGAATGAAATGTCACAGCAGAGCCTTTTTGCAAATGAAACCTCGTGGAAAAATTTGAAGCTTCTTTTCTGTTGAGCTTTAGTTGTAGCTTCCGATATGTATCCTGACTTGAATTAAAGTTCAATCCAACTTTCCGATTAAATAGCAAGTGCCTCGTGCCATATATTTCAATTGACCAAATTTTCAAATTCAACTTCTAACAATTAGCAAAGAAATTCATTGTTTTATTATTTAATAAGATGAATAAATTAAAATAAACGACTTATCTTTAATTTGAAGGCATTTCATCACTCTTCGCTATGGCTTACATATTCCATTCCAGCTTTCCTTGGTCGATCTGGGTGGCGTAGTACAAGCGCCTTCTAAGCAGATGTTCAGGAAAAAAATTCACTCCCCGGAGACCAAACTTTACGTTGTTGCACAAAACACTATAACAATTCACGCCAATAATGTAAACACCATCCGGTGACAGTTCAATTTTTTCAATAAATTCACTACTTAAATCAAAATGGACTTGAAAATTTCGCGGACGGAGAAAAAAAAGGCGTGCGTTGCCATTTAGTCAACGCCTACTCCTCCCTATCGGATCCGAGAAACAAATTGAACTTGAAGAAAAATTCAAATTGGTAAGAGGAAGTTCACTGGTGTTGGTAAAAGGTGGTAGAAATTTTGACACTTACGGCACATTTTGAAAATTTTGCCATGTAAAAACATTTTCAAGATCTGTGGCCTTCAAGTTTTTTTACAACACGTGTTGTATTGTCGCATGCTGTAATGCAAAAATAGCAATATTTCTATCACATACGGCTGAAATAGAAACAGTGTTGTAAAAAAATACAACGCCCCAAGATCTTGAAAACATTTTTGCAGGGTAAAATTTTCAAAATGTCAAAATTTCTACCACTTTTTTCCAACACCAGTGAACTTGCTCAGAACCTTGCTCAGAATCAGAACCGATCAGCCTGAAATTTGAGACAGTGGTGTTTTTAGAGCCAGTTTCATTATTTTAAGATAAAAAAAAGGTCAAATCTGTTCAAGCTTTCTAAAAAAATATTGGTAGGTGAAAAATGTTTTTTGTGATAGAAAAAATAATCATTCAAAGGGCAATAATTTAAAATTTCTATTAATACAAACCTCATAACTATATTTTTTCCAATTTTATGAAAACGATGAACGGAGTGAATATTCTCAATCAAAACTTCAAAAAAAATAGACAAAACATACAATGCTTACATGGCCAAACATAGGCCAAGTTGCTTATAATGAAAAATACAAAAAAAAATCCAAAGTCAAATAACTCATTTTTATGTATATGTTATTAGATATTAAAAAAAATACGCTTGAAATTAAAGATTTTCCACGCAATTTCCACAATTTGGATTGTTTCTGTATTAGCAAAAGGTTTTGCTTTGCCCTAGTGATCATGATTTCAAAACCATTCAACGCCGAGGTATCAGAATTAATCTCATCGCTTTTTATGTTATATCGATTGGTGGATCCACATTTGAGGAAGAAATCACTTTTTTCTTAAATGCATCATCGCCATCATAGAATGAAGAATTAATTTTGAGATTCAAAACACTCATAGTTCATCATTCATCACATCAATCTTCCTGAGCCGATGTCCGCGAGTTCGAGCCCAAGAGTAAACATCGAACACAGTTGTACCGGATAAGTTTTTCAATAACGATCCGCCAACTGCAACGTTGATAAAGTCGCGAATGCCATAAAGATGATAAAACGACTATAATCGAAACAAAAAAAAATCACATCAATCTGAACGTCTTCTTCTTGAACGGTGTAACTTTAAAATCTGTCTCTCAGAATGGCAATTTGCATGATAATTTTTTGAATATCTCAATCAGTTAAATGATTTATTCATGTTTTTAAATCAGAATCTCAGATACATATCTAATTATAAAAATTTAAATAGTTCTTTGGCCCGTGAGAAAATCTCATTTCTAAAAGTTGGCCCGTCTGCTAAAAATTTTAGCCACCCATGCTCTAAAGCCTCGTTTAAATAATATCATAGAGGAATTATTTGAGATATTATTCCACGAGGCCCCTTACTCGCTTTATTTTACGTCTGAATCCAGATTTTTTTGTTTTTTTTTGCCTGGATTTCTAACAAAAATTGTTAGAGTTTCCTCAGTACCTCAATGCTTGAAATTTCCTTCTAGTAAGAACTTTCTCCAGGAGGTGGTGCTGATATACATGTCCTTGCTGAAGTATATGAAGCATGCTGAGAGTTACCAATGTTGATTATAATATGTTTGGTACAGGTGATGGGGAAAGTTCAACAAATCAGTTATTAAAACATAGTCACTTATGCTATTCTCTTGTGTTATGAAAATGAATAAATCCAATCAGAGAAAATACCAGGGCTTTGGAAACCATTTGTAGCATCGCGAGTAAGGCTTGAATATGTGCTTTTGTCCCCGATAAGTGTTTCCATCTTTGCATCGTAATCTCCACGTTTCATCATTACTGTTACGTTACCTTTGTCGGCTTCGAGTACCAGTACCAGAAAATACCAGAAAATTATGATATTTGGAAGGTCATGAATGCTGTGGTAGTGCCACGTAGAAACGATAAAATAAAAAATGATTCACAAGCAGTCTAAGCTAAGGTTGTCAGAATTTTTCGTGTACATATCCGGGCCGGGTAAATCCAGCCAATTTTGTCTAAGACCTTTGGTCAAAACCCAGGTAGTACCCAATAATACTGAAGGAAAAAAAATGAATCTTCTTTTTTTTGTCGAAACACATAAACAGATTTTAAATCGTAATTTAGGCTTCTAGAAAACCGTTCACGGTAATTTTGACAAAACTTTCTAGAAAAAATTTCATTTTTAAGCACAAAAATCAAATATTATAATAACTCAATTTGAATTTTGTGAGAGATTTAAAAAATAAAGTGAATAAATTCGGGTAAAATCCGAGCAAGCGGGCGGGACCGGGCCTTTCTCAAATTTTGTATCAAATATCCGGGCAAGTCCGGATAAAACCGGGCATTCTGGAAAGCATAGTCTTGACATAAAGGGTTATGGGGATTAATTTGGAAGTTTTCTCGACTTTCGATGCAATCTTTCGAAATTATTTCGTTTACGAATCCCAAAAGCCGAAATTTTAATTATTTAAAACTCAAATTAGGTTAAACAGATTTTTTTTTCACATTTGGTTTATTGAGAATTATTGAGCTGATTTAAAGTGTCAACTCACATTTCAGCAATCAAATTTAAAATTTGTTTATTATATCAGGACCATATCGGTGAGTATAATAGGTAAATACTTTTTAAGGGAGAATACTTAGAGTCATGAAAATTATAGAGGGATAAGATAAAACTGAAATGTCAGGTATTAGAAATCAGTGGAAGGAATTTTTTGAGTTAAAAATTTATAACCCTATGATAAATTTTCGTTTATCGTAAGTTAACTATGGAGATGACCCTACCATACCACGATATTCAACCAAGTGTGATTTCTATCGCATGTGTTAGCACCCTGTAAGGAAGACAAAAAAAAATATTTTAAATTTATTTTGGCTGTTCATTTTCGTAACCACTTGATGAATGAAGAACTCATTCATCAGGGAGGAGGGATCTAGTTTTGTTTTAAGTATGAGGAATTCATCAAATTTTTCAACCCTTAACATCGACACGCCACACTGCTGATGGTGTTGTGTGCTGTATCGCGCAAAAGGACATCATCAGAACTTTCAGGACAGAACTGCCTTTACATTAGCGCGCCCGACTGTCTATGTATGAGTCAGAACGGGCCAGCAAACGGTAGCTATGAATTTCTGCGTGTGCAACAGACGGGCTTTACATCATACGATGTTGTGTTTTACTTATGCTGCCTGACAGGAGGGTGGTTTGGTTTCGGGTTTATGGCAAGTGGGTGGTCTAGCACACTACTGTCGGATGGAATGTTTTGAAATTGATGACAGGGGAAATCGTGCTACGCTATGCGATGGGTCGCTATAAAACGAGTCCTGTAGCGTCGAACAGTTCCGAACGAGGGAAATTGCGACTCAGAAAAACCGGAGTCAAACTGTACGAAAATAGGGTGCGTAATACGGAGTGGAGAAAATGTAGTGAAACTGAGTTTCATGTCTTATATGATATGTAAATCACCTTCTATAGCTATGTGGTAAAAAATTCAATTTTATGTAGAGAAGCCCTTTTGACTGCAGAATTAAAAATGAGTTAAAATTAAGAGCTAACAAAGATTACTTTTTTTTGCTGGTGGAAATTTGTAACATCGATCGAGATGTTATTTTCCTTTGGCTAAAACCATTAAGGTCCATCTTGCCAAAATAAAATTTTAAAATAATTTCGAAATTCCATGGAATAAGGCAAAAAAAAACAAAGTTGAAAAAATGAGTCATGAAATTTTTGAAATGTGGACCCATCTAAACCTAATCAAATTGACTCTACTTCACTCTATTTTATTGTACTCTACTTTATTGTACTCTACTCTACTTTATTCTAATCTACTCTACTCTACTCTACTCTACTTAACTCTACTCTACTCTTCTCTATTCTACTCTACTCTACTCTACTCTACTCTACTCTACTCTACCCTACTCTACTCTACTCTACTCTACTCTACTCTACTCTACTCTACTCTACTTTACTCTACTCTACTTTACTCTACTCTACTCTACTCTACCCTACTCTACTCTACTCTACTCTACTCTACTCTACTCTTCTCTACTCTATTCTACTCTACTCTACTCTTCTCTACTCTACTCTACTCTACTCTACTCTACTCTACTCTACTCTACTCTACTCTACTCTATTCTATTCTATTCTATTCTACTCTACTCTACTCTACTCTACTCTACTCTACTCTATTCTATTCTATTCTATTCTACTCTACTCTACTCTACTCTACTCTATTCTACTGTACTGTACTCTACTGTACTCTACTCTACTCTACTCCACTCTACTCTATTCTACTCTACTCTACTCTACTCTACTCTACTCTACTCTACTCTACTCTACTCTACTCTACTCTACTCTACTCTACTCTACTCTACTCTACTCTTCTCTACTCTACTCTACTCTACTCTACTCTACTCTACTCTACTCTACTCTACTCTACTCTACTCTACACTACTCTACTCTACTCTACTTTACTCTACTCTACTCTACTCTACTCTACTCTACTCTACTCTACTCTACTCTACTCTACTCTACTCTACTCTACTCTACTCTACTCTACTCTACTCTATTCTACTCTACTCTACTCTACTCTACTCTACTCTACTCTACTCTACTCTACTCTACTCTACTCTACTCTACTCTACTCTACTCTACTCTACTCTACTCTACTCTACTCTACTCTACTCTACTCTACTCTACTCTACTCTACTCTACTCTACTCTACTCTACTCTACTCTACTCTACTCTACTCTACTCTACTCTACTCTACTCTACTCTACTCTACTCTACTCTACTCTACTCTACTCTACTCTACTCTACTCTACTCTACTCTACTCTACTCTACTCTACTCTACTCTACTCTACTCTACTCTATTTTACTCTACTCTACTCTACTCTACTCCACTTTACTTTGCTCTACATACTCTTCTTCTCTTCTCTACTCTACTCTACTCTAGTCTACCCTATTATTTAAGAGTTAATTTAAAAAAAAAGTATCGTCTGCCCATTTCCTCTGTGTTACAACTTATCTGAAAAACCGCCGTATGAGTCCAACAATCTTCAAAATTTCTACCGTTGATTTCCAAAATATTTTTCTACTTGTTAAAGTGGTGCCTTTTCCCGTAATGTGTCATATTTCTAATGAACCATGTGCTTGCATTAGCTCAAATTAAAAAAAAAATTATTTTAATTAGTTTTACCGATACTCTGAACATTGGTCTATGCAATTGCTGAATTCAACAAAGACATGGAGAATATAACTACACTCTAATGAAAATTCTTTTATTTGACGGCACGTTCCTCCTGAAACAAAATTATGTTTACTAGAAAACTAGTTTACTAGAAAAAAGTTATTAAATTAACTATCACTAATCAGTTATTTCAATCAAACCATGGGTAATTTTTAGTCATAGACGCCCTACATTAAGGTGTCTAATTACACATGGTTATGTCCAATTGAATGAAGTCCAAAATATACGCCTGGTTAAAAATAAGTCCATTACACTAACATGATAAGCTTCTAAAAAACCGATAAAAAATCCATGAATAACTGCATAAAGTTTATCCCTCAAACAAGTTCCCAATAACAAACGAATGCGCTGTGCGGGTGATTTACTTTGAAGTGAATCGCAAGCTCCACTCTTGAATGAGTTACACCCAAAATAATTTTCACTTAAAAAATAAGTGACATCTGTAGTAAATTCTCGCCATACGTAATTTCATTTGAATTTTAAGTGATGGGTCAAGTGAATTCATTTAAGTGACCGGTCAAGTGAATTACACTATGACGTTCGAGTGAAATTTATCTGAATTTCTAAGTAAGTTTCTAATTAATTATCTCTCGCGTTTTTAAATAAAAGAACATTTATAGAACACCACTTCAATTTCTAATACTTACATTACGCTTTCGCCATAAATTTATTGATTGGAAAATTCCATCGTAATCCCAAGGCCGATCGGTTACTGCGGGTAGTGCGACTTCTAAATCTTCCCTGCTGCAAACCAGAAAATCTGTCCAGTACAATCCACAAGCTGAAACATAATAACACCTTTAAATAACTTTTTCTTACATCACGTTTAACACAAACTACCGCCAAAATCGCCTAGTAAAGAATTGGGAAAATCCAAATCCAGCATAAGCTTTAAACGCTGCTCTTTAGAATTTGCCATTTTGAACTCTGAAAATAAACACAGTTACAACCCGACATTCACTTGAAATTCAAGTGATGAGGTAGTGAATATTTTTTCTCACTTCAAATTCAAGTGACGACTGAAGTGAATGTGGATGAATTCACTTGAAATATGTCGCACTTGAATGGAAGAAAATCACTGGATCCTTGTTTTTAAGTGAAAAATCATGTGTATTTTAAGAGTGAATTTGGGTTCAGTGTAGATAATCGAGAAGCAGAAGTGATACAAAAAGAACATCAAACCGTACCTACTACTTTCATCAGGCCATTGAACTTCCCTTTGCTTTGCAGTCTTTCAATTGGGACCAGCAATTTGATACATTTTGGTCGAAAGATTTTTGCCATTTGCGCTGTCAAATCAGTTTAGCATCTCTCTTCCGAATGTTGTAGAGCGATGAACAATAAAATAAACCCAAAATTTAGCCCACCCATTTACGAAACGGCACGAAAAAAAAACAACCAAAAACAAAGAGTCAAAGCGAAAAGCACTGCACACAGAAAAAAAAATCGCCAATAAATCACGCTTTCCATCCGGCTGTGCAAATCTTCCGCCCACACGTTCTGTCAGGAAAAATCGTATCACGATTTTTCTCTCGGAAGTGTCTTCCCGCTTTCGGCAGATTTTGATGGTAGCAACAACAAAAAAAAAACAAAACGTCTCCCGCATCTATCGGGATGATCCGCGGAAATAAGCTTGTTGAGATACTAAGTAAGTTTTGAAGGTTAGCTCCCGACGCCCATCAGCTGACCCGAGACGACGGGTTGAGTCGGAGTTCATTATCCAAGGTTTATCCGTCGTATCAAACATAATAGACACCAGGTAATTTGGTCACAAGTGACCCACTTACTAATGTTGTTAACCGAAAATGAGGCCATCAGATGTCGAACTTGACGAAAACTCAATTCATTAGCATCACATCGTTTATGATGGTATCGAGGACGCTATTTGTTTTTGCATGACGCCAATCTGAGGTTGTTTCCGCAATGATCCGAGCGGCAAAAGTAAATAAACAATAACTAGAGCGCAACTGGTGATAGAAATGCCGGTTTGTAATGAGCGGTGAACTGACAGAGATTTTCTGTCAACCAATAGATGGCAGTACTGGTCGTTACAGCGTTTTGATTTCAACTATCTCAACTAAACTTTAGGGAGCTAAGTCATGCGGCCAAAGACCATTCAGCTGAAGGACCTTAGGTCGTCAGGCCAAAAAGGGAACCACGCTTGTAAAGGGAAAATCAGACAGAATGGACGTTAGACCGAATAGACAATAAGCCCAATATCCATCCGATCTAATATCCATGCGGTCTAGCATCCATTAAGTATTATGACCCGAACGTCCTTCGACCTTAGAGCTTGTCATGCTCAGCGATCTTCGGCCTAACGCCCTATAATCCGAGTGTTCGTGCCCCGAAAATGAAACCCGTATCATTTTTATTTATTCTTAATAACGAATAAATTCAAGAAAACGGATAAAACTAATCGGAATCGATTGCCAACATACTATAAGAGAGTATAAGCGATACACAAGAGTTCATAAGAGATTTAAACGGTTCACCCGTATTAAAGATGATGTTACAGTTTTAAATATATTTTCTTGGAGATCTACCTCATAACTTGCTGCAGAAGCATACATAGTATTTTATTCACATAGTAAATATTCCGTCTCACGATATAACTTGACGAACATAATTCCTAAAATTCATTCGGTCCATGGCAACCGTTCTCCAATTTCTCGGACACCCCACGTTCGCCAGATCACGCTCCACTTGGTCTAACCACCTCGCTCGTTGCGCCCCCGCTCGTCTTGTTCCTACCGGATTCGTAGCGAACACCTGTTTTGCAGGACAGTCGTCCGGCATTCTCACAAAATGTCCCGTCCAGCGTATCCGGCCAGCCTTCACCACCTTCTGGATACTGGATTCGCCTTAGAGTCGCGCGAGCTCGTGGTTCATCCTGTTTGCCGCCAAAGATGGTTTTTAACACTCATCGCTGGAATACTCCGAGTGTACGCAGGTCCTCCTCGAGCAATATGCATGTCTCGTGCCCGTAGAGAACAACCAGTCTAATGAGCGTCATATACAGGTTACACTTCGTGCGAGGGCTAAGTCTTCTCGACCGCAGTTGCTTGTGGAGTCCATAGTAGGTACGACTTCCGCTGATAATTCGCCGCCGGATCTCACGGCTGGTGTCATTTTCTGCGGTCACCAGTGAGCCGAGATAGACAAAGTCTTCGACTATCTCCAGCTCGTCCCCGTCGATCGTGACCTTGTTACTACTGGACAAGCGGGTTCGGTCGGTCTCGGATCCGCAGGTCAGCATGTACTTCGTCTTGGACGTATTAATCATCAACCCAATCCTTCCTGCTTCGCGTTTCAGTTTGCGGTAGATCTCCTCCACCGCCGCAGATGATCTGCCGACTATATCAATGTCATCGGCAAAGCAGATAAGTTTACTGGATCTGTTGAAAATCGTGCCCCGCATTTCGCCCACCGCTCGTCGAATAACACCTTCTAGCGCCACGTTGAACATCATGCAGGATAGACCATCACCTTGTCGAAGCCCCCTGCGCGATTCGAATGAACTCGACAATTCACCCGAAATCCGCACTTTTAGTAAGGTGGCGCAAAGGAACGCACACTATTGCACGTCGGAGAGAAAAAAGAAAAATAAACATAAACAAGCCCTGCGTCGCGACGCCTCGTTGTCAGGGAGCTTCATTTAACCTAGGAAAATGCGTCTCGGAAATGGTCGGTAGTGACGTCACTTCTGTCATGGTAACTATGTTTATGAAGAAAAAACTTTACTTCTACAATTCTACTTTTGCAACGTTTCTTTCTCATCACCTCTCTTTCCACCACATTGTTTGTAGGCGACATTGAGGACAGTGATCGCTCGGTAGTTCTCACAGTCCAATTTGTCGTTCTTGTTCTTGTAGATGCGGTTAATTATCCCCTCGTTCCACTCCTCCGGTAGCTGTTTTATGTCCCAGATCCGGACTATCAATCGATGTAGGCAATCGGCCAACTTGTCCGGGCCCATTTTGATGAGTTCCGCTGCGATGCCATCCTTCCCAGCCGACTTGCTTCTATTCAGCTGGAGAATGGCTTCCTCAACTTCACTCATCGTTGGGAGTGGCTCCTCTACGTCGTTGGCTACGCCGGCGATGTACCTTCCCCCACCGTCTTGATCTCTAGCATGTGCGCCGTTCAGGTGTTCATCGAAGTGCTGCTTCCACCTTTTGATCACCTCACGATTGTCCGTCAGGATGCCCCCGTCCTTATCCCGGCACATTTCGGCTTGCGGCACGAAGCCTTTGCGAGATGCGTTGAGTTTTTGTTAGAACTTTCGTGTTTCTTGGGAACGATGCAGCTGCTCCAGCTTCTCGAGCTCCTCCTCCTCCAGGCGGAGCTTTTTCTTCTGGAAAATTCAGACTCGCTACCTCTTCCGCTGTCGGTTATTTTCCACATTTCGACGGGTGCCTCTTTGCACTACTGCCGCCCGCGCGGCATTCTCTTCGTCCATCACCCTCCTACACTCCTCGTTGAACCAGTCCATCCGTCGAGTTCGCTCCACATAACCGATGACGTTCTCCGCAGTGTAGTAACCTTTCATCCGGAAACACACTTCGAAACCTATTTTCTTTTTTTTTTATACTTCTTTAAACTTTCTTACACAATTATCAACTCCTCTTAAAATTAATCTAACCTTCCGTTTTTAAATTGGAATCTAGAATGCCAACCAAAACATGTTCATCCACAGATCTCTAAACGCAGTTCATTCTTGACCACTCAAGAACTCATGACTTAGTTTTTCTCTCAGTCGCCACTCAATAAACACTCTTAAACCGGCATAGCAATGTATACTCTCAATTCCAGTACTAGCACCGTTCAAAACAATGCAGAAGATCGTCACAGAACGTGGGCTGAACAATTTAAGGAATAACCCGAAGCCTTTCGCGAAGACAATATCAGAGACTTTTTCCCATTCAATAGTTCTTCTTATTCACTTCTTTCAAATAATAAACTATTACAAATATTCCTCTGGACATATCTACCACATTCGCCGTCGCCTTTACTCTAATTAAGATCAGAATCATGGATATATTTTTGTTTATTACCGCTAATTTTCAATTTTAGTATAAGTATTTTTTTTTTCGTTATACTAATTCGTATGTAGCATCCATGCCAAAGCATGAATTGAATTTGATAACCGATAACAGATAAATTTAAATATAAGATCTTAAATAATTAAATATGGAATAGCTTAAAACTGATTAACACATAAACATTGTCAGCTGATTCTGAATAATATTTTTCGTCCCTTTTTAGACGGGCCTGATAATTGACTTTTTTTTTCATTTCAATTTTTTTTTAAAACTGCTCCTCTGCCATCACTGCCTCTCTAAGTCACTCAAGTTCACTCAAGTTACTCACTGTTGACAGTCCGATTGCTCAATGTTTTTGTTATTCAACGACGAATCGACAATCACGGGCAAAACACGAAACGACGAATCCGTAACCACGGGCAAAACACCAAATTCAAACACAGCCCAAACACCAAGCTGTGACACCCTCCAAACATCCGGACTCAGCTGGCAAGCTTACCTACAATTCCTAAAATGTAAGTCACTTATTATTATTTTCTTAACACCAAATTATCACTTTTCACTTTTACACCACCAGCCAATCGGTGTTACTATCAAAGAAAAATGTCAATTTCCGGCATGCACGGGACCTGTCTCAACCAATGGACACCAGACACAAGGAACCTGCAACCCCAGAACAATACATCAGCGAAAGAGCGGACTTTCTTCCTCCGTACAAGTCAAAACAGGAAAAGGCAATTTTGTAGCAGATCAGACGGTCGATCCGTTAACAAACATTTTCAGGGCCTTGGAGCAAACGGAATGTGCAACTTAGTAGCCCTCGCGGCTGCTGAACCATCCTTCGATTATTCACTTGTCCAATAGGTACTCGATTATGTGCAGAAAATTCTGAGAAAGTCTAAGAATAACAAGAATAAGTGTACTTTCCTTTATAGTGTTCACACCCTTTCCAGTTAAAACTAATCTTGACAATCATTTTGTAAAAGAAATTCTGAAAATGTATTTTTTTAATAATTTAGAGAAGCATTACACCATAACCCTTTTTTTTAGCAACGACTAGCTTCTTAATCTCCGTGAAATTACAGATAACAGAAGGGTTAAACTTAATTAAATCCACAATCAAATGCTTAACTAAGCAAAAATTCAAGTTAAGTCGACCAGAAATCTTTAGAGTCATCAAAAGCCATCGAAACGCAATGCTGAACAAACAACCGCTCCTATCGAGCCCTGAAGATCCCAATTTCCATTATTCTTCACTGATTTTTTTTATGCGACTATCTTCAATATTACTTTCTCACCACTTATACAATAAGTTGTTCAATTCACCCTCTATGTAGATAACAGTAATTTTTTTTATTCGAGGAGAGTCGTAATCATAATAGCATTTTATTGATGACTTATGGTCGTTCTTTTTAAATGCATATTCCACAATTAACTAGCAAGAATCAAAACTATTGAAATATCGTACAAGTTACTTGTTTTGTTGGATAAAGTTAAGCTATTTTTCTTAGTTTTATGGGTCTTCCAAACCAAATGCTGATGTTGTGTAACCAAATATATAGGTTAAATATGGTACTAAAATAGAACAAGTTGAATTCAATAACCTATTTAACAACATGATATTATATATGGTAAAAATTCCTTAAACAACAAACTTAAATTAATAGTTTGGTAATTTGGGTCTGTAATTCGTTATGCTTTTCTCAATGGGTTATACTCAATCTATTTCAGTCAAAATATGATTATCAACCTTCTTATGTTCTTGACGTAAAAAGCTTTTTTTTTCAAGATACGAAATTGTTATTCATGAAAATTTATAAGCTCAGCTCGGATTGATTTACCGCCCACAATCACTTTCAATTATTGTACCCAAAACACTCTAGCGTAGCATTAATCTTAAAACAATAAATAGTAGCCTCGTGTGTCCTTATTTTAATAAATTATGGCGAACATTCGATATTTGTATAAAATATTTATTGGAAGTTCAAGCTGAATTTCATGGTAATATAATTTTATAACATTCAGCAGTCGCAAATTGTCTGTCACTCTTGTCTTCCCGTTTACTTGGTTACAATTTTATTTTTTTTTATTCACATTTACAGTATCGAAATTCATACAAAATTTCGAAAAAAAAATAAAACCTTGCGAGTCTTTTTCTGATAGTTAATGGTGAACATTCGATTCAATAATAAAATATTTTTTTTGGAAATCATAGTTCATACTGAATTTCAAGGCTTAAGACAATTTGTTCTGATTAACAGATATAATTGAGTTTAGTTTTCGCAAAAGTATTCCACTCTTGTCATACATTTTCGATTCGGTTAAAGTCAACCGGTTAGTTTATTCATTTTTCTGACTTACAAAATCATAATGCCAAAAAACTCCACGAATTTGATTTTTTTTACCTGTTTTTTTATATGTATTTAAATTTAGCTGTCGCCAATTGGCTTTCACTCTTGTCAAACCGTTTGCTTGGTAACGAATTATTGTTCTATCACTTTTCAATCGGTTAACGTGGAACTGTTGATTTATTAGTTTTTCTTTTTTTTTACAATACTGACAAAATAAGATGTACCAGTACATTTCAGAGCTGTTTTTCTTACAATTGAAAAGGGGTTTTTTTCCCCAGTAAACATTTGACTTTATCGAATACAGAATTCGTCATTCTTATTTTCTTTCAAGTTATGTTTGATCCATCGTAGTTTTCACGAAAGAAAATACCATTCATGATTTCTGAATTTGACCTGTCGCTAGTCGGTGTTTATCATTCATTATATTCACTTTCCAACATTATTCAAGAATTCTCAATTTCATGTCTTTTAGTTTGTGACCTCTCGCACAAACTTAATGGGACTTGACCTCTCGCAAGTCGTCTTTTGATGAACTGTTATTGTGACCTCTCGCACAACTTATTCGGACTTGACCTGTCGCAAGCCTTGTTTTATCGATCGTCATAATCGCATTCCAACATTTCTGAATTTCATCTCATTTAGTTTGTGACCTCTCGCACAAACTAAATGGGGCTTGACCTGTCGCAAGCCGTCTTTTGATGAACTGTCATTGTGACCTCTCGCACAATTTTTCTAGACTTGACCTGTCGCAGGCCTTCTTTTATCGATCGTCATAAACACATTCCAACATTTCAGAACTTCATCTCATTTAGTTTGTGACCTCTCGCACAAACTAAACGGGACTTGACCTCTCGCAAGCCGTCTTTTGATGAACTGTTATTGTGACCTCTCGCACAAATTTTTTGGACTTGACCTGTCGCAAGCCTTTTTCCATCGATCGTCATAATCACATTCAAACATTATTGAATTTCATCTCATTTAGTGTGTGGCCTCTCGCACAAACTAAATGGGACTTGACCTGTCGCAAGCCTTTTTTGATCGTCATATTCTCATTCTATTAAATTCATCATTTCTGAATTTCTTTTCATTTAGTTTCTGACCTCTCGTCAAAACTCTCGCAAGCCGTCTGTGAAAAATCGTTATACTTATTTGAATTTAAACTGTCACAAGTCTTTTTTCTAACCTTCGTATTCACTCTATACATTATTCATTCATCCAAAAATAACTAAGACGCTCCGTAAAATCGTATTTCAAAGTATTATTATTCTTAATTCTCTAGTAACCTTCTCCGATGCTATTCTGATACGCAGTAACCGTTCGTATTTATTAAAGATAAAAAAAAAGATTTCTAATAGTTCGCTATGACAATTTAGGCTATGTCACTGAAACACATTCTTCAACCATTTTTCTTAGTGTATGTTGCAACCAAGTTTCAATATAAACCAATTTTCTATTAGTTGTATCATTTACTTTCATAAGTCATGTTCCAAATGAACATTTCAATCCGTCAAAACAATCGTCGTATTCCCCTTCCAATATAATTCAACATTTGTAATATTTTTTTTCATTTAGTTTCTTACCTCTCGCCCAACCTCTCGCAAGCCGTCTGTAACAAATCGTTATGCAGTGACTTTTCAAAAAATTTATTTAAATTTCACCTGTAGCAAGCCTTTATTTTAATCCTCGTATTCACTTTATAAATTATTCATTTATCCACAAATACTGAAAACGTTTCGGTAAAAACAAATATCAATATTTTTCATTATTATCTTCTTGCTCTAGTGACCTTCACCGATGAAATTCCGATCGATACACAATAACCATTCGTATTTAACTGAACCACATTTTTCAAGATTTTTTTCGGAGAACATGTTGCAACCAAATACCAATATTAAACCATTTTCTACCATTTGTATGCCTTGCCATTTGTATGTACTGCCATGAGCACACAATATTTAAAAAGTCTCTAATAAAAGTAAAAAATGACATTTCAATGCGTCAAAACAATCTATTACATCTATAAGACTCTAGCCAATCAATCAGCCGTTTAGTTATTAAAATTTTTTGATGCCCTCATGACCGTAAAGTAATAAATGCAACGACGGCTAGGCTGAGTGTCCGAAGTTTCATTTATTGACCCTTCATTTTGTTTATTACCGAAATTATAACTGTTATTTTAAGAACACTTCAGTTTTATTCGTTTTAATGCATGAAGTTCAAAAGTTGTATAATTAAAACATCTGGCACCACTGCTGGTATGAAAATCGAATGAGACACTCTTTATAATTTTTTTTTCTGGAACGCCGCCATTTTAGATAATTTGAATTTAAATTGGAATTATTAAGAATACTCACGACATGGGAGCTTAAATGCGCCATTGTAGTAACCTTTCATCCGGAAACACACTTCGAAACCTATTTTCTTTTTTTTATACTTCTTTAAACTTTCTTACACAATTATCAACTCCTCTTAAAATTAATCTAACCTTCCGTTTTTAAATTGGAATCTAGAATGCCAACCAAAACATGTTCATCCACAGATCTCTAAACGCAGTTCATTCTTGACCACTCAAGAACTCATGACTTAGTTTTTCTCTCAGTCGCCACTCAATAAACACTCTTAAACCGGCATAGCAATGTATACTCTCAATTCCAGTACTAGCACCGTTCAAAACAATGCAGAAGATCGTCACAGAACGTGGGCTGAACAATTTAAGGAATAACCCGAAGCCTTTCGCGAAGACAATATCAGAGACTTTTTCCCATTCAATAGTTCTTCTTATTCACTTCTTTCAAATAATAAACTATTACAAATATTCCTCTGGACATATCTACCACACGCAGCACTGTTGATGGCTGTCTTGATGGTATCCCAACAGTCCTCGAGAGGGGCTTCGTCAAGCTCGCCCTCTGCCGGCAGCGCTGCTTCGATCGATTGCGTGTAGTCTGCCGCGACCTCAGGTTGCTTCAGTCGTGCGATATTTAACCGAGGCGGGCGCCGGTTTTGTGTGTTGTTCACTACGGAGAGTTTTGGGCGCATCTTCACCATCACCAGATAGTGGTCTGACTCGAGGTTGGCGCCTCGACAGGATCTGACGTCGATGATGTCCGAGAAGTGCCGGCTGTCAATCAAAACGTGGTCGATCTGTGATTTCATTTGGTACGGTGATCTCCAGGTGTACTTGTGTGGGAGGTGGTGCTGGAAAAAGGTACTAAGTAGGGGAGGAGCGGGCTTTATGCGCCTATTAAGCAGATCACTGATTGAATCAAACATTACATCGAATATGTGTACAAAAACTATATACACGTGTGCAGGCATCTGTTTTCTATACATTGGAATAATTTTTATGTAAAAATTTCCTTCCGTTTCCGAGAAAACGATTTTATTTTAAGTGTTGTCTAAAATGCCGAACGTCAAACCGTGCGGGCTAAATGCGCCTATTTATATTTTGAACAAAATTCCTGTTTTTTGGGCAATATTTCCGTATAATTTCATTGAAACTGCTAGAAAGTAATAATTTCCGTACGACAAAGCTAAAGTTTTATAAAAATCTATGTATATTATTATTTTATGGAATAAAATAAAAGTTAGGGTTGCCATACTATGGAGACAGTTCATCCATGAGAAAAACTTTATCAAATCTGTTTTTAGATCATCAATTCTCTCGCAAGATGTTAATCAGAGCTTAGATTTGAAGGTTCAATGATAAAAATCATTTATTTATTCTATTTAATCTGTTATTTTAGGATGGGGGCATTTTACAAACATGATGGGGGCATATAAAATCACTCTATTATTCCACTATATAATCATTATTACGCAGGTACGCAGGTCCTGCTCGAGCAATATCCATGTCTCGTGCCCGTAGAGAACAACCAGTCTAATGAGCGTCATATACAGGTTACACTTCGTGCGAGGGCTAAGTCTTCTCGACCGCAGTTGCTTGTGGAGTCAATAGTAGGCACAACTTCCGCTGATAATTCGCCTCCGGATCTCACGGCTGGTGTCATTTTCTGCGGTCACCAGTAAGCCGAGATAGACAAAGTCTTCGACTATCTCCAGCTCGTCCCCGTCGATCGTAATCTTGTTATTACTGGACTAGCTGGTTCGGTCGGTCTCGGAGCCGCAGGCCAGCATATATTTCGTCTTGGACGTATTAATCATTAACCCAGACCTTCCTCTTCGCGCTTCTGTTAGCGTTAGATCTCCTCCACCGCCGCAGATGATCTGCCGACTATATCAATGTCATCGGCAAAGCAGAGAAGTTGACTGGATCTGTTGAAAATCGTGCCTTGCATTTCGTCCACAGCTCGTCGAATAACACCTTCTAGCGTCACATTAAATCACCTTGTCGTTCATTCGAATCACGCAGGAGGCTTCGACAAGATAAGGATCTTAAACAGTTTAAAAGCTTCGAATGAAATCAGTTTCGTTTTTCGCGAAAAGTTCATTAGAGTCTATGAAAAGTTATACTGAATTTCATAGAATTGTTCCCCAGATGCATAATTCAAGAAAAAACACACTCACAGTTTCATGTTGCGCAATTATTCACACATTTTTAAGAGATACCGTCAAACGGGGCATCATGCAAAAGCAGGGTTAGATGCAACATTTGTATACCACAACGCTCATTCAATTTTTATTTCAATATACTGTAATAAAGTTATCATTGAATGATAACAAATTAATGATGACATAGTTTTTAACATCGTGAAAGAGTTTTTTAAAGTTTTTGATTCTCTTAAAAAATTCAAAAAACCGAGCAATAGATGTACAAATTTTTACAGTTTTCGATGCCGTAAAAAACTTTACCTCGAATGACGGATAGGCTTAATGAAATCACCTACAAACTTTATATTACTTTCATTATACAATACCAACACTGTTCGTGTATAAATATTTTTCGAACAATCACCAAATTTTTTAAAATAAATATTTTTATAATTCAGTTAGCTGAATAGGGCAAAATGCAACAAAATACAAATCAGAACTAAATCTCATAAATCGCGCTTCCATATGCTGGAATACGATTGGTTTGCATCATGCGTTTGTTAACATTAAAATTTCATCCATCCTAAGATTTATTTACATGATTCAATATATTAGAAAATTTTGTAGTATTTTTTACCCCTAAATGTATGCAGCAGATTAACACTTTTTTCTTAATAACATTTTTGGCAGAAAAAATGTAAAATTTAATTCGAATAAAACCAAAAACTACTTTAATTGGTACTTTATGCGTTATGACATCACAAATGTATAAAAAACATTAAATTTTCAAACGTTTTCATTTGATCTTATATATAAAAATGGAGGCGTTTTCTTTGTAATAACATCACGTATGAATGGTCGGTCGGAATGAAGTGAAATTTGGTATCCGAGGGTTTTTTGGGTCAGAAATGGTTTGTATAATACTTTCAAGAATCTCACTTTTTATGAAAGGGGGGTCCCCATACAAAATTATCTCTTCACATCTTCTTATATATAAAAATGGAGGCGTTTTCTTTGTAATATCATCACGTATGAATGATCGGTCGGAATGAAGTGAAATTTGGTATCCGAGGGTTTTTTGGGTCAGAGATGGTTTGTATAATAGTTTCAAGAATCTCACTTTTTATGAAAGGGGGGTCCCCATACAAAGTTATCTCTTCTTCACATCTTCTTATATATATAAAAATGGAGGCGTTTTCTTTGTGATAACATCACGTATGAATGGTCGGTCGGAATGAAGTGAAATTTGGTATCCGAGGGTTTTTTGGGTCAGAAATGGTTTGTATAATACTTTCAAGAATCTCACTTTTTATGAAAGGGGGGTCCCCATACAAAATTATCTCTTCACATCTTCTTCTTATATATAAAAATGGAGGCGTTTTCTTTGTAATAACATCACGTATGAATGATCGGTCGGAATGAAGTGAAATTTGGTATCCGAGGGTTTTTTGGGTCAGAGATGGTTTGCATAATAGTTTCAAGAATCTCACTTTTTATGAAAGGGGGGTCCCCATACAAAGTTATCTCTTCTTCACATCTTCTTATATATAAAAATGGAGGCGTTTTCTTTGTAATAACATCACGTATGAATGGTCGGTCGGAATGAAGTGAAATTTGGTATCCGAGGGTTTTTTGGGTCAGAGATGGTTTGTATAATACTTTCAAGAATCTCACTTTTTATGAAAGGGGGGTCCCCATACAAAATTATCTCTTCACATCTTCTTATATATAAAAATGGAGGCGTTTTCTTTGTAATAACATCACGTATGAATGATCGGTCGGAATGAAGTGAAATTTGGTATCCGAGGGTTTTTTGGGTCAGAGATGGTTTGTATAATAGTTTCAAGAATCTCACTTTTTATGAAAGGGGGGCCCCCATACAAAGTTATCTCTTCTTCACATCTTCTTATATATAAAAATGGAGGCGTTTTCTTTGTGATAACATCACGTATGAATGATCGGTCGGAATGAAGTGAAATTTGGTATCCGAGGGTTTTTTGGGTCAGAGATGGTTTGTATAATACTTTCAAGAATCTCACTTTTTATGAAAGGGGGGTCCCCATACAAAATTATCTCTTCACATCTTCTTATATATAAAAATGGAGGCGTTTTCTTTGTGATAACATCACGTATGAATGGTCGGTCGGAATGAAGTGAAATTTGGTATCCGAGGGTTTTTTGGGTCAGAGATGGTTTGTATAATAGTTTCAAGAATCTCACTTTTTATGAAAGGGGGGTCCCCATACAAAATTATCTCTTCACATCTTCTAATATATAAAAATGGAGGCGTTTTCTTTGTGATAACATCACGTATGAATGGTCGGTCGGAATAAAGTGAAATTTGGTATCCGAGGGTTTTTTGGGTCAGAGATGGTTTGTATAATAGTTTCAAGAATCTCACTTTTTATGAAAGGGGGGTCCCCATACAAAGTTATCTCTTCTTCACATCTTCCTATATATAAAAATGGAGGCGTTTTCTTTGTAATAACATCACGTATGAATGATCGGTCGGAATGAAGTGAAATTTGGTATCCGAGGGTTTTTTGGGTCAGAGATGGTTTGTATAATAGTTTCAAGGATCTCACTTTTGATGATAGGGGGCCCCAATACAAATTAAACTTTATTTGTTACGATTTCCATAAGAATATTTTGGCGAGCACAATGCAGTTAAGGACGTGTAGATGAAATTAAACATTTATTACGATTTATACTTTAGAAGGTAAAACGAAGTTTACCGGGTCAGCTAGTTTTTCATAAATTACAGAGTTTGTTGCAACTTACCCCTTTTTCTTAGTAGGGTGAAAATCGCATGTTTTTGAAAATTTAAAAATAACTGGTAAAACCAATAATTTTTCTGACTACGTCAATTTAGTGACCCATCAACCTTAAAACTTTTGATGTACAAGAGGAATGATTATCTGTAGGCATTAAGATTTTAGAAGCCATTGAAGTTGAAAAATGTTGCATGTTGCCCCAGTTGACGGTAATCAATATCGCTTTATCGAGAGCGACTTGTATGCTTGTATGTAGGTACCACATGATTCAAAGGGCTTCATTTGGATTTAAATAAAACAAGAATATCATGTTATTCAACTGCTTTCACCAATTGCAAAACACATTGGTGAATTTTGCAGGAGATCCCGCAATACAATTCCCATGTACACAATGCTGATTTGCATGCGTAAATTGCCCCAAAGATTTTCGCAAAACGTCTTGCTCATTCTACTCTCGACAATCACGTAAAAATCAAGCCAAACAGGAAGAGAAAATTGCCGAAAAAAAACAACAACAAAAACATGCTGGTGCACACGCACGCACATAGCTCAACGTATTCGGAGACACCCGACGACGGGATTCGAAGAAATCGCCTCTGCGCATGACCTCGCTCTTAAATTTCCCATTCAACAACATCCACCGGCCGCGGACGGGACGGCTCATTCGATCGATCCTGGCCCCTGACCTAAACGCGAAAATTCACGCGAACAACTTGGTCGAACGCTAACCGTTCGTTCGGGCAGGCTGAATTTCCGCGACAACGGCAAAGCAAAATTTGCTATCCCCGACCGCGGTTGGAATAGTGTCAGATGAAAATTTCTCGTTGTAAAATTTTCCTGTTTTTCCTAAACGCTGGGAAGATCCCATAAGCAAGAAGCGCAGATGCGCCTTCGTGAGACAACGGACATTACAATTTATTTTTCCCAAAAATAATTCCCATCGTTGTGTTTCGTCGAACGGATCCGTGCGCACACAAAGATTTTCCGCCCACCACCAACAACAAATTCACCTAGGTTTAACTATCGTCGTTGATTTGTGGTTGTTTTGCTCCCGGCTGCCCAGAGTGTGTATTTGGATTTTAAAATAGGATCAATGCCATTGGTTTTTCGTCCGATCGGAGACCATTCACGCAGCGCGCTAGATCGTTGCCGTCCATCGGCGGCTGCTAATGTTCTCACACACTGTACAATTTTCCACCAAAGCAGTGACTTCTGTATTATTATTTGATATCGGTATTTGGGAAGCTTTCAATATTTTCGGAAAAATTTCATCATTGAATTTCAAGAGGGATTTTTTTCACATACATGCAAAATTTCACGGTTTTCACCTGAGTAGGGAAAATTTCGTATAGTCCTTGCTATCTTGCAAAATAACACCAGTAGATTTTTCATTTCATGCATAGCATTTTTTAGCATTGTCAAAAAAAATAAGGTTATAGGAAAATAAAGTTTTTGAAAAAGAAATTTGACTCAAACATGTAATAGGCACGCGGCAGATGATGGAAGGACTAACTCTAATTGGTAGTTCATTCCTCATTGGTGGGGGTATGTTTGGAAGGGTAAAAAACTTGACCATATATGAAGTTGTGAAAACTACAGTTTTCTTACGTCATCCTTGAATTCAATAAGGTCGAAAGATTTAGGTACCCGCACTGATTTAAACCAGATTCTATGAACTCTCAATATTATGTAATAAGAGATGCCCTAGGATTCCTTTCAACTGAAGAAGGCGACACCAACCAATAATCTGGGAAGTCTCCAATCCATCGGCATATAAGTCAGTTTCTCTATCGGAATTGTTCTGAAAAGCGTTACACGGGCTTTCCAATAATATGTTCGGCTTCTGAAAACTTCGATGTATACAGGACGCCACATAGACTGTCATAGAAACGGTAGATTTTAACTGGGTTCGGAAGTGCTACATTGAAACTAACAGATAACAAAAACTTTTACTTGTAGAGTAATTCTCCTTTCAGCGAGAGTCGGAAGTCCAATATTCCTGTACCGCTGCAGGCGTGGCGTGTTTGCACTGGAAAACGTCTTAGTGTATGTATGTTTGTATGTTGGTTATCCCATGGGTGCACGGATTCACCGCAGTTTCTGCCTAAGTATGTGCTCACTTGCATTCTTAGATTATTAAGTTCGACCGATCTCCAATGCAATGCCGTACACCATACCCGGACTTCTGGCTTCATATGCACTGTTATGAAATGAATGTATTGCATGTGTTGATATTATTTTATTTTTATTTACATAGTATTCCGTCTTACGACATAACTTGACGAACATAATTCCTAAAATTCACTCGGTCCATGGCTACCGTTCTCCAATTTCTCGGGCACCTCACGTTCGCCAGATCACGCTCCACTTGGTCTAACCACCTCGCTCGTTGCGCCCCTGCTCGTCTTGTTCCTACCGGATTCGTAGCGAACACCTGTTTTGCAGGACAGTCGTCCGGCATTCGCGCAACATGTCCCGCCCAGCGTATCCGGCCAGCTTTCACCACCTTCTGGATACTGGGTTCGCCGTAGAGTCGCGCGAGCTCGTGGTTCATCCTTCGCCTCCACATTCCGTTCTCCTGTACGCCGCCAAAGATGGTTCTTAACACTCGTCGCTCGAATACTCCGAGTGTACGCAGGTCCTCCTTGAGCAATATCCATGTCTCGTGCCCGTAGAGAATAACCGGTCTAATAAGCGTCGTATACAGGTTAGACTTCGTGCAAGGGCTAAGTCTTCTCGACCGCAGTTGCTTGTGGAGTCCATATTAGGCACGACTTCCGCTGATAATTCGCCTCCGGATCTCACGGCTGGTGTCATTGTCTGCGGTCACCAGTGAGCCGAGATAGACAAAGTCTTCGACTATCTCCAGCTCGTCGCCGTCGATCGTGACCTTGTTATTACTGGACAAGCGGGTTCGGTCGGTCTCGGATCCGCAGGCCAGCATGTACTTCGTCTTGGACGTATTAATCATCAACCCAATCCTTCCTGCTTCGCGTTTCAGTTTGCGGTAGATCTCCTCCACCGCCGCAGATGATCTGCCGACTATATCAATGTCATCGGCAAAGCAGATAAGTTGACTGGATCTGTTGAAAATCGTGCCCCGCATTTCGCCCACCGCTCGTCGAATAACACCTTCTAGCGCCACGTTGAACATCATGCAGGATAGACCATCACCTTGTCGAAGCCCCCTGCGCGATTCGAATGAACTCGACAATTCACCCGAAATCCGCACACAGCACTGCGTTCCATCCATCGTCGCCTTGATCAGTCTGATCAGCTTCCCGGAAAAGCCGTTCTCGTCCATGATTTTCCATGTGTTGATATGGTGTAGGTATATTTTGGAAGAACGAGTCAATCAGGTTGGCAAGTTTGTTACAGGTATTCCGGCATCCGTGTATATACCTGGTCAGCTGGCAACTGATTGAATGTTCTTATTATTTATATAGTCAGTTATAAGAGGAAACACATCTTACCTGTCGACGAGATTCGAACCCAAAGTTTTCTTGCCAATACCGGAGATCGGACTCAGTACGCCTGGCATACTAAAACCAGACTCGCACCAGCGTGTCCGCTAGACCAAATCGGCGCTATTGCACTGGATGCGCTTTAGTGTAGTCGAAAAAGATTTGACTAACAGTAAACGAGACAGTATTGCATTTCACTGCATTTGGTTGCATTCCATTTGTGTTGCACTATTTCAGAATAGTTTAGGTATCATTTTGCAGTATATAACAGTCTAACGGACATGTTATTGTTCGGAAAATGTTCAAATCGTCAGCGTATAGCAGTTCCGATGAGTGTATTAACGTGGATAAGTCATTTATAAAAAGAACGAACAATAAGGGACCAAGATGAATTCCATGTGGTACACCTAAGGATATCTGGAATGCATCTAACACAACGTAGTCTATTCTTGTGTCGGATGTTTTATTCGCTGAATATTATCTACTAGGTACCTATACCCATGGTTTTGAATTTCTCTATTTACAGTTCGTTTGGAACTTCATAGCTGTTGTCGTTACTCGATTACATCAGGTTACCTAAAGTATATCTTTTCTCGACAAAACGAATTATTATGCTGATTTATCAGAAATTGAGTTTGCTTATTGTATCCAGCAATTCAGTGTGCTGATCGTTTCCAGCAAGCGGGACAAAATGCAGCGACATTTTTCTGGTTTCCAGCTATTACAAAATTGGCATCTTTCAAGTTGTGTAGCCGAAGATTATCTTAAATACTACACTATCATATTGCTGGATCGACTGATAGCTCTGTCGGGTCAAACAGAGTCCACAAAGTTTCCGACATTATGGCCCGCTCCTATTTGGGCCTCATTCGGTAGGCAACAGTAGTGAAGGTGTGCTGTTGGCTGGGTGAGCTCTCCACCATTGCGAGGCACATTTTTCCTTAAAACACTTGTTTACTGACAGCTTAGATGTAATGTAAACGAAGTAAAAAGGAGTCATCGAACTCAGTTTAGAAGCTGCAATAATAAGATATGAGACATTTTTCAGAATTTTCATACAACCCCTGAAAAGAACTCGTTTCTTGCTCACAGGGTTCCCCGCAAGCCACAGGAGAAAACCTTTTCGAACCTGAGCTGTTTTTCTGTTTCAAGCTTCAGGGTGGAATCGTTCCGATCACAAGAGAAAAAAATTAAGTTTGTACGAAATATTTGCCATATCCAAATAAGTATTATCGGGTAGAATCGGGAAGGAGGGTATCGTTCCAAATCCCTATAGTTATTTGACAATAAGTTTTACTTTGCTCTTGTTCTGCCCAAGCCTGTCTCAAAAACACGTGAGTTGGGGAGTTATTCATGGCTTCAGAAAGTACTTCTAAACTCAACTTTCTACATACAAGGAGATTGAAAATGACCCCGAGTGGTCAAACGGCCTTAGCGAACAAGCTCATAATGTCCACCGGTGAGCATCTGGCGTTCAAATTGAAACGTTGTTGATCGATTAGTCGAACACTTTCGTTGAAAAACCTCACAGTACCCACAGAAACGAGTCATAGTAACTCATGAGTCAACAGAAAAAAATTGACAGCTCTATCAGTCGAACTCTATCATGGGATGGACTGCGAGCGCTTGCCACTAAAAAGGTACCTGTCGAACACGGAAAAACATGTCTTTTTTTTAGTTGGTAACCGCAGGTGGTAAATCCCGGTTTACGGATTGTATTCCAAGGCACGGCGAGCCACCGCGTCCCCCCAGTTTGCTACTCTGGGTCCATGGGTACAATGGGAAGACTCATGATATACTCCGTGTATACCCCCTACTCCCTAAATTCCATCTGGGGCCGCAGACCTGGTTCCCACCTCGAACTGTTTAGCACACTATACTAAAGTGGGAGGTCTATTCGCGCTAGTGCGCTCCAAGGCAATACTCATTGACGAGAGCACTTTCAGCAAAACCTCTCACTCTTACGACTCAACGCCTGAACTCTCCTCTAACAACTTGAGAACCGACATCTTCTCGTAATGACTCGAGATTCCCACACAAACCTCTCCTCTTTGCGACTTGAGGTCTGATCTCTCCTCTAACGACTCGAGATCCGACCCCTCCTCGCATCGACTCGAGGTTTACCTCTCCTCTGCACGATTCAAGGCACGATCTCTCATCTAACGACTTGAGATCTGACCTCTCTCCGCAACGACTCGAGGTGACCACTTGTACCCCTCCTTTTGTTGATACAGAGCCTGGTCCCTCCTCTAACGACTCAAGACCCGACCCCTTATCATAAAGACTCGGGGTTGACCACACAAACCTCTCTGCCTGGAGGTTCGAGGCCTGACCTCTCCTCTAACGACTCGAAGCCCGACCTCTTATCTCCAGGGTTCGAGGTTCGCCACCTTGCCCGTCGGGTGCCAGATCGAGAGCAGCTTATCCTAGACTCGCACCTGTCACGGCACACGCGCGGGACTTAACGCAATGACCCGGATGATTCCCGACGAAGACGTCATCCTACTCCGACTCGAATGGCTAACCCGGCGTCGAGAGCCACTCTACCCTTGGGTATTCGCCAAACGTGGAATAACACTTTCCCAACGATTTCCACTGCGAAGAAGGTTATAGTCTTATCCCCACAGCTTCTGTGGTTGGGAACTGCCCTACTCGGATACTCCCCGAAGGTGGAGCTTACTACGCACGAACGCGGCGCACCCACGGCATCCATTACGCAGAAGGTGTTGCCTTATATTTGTAGCTTCAAACCGTGGGATCGGACGCACTCTACTCGACGTCGATGGGATCAGTCTACTCCGACCGTTGTCCGGTCTTTTTTAGGGGAAGGATGGTCAGATTTACCGCAAAAAGCGACATACATCCCAAGCAATCAAAAGTTCCATAAAATAGGTACGAAAAAAATTGCTCAGCCCACTCATTGATCCGAAGCTCATTCTATGCAGCTCAAAATTTAAGCTTTTATTGATACTTTCAAGTTTTTTTTTTTTAAGACCTTCCAAGATCTTTTTAAAAAATTGTTCGGCTTTGGAATCAAACCCCGACCATCGTGACAGTCGAACACGTTACCACAGGGCCACGCATAGATATTGTTCTATTTAAAACGTAAACTCGAAGTGAAGTGATGATAAGTTTTTTTTCAGCATATCCAGTCAGGCAGTCAGAGATAAAGCACCTCAATGCACTTTTTGTGGCTTTTGAATCCCGTTTTGAGTACTTTTGAGTACTTCTGTGCACTTTATGTGACTTACACCCCTAATAACGTACATATTGGTTACTTTTGGGTATATATTATTCACACCGAAAAAACTTTTCACATGAACGCTACGTGAAAATGTACATAGATTTTTGCCACCATGAAAATCACGTGAAATCTACGTGAATTTCAGGTAGCAAACCGAACTCGCGCAGCAAGCAGAATTCACGTAATTTTCATGAGTTGTGTGTGAAAGAAACGTAGATCGCATGTGAAAAAGGATTCGTTCTGCCACATGCGAATCACGTAGATTTCATGGAAATATGAACGTAATAACTTTTTCGGATCTTATAAATAAAAACGTGCTGATTTTGCAGTTCATTTTATTAATTCCAATACACGAAACACTTTTCATTTTCACTATAGAATTTACACTTCACTAATTATTATATCCATTACTAGCACGTCACTTATTATTGAACATAAAATCTTCGCGAAATTTTTACTTGGTTGCCTCCATAGTAATTCTGTCCGTCCGTCCTCCGAATTCCAAATTCTGTAAAATAAAATTGCAGAAGTTTAAAAATAACGAATAGGTATACAATCAAATTTTTACTACTCACGTGTAATCAGCTTATCCATCACCTAGAATTTCTCTTTCTAATAGCACAAACTGATGGATCCGCGCCATATTGAATACTGTATTCTTTCACATAGATTTTACGTAAATAAGTTATTCAGAGCTATGTGAACATCACATAGAATGCACCAAATCCCTTTGTAGTTAGTGGATCACTGAATTTTCACGTAAATCGAAGGTGTCTTTGTTTTGACAGCGAAAGGCTATGTGAATTTCACGTACGCATCAAATGAATTTGTATTAGCTTCTAGGTGATTCACGTAAGTCAAGAAAAAATTCACGTAATGAGCGTCTACGTGAAAATCAAGGTGAATTTAACGTTTCTTTTTCGGATGAGTGCACTCAAGGGAATATGGCTGTTGTTTTTCTCTTTCAGCCGAAATATAACTAACAAAGCCTTCATTTAAGTACAGTCTGTTACATAAGAGCGTAATCACTGTTGCGAGAAAATTTAAATACCCATTACCCAATTTAACAGGCAGCGCCGTTGGACTGATTGAGCATATCCCGAAAAAAAACTTACGTTAATTTTACAACTATCACAAGCTTATTGTACTAATTAAGATGGAAATTTGATCTTCTTATTTGAATGATATTATTAATAAGGAAAGTCTCTGTGAATAATTCTCTAAGCGAGGTAGTACAAAAAATAAGTACGATCACCGACGCCCATGGTCGCTCACTAGAATGGTCGTTGTCTGTGATCGTGTATCGGCCGCCCCCTTACAGAACGAAAATGAGGGTATCGGGGCAAAAACATCGCGATTCGCACATCTCAACACATGCGTTTTCCCTCTAAGCGCCTCTCTAACCGGGACAGTGGCCCAAGCGATCGTGATCGTGATGGCAGGTGCCATCTTTAACACCAACACCACATCAGCAGCAGCAGAACACGGCCGCGGGTGCACCAACCTATCTAGGAGGAGGAGCACCCACTTGTCGCTGCCATCCGGAGCATCCCTTCGCCGACCCTTGTTTTTTTCGGTAATCAACTGCTCGATCAAGTTCGGGAAGGTAGACCTGTGGTCGTCGAGTCTGAGAGTGTCTGCCAGGGCGAACCTGTGTAGACAACTGTCGGCGACTGCTTGAGGTTTGTGACATCAAGATCAACACACGGCTGAAAATGTAGTGTCCTCCTCCTCAGGCGCGGATCGATCCCGGGAACGATGCCGGGCAGGTGGTCGCGGAAAATCACACAGACGTCGTCGTCTTCATCGTCGTCGTCGGCGGCGTTCTCGGGAATAGGATTTTCTCGTGGAAAATTTTCCGACCGGCCACTCAGTGTGAGTTGGACGATGGAACGCGTTACTTTGAGCCTGTGACTATAGAAATTGAGAGTCAAATCTTTTTTTTAGTTTTTTTCAACGGTTTCGGATCTTCAGAACGAGATTCATCCTTATATGGCAACGCAAGTTCATGAGCCATAAAATCAAGCTAGAACTACGACAGCAAGGGCAGCTTAATTGAAACAACCCTTAGACGAAGAATATGCACCAATCGAAGAAAAAGGAAAAGTTACACATCTGAAATAGCGACGTAACGAAAGGTGTGGTAATTGAAAAAGTGAAATTTATATTTGCGTGATCGATTACGATTTTGATGAATGAATCTGTGCCAGTGATTGAAGAAAGTGTTGAAGGAAGATCAATCGAAACAAGAAAGCGTTGAACCGTTCACAATTCGGTTTTATTGGATGGTGAAAGAACCCTGACCCCGCGGTACTTTTCCTGTGTGTGGCAAGCTGAAACAATCTGCCAAGTGGAGGCGATTAAAGTGAAGTGATTTTCCTTCCTACTCGGAAAATTTCTGGGTGCCATTGAACCCTAGCAACCAAAAGAAAAAAAATCGCCATCAGGAACTACCAACATCGAGGATTTGAAATCTTGTAGCTGAGAGAAGCGGGAATACACACAAAAAATGGACAAATCTTCAAGGTAAAAACGGATGACAATTTGATTTACTGTCAAAAATAATAACGGTCGCGATTTCTGGGGGAGTGTACAGATATCTCGGGCAAAAACATTGGGATTCAAGCATGATCTTTATAATAAGAGATGACATCAGCTTCGCCGAATGATAGACGCAAAGTACCGTCTAGAGAGCTCTGTTATGAAATAGAACGCACCCCGTATGTTTGTGTTTAATTAGAAAACTTGAAGATCTGCCACTCGATTAGCAGGATTAAGTAATTGAACTTAAAATTGCTATAGCGGCTTTGAAACGCAAACGTACGTTAGTTAAATAAAAATCAAAATAAAATCTTTATAAGAATCGTTATTTTGTCATGAATACAAACATAATTTTAATCTGATTGATTCCCATATTTTATGAAAACAAGCAAAAAAGAAAAATGACAAAAATCAAAATAAAAACTACCGTAAAAAAGGGTGAAGAGGGACACAAATTGGAAAAATTGCTGTGATCTAAATATCAAGCAACTTACAATTTTTTTTCAGGACCAAAATGTTTCTTGATTTATTGCGTAAAATAAATAATTCGATTTATTTTATACCATGACAAGTGTAGTTTGTCATCACTTCAAATAGTAATGTGAAATGTCCACAAGTTTGATTTAGGGGAGATAGGGTATAACGAGCAGCTGGGGCATAGTAAGCACTCCTCTTTTCTACAAAAATACGTATTTTCTTAAATAAATTTTCATGAGGATAAGTTCCATACTTTCTATAATATTATTATTTCACCAGAAAAAAACTCTCCTTATCATCTTTACAGAAATATTTAAAAAAATCAACTAGGTTCTCAAGTGACGAGAGTATTATAATGTTTAGAGCACCGGAAAATAAGCTCTTATGATCGTTAAATCATATTGATCTATAATAAGTTTGCCAGATTGCCCGATTTTATCCGTGTTTGTCCGGATATTTAATACTAAATTTAAGAACAGTCCGGCCCGGCCCGGTTGCCCGGATTCATTGAAAAATGCTCGGATTTTGTCCGGATTTTTTCACTTTATTTGGCAAATTAAACAAAACAAAAACAACTACCTCCAAAAGGAAATTTTTTGAGCAAGTTTTATAAAAAATAATTACGAAAGGTTTTTTGGAAGCTTAAAATACGGTTCAAAATCAATCGATGAGGTTTGATGAAAAACAAAATTTTTTTATTTTTTTTTCATGATTTTTGTTGAGGAATTTCTGAGTTTTGACAAAATTTGCTTGGATATTGCCCGGATTTATGATCGTCAATTTGAAATCGAATGCCCGGATTTTTCCAGGTTTTTATATAAAAATTGCCCGGTTTGTTCGGCCCGGATACGTGCTGAAAAAATTCTGGCAACCTTAATCTATAATGTACCACTGCAGCATTTTATACACATTGTTCCTCAATTTTCAGCATCATTAGGATTTTGATTTTTCACAATAATCAATTTTAAAACGCGTTTTAACTTTAACTTCTTGACTCGGGGCTCACAGAACACTATTGGTCGGGGCACGATGAGTATTTTCTGCCGTAGAATCTAGCAGCAAATTCAACTCGATGAAGTCAACTGAATAATAGAGCCACAGCTTGACTAGTTTACATCTGACGATTTAGCCTATTGGTAAGGTGTCGGAGAGTTAATCAGAAGACTCGAATTCGAATATCTGATCGAGGTGATTTTTTTCCTTTACCATTTATGATTGATTATTTTGATTGTTGCATTATGCGGTTAGTAGCATCATCCACCAAAAAAGCACCAGAAACATAATGTATGAGTAAGTGTGAATTGTTTGTACTCTCAGAAGAAACAAGTCAAGTTGTAGCTTTATAATTTAGTTAATTTGCTGCTAGATTCTACGGCAGAAAAAGCTCATCGTGCCCCGATGAATGGTGCTTATAGTTCCCCAGAGGGGTTCTCATTAGGCCTCTACAGTGACTGGTTTTAAGCTTTCGGCAAAAAAATTTAAAATTGTATTTTTAGAAATAGACTTTTTTAGTGTCTGAATACGAAACAATGAAGTAACTTACATATTATAGCTATTTTCTATGGCTAAACAAGTGTCTTTCCTAAAAGTGGCCATTATGCCCTTATTTCCCCTATGGTGGAAAGTTCCTTCAACAGGATTCATTTCGAAAAAAGGAAGACAATTAATTCAAATGGTTTCAAATGGTGATATATTTTAAGAAAAAATTCTTTGGCTTACTAATCATGGGGTTAATCAGGATATGTCATTAAAAGTGTTTAAAATCCCCCAAGGTTGAAGAAAGTAATGTACAACTGAAGAAAATTAGCTTAAAAAACAAAAGAAAAATTTTCTTTTTTTTCATTTTTCTCCCTATTGAGGAAGGCACCACAATCATCATTTCTTCGAAAATAAGTGTGGGTAATAAAAAAGGTGATTACTATACTATAGGGATTGAAAAAATGAAAAAAAAATCTGCATGAACGGCAAAACATGCAATGATTGATGTTTTAAATGATGGAAGCAAAAATTTACGCATTTTTACTCACAATAAATTACTCTCAATAAATACCGTCAACTTAGGCGTTATGCAACAATTTTCAACTTCAATGGCTTCAAGAAAACTTATGTTCACAGTTATTCCTACCTCTTATGCATCAAAAGTTTCAAGAATGATGGGACATCAAATTGGCGTAGTTAGAAAAGTTATTGGTTTCTTAAGTTATTTTTAATTTTTTTAAAACATGCGATTTTCACCCACCTTAGAAAACGGGGCAACAAACTTTGTTTCTAATGAAAAATCTTATGAACACGTATGAAAATTTATAGTTTTTAGTATATTTGCTATGCCTTAAAGACCGTTACGCGTGAACACACCAATTGCAGAAGTGTTTTGGTCTGTAAAAAGTAATTTTCACATTTTTTCTGAAAATAAGGATGCTGCATACATTTAGGGGTTAAATAATACTACGAAAAATTCTACAAACTGAAATCATAAAAATAAATGTTGGGATGAATGCAATTTCAATGTTTACAAACGCGTGATACGAAATATTCATATTCCAGCACATGGAAACGAGATTTAAAAGGTGTTTCTTTTATTTGAATTTTGTTGCATTTTACCCCGGACACCTAACTGGGGGAAGTGAAGTAGGCGTTGACGAAATCGGAAGTATTTTTTACCGCGTGTGTCGAAATCGTAGTCGGAAAAGGGCATTTTATTTATGTTATTCAGTAATTTGTAAAGTAATTACACAGCCCTAGGGCAGTTTCCACTAATAGAGAAGCTAGAACCTGTTAGGCCCTCGGAATGCCGATGCAGCTCTTTCTGAAATGTTCTAATGCGAGTGAGCAAGTCGTAGTTTTGTTCTCCAGGCCGGGTCGGGCCCAGCGATTCCAGACTGCAGTGGTCTCTAAAAGTTCTTTTTGACAAATATTGGCAGAATGAAGTGAACCGGATTTAACAACAGGAATGCATAGAGCATTAATTACCATTGGAATTTTGTGAACTTAATGTGCTGAGAGTGTTTCGGGTCAAATCGACTTAATCTCTATTTCTCAAAATCAATTGTAAGATTTTTATAACGATTTTAATGGAAAATGACAAGGATTTGATAAAATTTCTCAATATTCCGTTGATATTTTAATAAGGACAAACATCGTTTTGGAAAAAAAAATGTTGAAATCAAAAAACGGAATTCATAACAAACGGTGGGAACTGCGGAAAATTGTAAAAAATGTAACGTAGTTTTAACTCTAACAGATTTACAAAAAAAAAATTATTCATTGACAACTTTTTTGTTTCGCCAATCTCACACACCGGCTCGTGTAGCCTTGTTCTGTCAAAATAAAAATGAAATTTACTGTTCAAAATAATTGCAATCACATTTTTGCCGAATGCAATTAGGCTCTCGGGGAGCAAACATTATCGAGGGGAGAAGAAGAGATTTTTTTTCTGTGTTCCGCCTCAAATCGGTAAATACAATTACATCGTTGGACGTGATCGGATCTTCCCACGCAATTCGCGACGAAACACCCCCGAGTGCTGTTTTAGCGCGTTTTTTTTTGTGCGATTTCTTTTGGTGTGCGACGCATGCGCCAAATGCATCGCTGTTTGCGTTGACCACGAATCGGATTAATCCGGTAACAGATGGGTGGATTGCACCATCCAAAAATCCAAAAGCACTTCATTTGATAATTTTATTTTTTCAACACCTTCACCCTCAGACAATCAGTCTAACGATCAAATGGGAATGGTTCAATAGAACATATTGTACTCACAAATTTCTGCATAAAAATACGAAAAAGATATCAAATTCAAAACAGGAATAAATATGCGGATACAATTTTAGTTTATTCTAATATTAAGAAGTATGTTCAAAATATGTAGATTTTATTTCGGACTAAATTATATGAAAAATATAAATTCAGTCGTACGATTGTGATCCAAATCTTTCGGTGGAAAACAGTGACATCACTATCAAGCGAATCTCCACCTACAATGACAGATCGTAGCAGAGCAATCGTAACCAAGATTGAAAAAAAGCTACAGGAAAAAATAAACAAACCGGGAAGAAAACCCCAAACGTATCGGATATATTTTTATACCCGGTAACGAACCGAAGGCAGCTGGCCAAAGACGTCTGAGCTGCTGCTGCTGGTGGACCAATTCGCGTTTTTTTTTTGCTTGCTAACGCTTTAAACTTCTCTCTAAGTCTCTAATGAACGTGTTCAGCAAATCACCCATGGCAAAATTTCGTGACTTTTCGTTAGATCAAAAGTGACAAAAACAGAGCAATAGTTTTTTATTGCTATTTAAGACTCCTGCCGGTGCCAAAGGTCGGAAATAAAATATTGTTCACTGCATTAATTTCTTATGTCATGCATGTCCACTACAGCGTTGTTTTTAAAGCTTCGATTTTTTTTATCGTCAACGCATAAAATACAATTTTATGGATAGTGAATCGTACGTTATTTGGATTTGGTAGGTAAACCTTTTGTAAAAAAACTCAATGAAAATCTTTTTCCGAGAATATCAATTCAAATATTCTTTTCAAATTGGTTTGTTTGTAAACAAACTTCATGAGTTTCGCAGTTGCACAGCCTTAATAGCCAAAATGGCTGAATCGGGAATCAGAGCAAAATATTTTTAATAGATGTTTTTCTGGACCCAAACGTTTTATTTAACTTAAAAGAAAATTATGAAATTTTTGTGGCTGTTTGAAGTAAAAACTACGATTTTTCACGAAAAAATCCGCCATTTTTTATCTGTAAAATCTCCCCAAAGTAAAAACAAAAAGAAAATCGTTGGGGTTTGGTACTTTATATGTAGAAAATATGTTCCAAATTTGAAAAGAATCGGTGAAGTAGTTTGACGATGTCCACCGACTTTAAAAATGTGCTTTCGAGAAAAACGCGTTTGAAGTTTCTGCTCTTGATTTCTTGCAGTATTAGATAAGAGGAGATAAAGGCCTATAATTTCTACAGTTTTGCTTCGATTGACTTGAAAATTTGACACAACATTCTTGAAATGTTTTACAATAAGAAAATAAAAAATCGATTTTTTGAAAGTGTTAGACCCTACTCCCCCGTTAAGATATCGTGAGCAAAACCTTCTTTTTATGTTTTCGACAAAATATTAATGTTGAGTTTATATAACTTAAATTAAGCATAAAGTTAAGACATTTTCCAAAAACTGACCTTAAAATTCGAACCCAATCATGGGTGGAGTAGACCAAATTTCAAAATTCGAGTTGCATTCAAATCTTCTTTTCTTACAAAACCAAACAGTCTCTAAAAACATGCATTTTTTCTCGAATCGATACCCGAAAGTAAATCCGAGAAAAATGCTATTTTTTATTACCGAAATTCATGAGAAAAGTGTGGAGAATAATAGGTAGTTCTAGCAATTTTTTTTGTTGAAAACCTGGGCAAGACCAGATGAAACCTAAAATCTAAAATGCTTACTTTAAATACAATAAATAATACAACATTTTCTCTTCGTGTACTTATTGTGTAATTGTTTGATTACACAGCGGATCAAATCATTTATTTCTTAAATCTTTATCACATTTCACGATACAATTTTTCAGTTCACACTTAAACTTTGGTCGATTACGATATTTCGAAAAGCTACTATAATTTACAGTCATAGTCAAAACTTTCTCATAACTTCCGATGTTAATATTTTTGCTCCTGAGCATTTCTTTTTTTAAATAACCCTCTATTCAAGCTAATATTCTGAATTTTTGTTACAATGCAACAAATTCAGTGTTTTATTGAGTGATTATTTGACATATAACATTTCTATGTTTTAATTTAAATCTTTTCAAAATTTTGTAATAAAGAAAAATTTGTTGCTTTGTTGTTCTCAACGGATTCATAGTTCGTTAATAGAGACTTTATATTCTTTCTTAATTCATGTTTCCATTTGTATATTCACCAGCTGAAACAGTTCTACTTATCAAGTCAAATTTGTCTCTTTTTAGTACTTAATCTGATTAGAATCTTATTCTAAATTTCAAGTTGTATCTCATTCTAAGTTTTTACTTTAATTTTTCACAATCATCACGAAGGAAATAATAATTCTGTTTTTTGTGAAGCACAAACCAAGCGTCAAAAAATAGAAACAATTTAAAGTCTCATTTTTAAGATTTTTTAAACTGATTTTTTTTAAAAGAGTTATAACGTGTTTGAATAAAAGACAACTTAAATTTGGATTTAATAGATCTTATCAAAGTTTTTATCTTCGATCAGTTGATTAACCCTTTTCCAATGTTGCGAATAATGTAATAACAATAGTTTATTTTAAGATGCCAGGTACAGACCCCGCTTGATATTGGCACGGATGAGTTTTTGAAATAGCATTACCTTATATTTGTCGCTTTCAAATGTGACAACAATTATTAAAAGGAAAACAAAAAAAAATCAAAATGTATCTGAAACATGATAAAGATTGGCTAACAATTGTCAACGACTCAAATAATAATAATAATGGTTCATTTTTAGTTAAAAAAGGTGTTGCAAAAATCAAAAGGGGCTAGTAGTTCTTTTATTGAAGACTAGCTGACTCGGTGTGTTTTGCTACACCTTCCAAAAAAAATGAAATTTCTAGAATTTTTTTTAATCTTGGTTTATTTGTAGGCATCATTTTTAATCAAATTTCATTATAGTTCAAAAGCTACGGCTTTAAATGAAAGCTGCATCTCGAGTTATGAATTGCACTACAAAGATGATTTAATCTAATTTTCTGAAACTTGATCCCTAAATTAGTTTTCCAAGATCTGAAGTTTTTGCTCTGTTTTTATAAGCTTCTTTAATTGTGCCAAAATGTATGTTTCTCCTTTTCAATGCAGAAATGGTTCAAGAACTACTATGCTACTATTATTTTTTTAGGTTTTATTTTTGACACTTTACCAGCATTATGGCATTCGTGTCTACTTATTATATTTTAATATTTAAATAACGCCACATTTCGCTCCGTTTATCTGATAAGTTTTCAAGATTAAAGGAAGGGATTCAAATTATAACCTCTCTTACGTAGTATGGAAGCCCCCCTTTTCCCTTCCCATCTGCAACTGCTGGAAGGATCTCGTACTCAAATACCTTCCCATGTCAAATTTGATTCTATTTGCTTAATTACTTCTTCAGATATACTAACAAAATTATATGGGGGCCCTCTCCCCACTTCCTATGAACTCCCTGGAAGACAGATGGTGTTTCAAATAGTCATTTATTGGAATTTTGTTTTGTTGTTTTTGCCGCGCTTCAATGTGATTTTTATTCATCGACGTTTTTCGGCGGATTTTAGGATAAAAAAACGTTTTTTACCAGTTGTCCAGACGTTTCGAGCTACTGTGGCTTTCGCTCCTCTTGAGTGGACACTAAAATTATATTTTGAACAATTAATAATTTATCTAATTTACAAAATTTAAAATCTTACCAACTACTGACCTTCGTCTATGCTAATTTGATTTGATTTTTTTTAATTTAATTTTGATTTTGAATTATTGATTATCTATGAGCCTTGCTGGCTCTTAAAGACTAACTAGTTGTACATTTCAATGTTACAACTTTATAATTTTCATAATGAGATGCAAAAAAAACTGATCCATTTGATTTTTATGGAGGAAAATGAATTATTCTATGACAAGACAAGGACAATTTTGAGATTCATTACTAATTTGATTCGGGACATTTTGTTTTGATTTTCGTTTACATTTGTACGTTAGTGTTTGTGACAATTTTAAAATTACATTAAATTAAATCATTAAATTAAATCACAAACACTAACATACAAATGTAAACGAAAATCAAAACAAAATGTCCCTAATCATATTAGTATAGACGAAGGTCAGTAGTTTGTAAGATTTTAAATTTTGTAAATTTGATAAATAATTAATTGTTCAAAATATAATTTTGGTGTCCAACCATTTTTCATACCCAAAAGTCTTCCTATGCCAAATTTGGTTCCATTTGCTCGATTAGTTCTCGAGCTATGCGAAAAAAAGTAAAGGATCCTTCACCCCTTTCCCCTCTCCTTTGTCTCTCTCCTTACTATCATCCCACTGGAAGGAGCGGTAGTACCGAATATGTATAGAAACATCTTACGTAATACCCTCCCATTCCAAAGTTGGTTCCATTGGCTGGAAGATCAGAGAGTTTTCAAAGCATTGGAAACGTTACAAGGTATTCCAATACTTCCCCATGTCGAATTTGGTGCCATTTGCTTCATTAATTTTCCAGTTATGCTGAAAATTTTAAAAGAACCCTCTCCCCCTTTCTATCTGTCCACTATAAGAATAGACGGGTACCAAATATTCTGTAATTATGCAATAAAAAAGGCATGGAAGCTCCCCTCTTTCCTTCCTATATCCACACTGGAAGAAAGAAGGGGTCTGAAATAATCGTAAAAACATTTCTCGTATTCCAATACGTCACTACAGAATAAAAGAAAATAATCGCCGTGATTCAATCGAATCTGAATTCGATGCTTCCTTGTGTGTGCTTAAATATGTGCTTGCCCCCACAAGACCGTAAGTATTCGAGAATGTAAAGCAACTCACTGTTTACTCAGTGAGTCATTGGGCCGAAAAGATGCACTACCAAACGCGGTACATGCTGCTGATGCATTTTCTTCGCCCAATTGCAAATATACCTTGCACGAGTGCAGAGCAGACGCTTTCGGGATAAAAATAGCGCTGCCATAATGCCAAGGTTGATTGTACCTTTTGCTATCCTTTACCCTCAACACTAAGTGAGTACATGTATGGTAGGAAATTAAAATTTTAAGTAACAAAAATGCATTTGAATCATGAATTTTTGATGCATATTAATCAGTTAAAAAATAATTTTGTCATTCAACATTTGAACGCTCTGTTGCAAATTTTTTCTTTGCATTCAGTGAAAGTGACTTGGATTTGCATAGCTTCAAATACCAGCTGCAATTTTTCTAGTACGAAGGCAAACAATAAACCAAATTGCCACTCAGGATAAGATTTGTGGCGCCCACCAAGTCAATGATCCTACGTGCATGGGCTCTAGTACAAGTTTTCCTCACCTATCATCAATTAGTTCCTTAAATGGAAGTCACAAGCGGAAATCTATCGAAGTGACGACCACACACGATAGGAAATTGGTACCGCCCAGTCAGCGCTGTAATTGTCATTCGTTCATAATCGAAACTATCCTTACCCGGACTATGTACCTACCTAGGTATATTACTGTGCACGATAAGTTAGCTTTGGCAGTTTCGATTCATCGAGCGAGACACAAGAGACGAATAGTGTACCCATGCTCTCAGATTTATCAAATTCATTAACCATAACTGAAAACGGCAACTTGCACCAACAGACGACCAAGTTCCTTATGCTTTTCTGACGGACCCGTTTGGACCTCGGTCTGGCACTCAGTCAGCCCGACCTGGTCGTAGGTACATCTGTCTGTATGCTTCCTGATTATATTTCAAACTCCGATCTCGAGCCGTGTTAGTGGACATTCGAAGGCCCGCGCATGTGCGACTAACCTATAAAGATGGGTGCTTAGGACTTGCCAACTATTAACAGCAGCGGCGTGGCGTCTCGAAATGCAAAACGGGTTTTTTTCTGCAATTCGCACCGAGATGCGTCGGTTGTCGTACGTTTGACGATGTAACTGAATTTGTAGTCGCGAACACGGTAACTGACGTTAAGTGCTATCCATAAATAACGAAAATTATTTCAAACCAGTGTTCCTTAAGTCGATTTCATTTAATAAAATCCATTCCATTGATTAATTTTTTCAAATTTTTCGGGATTCCAATGCATAAAGATGATACGGTCAAAATTTGATCAATATCAACTTGATGCCGTCCAAGGAAGAAGAGCAGCGTATCAAAATTTTGCTCGCGAATCGCGAAAATCTGAGCTACTCGCACGCAAAGCAGGCAAAATCGCTAAAAGTTGCCAAATCAACCGTGACAAATGTAATTAAAGTGTTTGGGGAACGTTTGTCGACAGCCAGGAAGTCTGGATCGGGGGGAAATTGAAAACCAGAAGCCGCTGAGACGACAAAAAGAGTTGCCGGTAGTTTCAAGCGAAACCCTAACCTCTCTCTCCGAGATGCCGCAAATAAGCTGGGTGTATCGTCTACAACCGTGCATCGAGCCAAAAAACGAGCCGGACTATCGACTTACAAGAAGGTAGTGACTCCAAATCGTGATGATAAACAACGACGGCTAAAGCGCGATCCCGGAGGCTGTACACGACGATGCTGACGAAGTTTGACTGCGTGGTAATGAACGACGAAACCTACGTCAAAGCCGACTACAAGCAGCTTACGGGACAGGAGTTTTATACGGCAAAAGGAAGGGGAAAGGTAGGCCATCTGTACCTGTGGCTTGAAAAGCAGCATTTTCATAGCTTCCGGGACTGTCAACCAAGAAATTTACGGAAAAGCGTGTTTGAATAAACGTCTGCTGCCTTTCCTGAAGAAACACGGTTGTTCCGTACTGTTTTGGCCGGATTTAGCATCTTGCCATTACGATAAAAAGACAATGGAGTGGTACGCCGCCAACAACGTGCAGGTGGTCCCCAAGGACAAGAAACCTCCCAACACGCCAGAGCTCCGCCCAATTGAGAAATACTGGGCTATTGTCAAGCGGAACCTAAAGAAGACCAAAAAACTGCTAAGGACGAGCAGTAGTTCAAGGCAAACTGGCTTTCGGCGGCGTAGAAGGTGGACAAGGTGGCTGTACAAAATCTGATGGCAGGGGTTAAGCGTAAGGCCCGGCAATTCGGATTTGGAAAAGCGGAAGCCTAGTTGAATATTTTTCCTGAATTTTATACTAATTAAACTTGAAAAAGAAATTTAATTTGATTTTTAAATAAACGATTTCACCGATTTACACGCGTTTTCCCTTGACCAAATTTTGACCGTATCACCCTTTAGTCAAGATTCTCGTCGACAGTTCGGCTTTCAGCGGCTAGGCTTCGCCGTCACGAGTTTCTGGGTCTGCCTCTTCTTCGATGTCCTTCCGGAATCCATTCAAGCGCCACCCTGTAAATCTCGTTCTCATCTTTTCGCAGCGTGTGCCACTTACGTTCCCGAATCTCGATTTCTAACGCTATTTGATGGCATTGGCGATGTAGTTCCACGTTTGAGATCCAATTGTCAAGCCACCAAGCGCGTACGATATTTCCCAGGCAGCGTTTCCCGAATACTTGCAGTTTTCGCAACGTTACTGCATATGTGCACCAAGTTTCGCACCCGTACAGCAATACGGAATTGACGTTTGAGTTCAAGGTTCAAATTTTCGTTCGTATAGAGTATAGACATCTGACGTGAGCGCCAGATGTTCCGGAGACTCGCAAACGTAAATCGGACTTTTCTGATACAGGTTTCGATGTCTTTCTTGGTACCACCATCAGGTGTTATGTGGCTACCAAGATACTGGAAGCACTCCACTCGCCCAGCTGCCATGAAACTGAAGGGATTTCCTGTGTTGAACTCCATCGACTTGGTCTTTCCGATACTTCTGATATTGACTTCGAGACCTGCTGCCTCGGAGCTTTCGGTGAAGTCGTCGAGTTTGCTCTGCATATCCGGTTGTGCTAGGGCAAACAAAAAAAATAGCGTCTGCCAGCACAAGGTCGTTCAGTTGCTCCATTGTTGAAGGATTCCACGACAATCCCAGCGATGTTAGGAATCCTAGGATACATCCCTGTCTCACCCCAGCAGTTACCGGGATTAAATCGGACAAGACACCGTCGTTCAAGACCTTGCACGAAAATGCCTCGTACTGTGCTTCGATGAGATGGACTTGTTTCACTGGGACTCCTCGTCGCCTCAGAGCCGCCCAGATGTTCTCATGGTTCAGTCGGTCGAATGCTTTTTCGAAACCAACGCACACCAGCAAAAGAGAGTCCTGGAATTCGTTGATTTGTTCCAGTATAATTCGTAGCGTTGTGATGTGGTCCACACATGATAGTCCGTATCGGAATCCAGCTTGTTGCCGTCGGAGTGTAGCGTCGATTTTCTCCTGGATCCTGTTCAGGATCACTTTGCAGAGTACTTTGAGGATTGTACAGATCAACCTTATGTCTCGCCAGTTACCGCACGCTGTCAGTTCTCCTTTCTTCGGGACCTTTACGAGGATACCCTGCAAACAGTCGGCCGGGAATGTTGCAGTATCCCAAATGTCAGCGAAAAGACGGTGCAACATATGTGCTGACAAGACAGGATCGGCTTTCAGCATTTCAGCAAGGATGCAATTGATCCCAGGTGCCTTGTTAGAATTCATGTCTTTGATTACCGCTTCTATTTTAGCCAGCGAGGGCGCTTCCGAGTTGACGCCATTAATGCGACTTACTGTTAGCGTTTCGAAGTGGGGGTTCTGTTGGCCATCGATATTCGTGACTCGGAAGAGTTATTCGAAGTGCTCAGTCCATCGTTTGAGATGATCTGTTCGATCGGTCAATAACAGTATTATAGCATTAGTCTTTGCACCACTAACGCGGCGAGAAATGTCATAAAGTAATCGGATCTCCATTGGCGACGGCTCTTTCTCCCTCTTCGGCTAGGGAGTTTGTCCAGGCTACAATTGTCTACAAGCTCATTTAACTGCCTTTTCCAGCTCCGCATATCGTTAGCAGGCAGCGGCTTTGGCTGACCCGGTACATGCCTGCTCAATTCCGACTTTCGCCTTTCTCCGATGACTGACCATCTTCCAAATTTCATCCGACATCCATTCACTTCTTCTTCCACAAACTTTACCGAGAGTACCATGGCTCGTCGTGATAAAGGCATTCTTGATTCCACACCACTGTTCTTCGACTGTGCCGTCTTTCGGCAATTCCGAGGCTCGGGATTCAAGCTGTTCAACGTACGCCCTTTTCATCCCTGGATTCTCCAACCGGCGGACGTCGTATTGACACTAGGCTATCTCCTCGCGCCGTTGGACACACGCAACTCTCAGTCGTATCTCGCCAAGGACGAGGTGATGGTCAGTTGCAATGTCTCCGCTCGTTTGTTGTGGACATCAAGAAGGCTCCTCCTCCGTTTTCGGCTGATACAGATGTGGTCAATTTGATTTTCTGTTCGGCCATCTCGGGATACCCAAGTTACCTTATGTGCTGGTCGAGGGGGGAAGAGCGATCCACCGATCACCATGTTGTTGTTGCCACAAAATTCTACAAACAGCTCTCCGTTTCCGCTCATCTATCCTAGGCCATGGCGCCATGATGCGCTCCGGTTCCTGATTGTCGGAGCCAATTTTTGCGTTGAAGTCGCCCAAATGGATTTGAATGTTACCCTTTGGAATTTTCTCAACCACGCAGTTCAGTTGACTGTAAAACTGCTCTATCTCCTACAAATCGGCAACGTCAGTTGGCGCATAACACCATTGTAAGGTTTCTAACCCGTGTTCTAAATCTGGCTACGATTATTTTCGTTTATCGGTTCCCATCTTATGAGGGCCGCATAGGCCTGCGGGCTTGATAGGAAACCAACTCATCGTTCCCGAGTAGCGTGTTCTCCTCATATGTCAGAGTAAAGCAGGACTTGCCCGGACTGTGTCTTGTGTTCTCCAGTGTTAGGCCAACGGACTTCGCTCATTCCCAGAATTTCAAGCTAAGTTCAAGTTCAAGTTCTGGCTTGAGACGGCTAGCTTCTTTAGCAAGTTGAGCCAGCTTGCCTTGTTGGGCAAGGGTTAGAACCTTCCAAGTCCTAATCCGTGTACCTGTTTTCATGCTGAAAGTCGTCGCCAAAGTTACAGGTCGGTCATTTCTTTCGGATTCCGTAACAATTTAATAAATCGGGAGCAGCAGGTTGTTAGCTTAAGGTCCCTAACCCGCGGTAGGGCTGCGTCCTTGGACTTGGCTGGCGGGGCGCTTAACAATCCGATTCTTCAGCTTGAAGCACTTATCGTACATGACAATTCTTCCGATCATAGCTCCTCCTTGTTCCTCTATCACCTCGGTCAGCGAATTAAATTTTCCTTAGATTTGTCGGAACTCGTCATCAGAACTAGTATTTTTTTTTGTTTCGATTATAAACGTTTTACCATCTTTATGGCATTCGCGACTTTACATCAACGTTGTAGTTGGAGTACATTTATCCTCAAACAGTAAACTTATCCGGTACAACTGTGTTTAGTCTTGGGCTCAATCTAGCGGACATTGGTTCAGGAGAATAAAAATTGAATTACTGAGCAGCAGTTCGTGTTTTACCCCGCACCCCACTGACTACATAATCAAATCAAACAGTTTGCCGCACACTGCAGAGGCATCGTTTGAATATCGTCAGTACCGTAAACTGGGGGAACTTTGATCACTTTTTTCATTCATTTTTGAATATTTTGGAAGGGGTTGCTTTTTCGTAATACCTAAAAGCTTTAAAACCCTTACTGAGGTGAGGAGTATCAAACATGATCATTGATTGCAGTAAATTCAAACGACATTTGTGGTCATAATTAAATGTTTCTTACAAAACCAGATTTCGAGTTTCGGGGTAATTTTGATCACTTTGGTTTCAACGTATCTCAACATTTTCAAATTTATTGTTTTGATGCCATTTAGCACAAAAGGCTCAAAATATCGATATCAGTATTTTTTGTTTGGACTCGATTGAATTTTTCAACGTTTTCTTTCAAAAACAAATACACTCAAAAGATGGACAATGTTGCTGCATACATTTAGGGGCAAAAATTATAAACATTTCTTAATATTTTTTGGCCTCAAAAACAAATGAAATGTTATCTTCATGCAATTCCCTGAGTCCTCGCACTGTTCCTATGTTCTTTTTTTCTTCAAACTTAATCATTTGATAGGGGTTTTTAGCCATTTTTTCTATACGAGCTTTTTCATGGAAAATGACCGATTTTTTTCAATATCCAAAAATTATCATCAAATGACCATAAAAATCACACTTAAACTAAACCCAAACCAAGAAAAAAGTTGAACTTTCACATATAACAACCCATTTGCTCCTAAATGCTTAGATTTGATCAGGAGAGATGTTTGTTTGTAAGCCTTCAAAAACCTAGATATTTTAAGATTTTAAAATTACATTTGAAGTAATATAAAAAATCTTCTAATAAAAACCAAATTTAGCTTATCACTTGATTTATAGGCTTTCAAACGTAGTAAACAGTTTTCAGATATTTTAACTTTAAACTTAGTTAATGATGATTATCTGTAAAAATTTCGTGTTGATCAAAGTTACCCCGCTGATCAAAGTTCCCCCAGTTTACGGTACCTCAAACACCCTCAGAAGATCATCAACTAACTCTTCCACAACACGGGGGAAAACAAGATTTTTATGCGTTTTCGCATCGTCACTTTTAGGAAACTGCCCCGATCGCAGCCATCGAAGTCGAAACACCTCTACTACCTAATGGGCTAGGTCCCCATTGCAGCAATCTCTTCCTGCTTCATAAGCTCTCCTTTGAATCTTACTTTCTGAAAACCGCAACATGTGAACAACGTTACTATTACTTACTAGGTACTCGATTGCACGTTTTTCAGCAGCGTTTGGCTAAAACCGGAGAGATGAACCGAAAGCACTCTGGAACTTATACTGTTTGGAGTGATTCGCCCGGATCAAACGACGATGGCTGTTGAACGTCAGCTATAAATCACAGAATTGTTGTCGTTGTACGATTTATTTAGTAGAAAAATTTGCCCCAGAGGCCCAAGGTGCCGGAATACGGCTCACAACCGGACTTTTAATTTATGTTACATGAAGTGGTTAATTGAAATCGAAACCCTAACAGCTCTCTTATGAAATAATTGAATAAACATTTACAATCACCCGTTTGGCGAGTTAAATTTGGAAGCGTAATGAATCGAAGCTAAATGCGATTCAAGTAGTAGAAATCCAAATTATAGTTATCTGTCAAAATTGAAGATCAAATAACAGACATAAGAAATATCAGATCACAACATTCTTCATTCATCACAAACAAGAAAAAAAATTAAACATCAATTTGCTAAACGTTTTCAAAACTTGTTCTCTACGGTATATGTAGGTTGTGCATTTCAACACCAATCAATGAATCTTCTCTAACGGCCAACCAATGGCTATCATAAATCACTGTCCGCAGCTTCTTCCTCATATTCGGAGGACATGAAAATAACAAGTTTTTTTTAGTATTTTTTTTTTCTGTTCCCAAACTGAACAGCTTCAACACGATAACCGTTCTACATTCACAAACCAAAAACTCAACACTGCTTTTGCATAACCATTCTGGCGCTAAAAACTCATGAACAATGTGTGAAAATCACTAGACGGACCTGGGTCGATGGTGAAAAAGTAACGATACAGTTTATTGTTCAAGGGTAGACGTACCATAAACAACCTAGGTTTCATCGATATTCTGATTAGTATTGATAACTCATTTCTTTTTAATTCCGCGTGTCAATGTTATCTCTATGAGAGAAGGACTAACAGAATTTGTCAAAATCCTGCATAAATAAACTAAATAGGTATAAAAGAATAGGAAAGTTATCTCAACGTTCACACATAACAAACTTCTGTAGAATAGTTAATAAAACTCTTAATCTAATCATACGGAAGAGCCCATTTTCCGTCCTCTAGAAAAGATCGGATGAAGACCATTAGGCTGATTTGCAAAAGTATGCATGAATTAAAATTCCGTCGACAAGGGGTTCCCTGAGAAAAGCGTGATCTACAAACGATAACAAAAAAAAACATAACACTCTAGCTAGAATTCAAGTTCCCAACAGTTGGTGCATTCTATGCATGGACAAAACAAGCAAGCAAAAAAAAAGACTTCTCGTGTGAGAAATCGTGATCATCGTCAGCTCAACTTCATCCGGTCAACCGACGCTGCGACCAACCGGCTCCAACGAAATCGAAATCGAAACTTCACTTGCAGGAGGTACTTATACTAAACCTGATTTTATACTCTTGATCTCTTTTCTGTTCCTTTTGCCAGCTAAACGTAGCTGGATCATGTAGGTACGCAAAAATTACAGTGCCTTAAGTAGTGGCAAGAAAATAGTTTTATTCAAATGCAATTTTTTAGCGTAAAATTTAGTCAACTTTTATGTTTTTAAAATTGAATAAGAAAAAATAGTTTATCGAAATATTCATGAAATTTTTTATGTTTCTATTTTCAGGTAAACAAACAAAGGACATCTCGAGAAAAGCCTGGAAAAATGTATAACTAATGGTACAGCATTTTAGAAAAGGGAGTATGAAAAATCTAAGTATCAGGTGTTGAATGTTATCGAAATGTATTAATAGGTATTAAATTTCTATGCAAAACTGTAAAGATGGATTACACTTAAAAAACATTGTGCAATGCCAATCGCCCCTGAACAGCACACTCCATTTGCAGGTATTTTCTTATTGGCACCAAGCTGGAATGCCATTTTTGCCATAAGATTCTATCTGTGGATATAATAAACCTTTATGACACGTAAAATTCAGAGATCTTCTGATTTTCTTTAAAAAAAAACGAACACACACAAATGGGATCTCAGTTAAACTTCATGGCTAGCATTACACAAATGTTTAAACTACCAGAACACAAAAAGAGTACTATGTATGCCGTGACCAAGACTCGAGCTCATGACTTCTGGCTTAGAAGACTTAAACGCTATCCTCTAGGCCACGGTTGGCAGCTAAAGGATTTGAACATTTAATAAAAAATCGTAGCTTTCATGTACCAATATTTAAAAAAAAAAACTGAACAATTTGGGGCTCTGCAACTAATATGATAATATTTTTGAAGACATCGTATACAATTTTTCACAGACTTCCTTCAGGCCCGAAGAAAACCATCCTGCACCCCAGTAAGAGATGTAATATTTGTAATAAAGCTGCGATGACCATTGATTACATGTTCGAAATATACCTTTTCCTTAGACAATATCTTCGTCTTTTGAGTTATGCTCCAAAAATTAAATTAATAGAAAAAGTAAAAAAAAGGACTCGTACTTGGACTCAAATATCTCGGACAACCTAAAATTAATTTGAAATCTCTTTTTTTTTGCACATTTAAGGGGAAAAAATTTGCTATCGATCATTTGAACCTAATTTTTTATCGACAGTATTGTTGATTCTTCAAATCTGATTTTTAAAATCTTACCATCGAGTCTAAAACTGTCGATTAAACAAAATTTTCTCTAAAAAAATTTCGTATTTAACTTTTTGTCTATCATAAATTCACTAATATCAACAATACTGTTGATCATACTCAAAAATAAAGTTCAGGCGATCGATAGCAAATTTATTCATCTGCAATATGCAATAAAAAAAAGGGATTTCAAATTAATTTTATGCAGTACGAGATATTTGAATCTGAGTACAAGTACATTTTTTATCTTTCCAAAACGTCATATTTAGAGCATAACTCAAAAATTGTTTGACAGAGATTTTTTTAAATTTAATTTTTGGATTCAGCGCCCGATTTTACACTAAAATATTGGTCGGTCAATAAAGATCACGATTTTGTAAACTCGTTTAATTGCTCAATTCTAGGTAGCATAATATAATCCTATAATCCATTTATGAAAAAATAAATGAAGCCCCCTATTTTGTTGGCACTGGTGTGTAGATTGATAAGCCTACACCCATAGAAGAGGTTGCAAAAATCCAATGCCTATTAAGCAAATCTCTGTGTCGAAAATGCGCTGAAAAGTGTACCAAAGATGATACAATTGAAAAAGCACTACTGACATAAAGACTCGAGCTCCCCAGCAAAACGATGCATGACCACTAAATACATTCAAGCGAAACAAGAAAAACATTTTATGGGATTTTCATCTTATTGGATAATTCATCCCAGAAACAAGAAAATTAGAAAATTGCCTTTTCTCCCATGGTAGATTTTCTTGACCCCATAGTAACTTTTTCTTGTATCGTCAAGATCCTTTGAACCGTACATTGACCATTCGTGTACATCCGAAAATTAAATTGTCCATTCTGGCCAATCTGAGTCAACTTTGTACTGATTTTATGCAAAGGAATTTTTATTATTATCTGACGGGTTTGCGCCGGGGGTTTGCAGATCTACCCCAAAATTGAAAATTGTGTTCATTTTTACGACGTAAAAATCACATGTATTTTTTCAGATTTCTAACATTCCTGTTTTTCAATAAAGATTTGGTTAGATTTTTTTGAAAATTAAATAAATAAAACAATTTCTAAGCTACATAACCCTGTTATTTTTCAACGAAAATCATAAAATAGCGCATCAAAACGCATAGAAATTCTATCGGCTTTTCAAATAAAATATTTAAAAAAAATTTAAATAATGACCTTTAAAATGAAAAATTATAAATAATCTTTAAATTGTGTCTAAAAGTACCATTGTGTGGCCCAAGTTATGATGCAACTTTCATCTGAAGACACCAAACTGAACCAATAACTCCTTCAAGAGTTTTGAAAGAAATAATGACAATTTTTTCTTGAAAACAAACAATGATCGAACAACTGCACTCACATGAGAAGCTAGCGCGCGCATCTAAAAACATGGGAAAAAGTACTTATCATAGCAGGTAAAAAACACTATTTTTTCATGCTTTGTAGAGTGTTCACAGCAAAACTGACTTCAACTTTCTTAAATTTTTTTTAAATATTTTATTTGAAAAGCTGGTAGAATTTCGAAGCGTTTTGATGTGCTATTTTATGATTTTTGTTGAAAAATAACAGAGTTATGTAGCTTTGAAAAATGGTTTTATTTTATTTACAAGAAATTCTAACCAAATCTAACTAAAAAAATAGAAATGATAGAAATCTGAAAAAATGCATGTGCTTCTAAGTCATAAAAATTAACACAATTTTCAATTTTGGGAAAGAACTGAAGACCCTCGGCGCAAACCCGTCAGATAATAAAAAAAATCATGTATATATGTATGTATTAATCGATGTACAGTTCCGTTCATAATTGTATAGAAATTGGAAGCAAGCGCACTGTCACTTCGACTTTGAACTTCCATTGTTTTTTACTCTGATGATATTTTTTGATCAATTTTTTTGCGATAGATAGATCAACTATCACACTATTATAACACAAAATTTGAGCTTTCTTGAGTTTGTGTGGCCTGAGAAACAGTAATTTTACGAAAATTGGACTTTTTGGACTTTTTTCATTCAAACTACAATATATCTGAAACTACACAACATTTTTTATTGAAATTTTTCACAGTGATTGTTGAGATACGAAGCTAGCATGTCTGAAGTTTTCGAAAGATTCTATCGATGAGATCAAAAGTTACGCGAGGTGCAATATTTCAGGATGAACCTTGAAATGCGATTTCTATAGAATTTTGGACGATTCATGAGAACAATATCGTTTCCTCCACCAATCAGACAAAACATCTAGCGTAACATTTCAAAAGGGCGAAACTGCCAAATGTAAACAAATCGAGTTAACGGTCATTCCGGATGCACGCGGTTGCACTTTACCTATCAAACGCGGTTTCATCTTAAAATTACTTGAAACTTTCAAAAAATTGATAAAATTCAATTGGGCGAAACTTCCTGTTGATGCATTTTCGTTGGAACGTGAAGTTACGCCTATTCAAAATGGAGTGAATTTTTCTATTCGTGTAGAGTCAAAAGGCGTAACTGAGTTGACCGTGTGTGACAAAACGGCCTAATTAGTTTTTGCGTGTAGGATGAATGGGCGTAACTTCAAAACCAAAACAAAAACGGCCGATCAATTGGGCGAAACTTGTAGGCGTAACTGAAATCGAAAACAATAATAGGGCGAAACTCGAAAATCTCTGAAATTACGCGAAAAAAGTTAAAGTTCTTGATAACCATCGAACAATAAGTGAATATAATGCACATTTTTTGATTTTGTTGAACAAAAAGTAATCGATTTTATAAATAGGATTTGAATAGGTGTTCCGAATTTTCAAACGCGTTTTTCTCGTTTCGAGCTAACTGCTAGTTTCGCCCTTTTTAAATGTTACGCTAGACATGTCTGGCAAAAACAATGAAGCAAAGAAGAAATGGAATAAATGATCCATTTGTGTTCTGAAATCAGAGTCTCGCGATATTGTTGTGATTTTTCGGTTGAAATAGATTTACTGGTTGTTAAACAGAGAATATGATTTTCCTAACATTCGTCCAAAATTCTATAGAAATCGCATTTCAAGGTTCATACCTGAAATATTGCACCTCGCGTAACTTTTGATCTCATCGATAGAATCTTTCGAAAACTTCAGACATGCTAGCTTCGTATCTCAACAATCACTGTGAAAAATTTCAATAAAAATGTTGCGTAGTTTCAGATACATTGCAGTTTGAATGAGAAAAGTCCAAAAAGTCCAATTTTCGTAAAATTACTGTTTCTCAGGCCACACAAACTCAAGAAAGCTCAAATTTTGTGTTATAATAGTGTGATAGTTGATCTATCTAACACATAAAAATTGATCAAAAAATATCATCAGAGTAAGAAGTAATGGAAGTTCAAAGTCGAAGTGACAGTGCGCTTGCTTCCAATTTCTATACAATTATGAACGGTACTGTATGTATGTATGTTTGAACCATGGGTGCACGGTGTAGGGATGAGATGAAGGATATGCAGAAAATGAATCAAATTCAATTTAAAATAAAATAAAATAATAGTAAGACGGATTGACACTGGGAGCATAGATTTTAAAGGCTGCTGCTACGAACAAAATTGTTTTTGATTCAGCCACTGAAAAAAGACGAAATGGCTTTGGAAGCGCCTGCTGCTGATTGTTTGTTTTTGTTTGGCTTTCCGGTGGAAAAAGACGGAAATGGCTAAAGTAGCGCTGAATTCTAAGGCTTCTGCTGCTGATTGTTTGTTATGATTTAGCCTTCCGGTGGATAAAGACGCAATGGCTTTAGAAGCGCAGATTTTTAGGACTGTTGCAGCTGAATTGGCTTAGGAAGTGCAAATTTTTAAGGCTGCTGCTGCTGATTGTTTGTTATGATTTGGATTTCCGTCGGAAAAAGACGGAATGGCTTTAGAAGTGTAGATTTTGAAGACTGTTGCTGCTGGTAGTTTGGTTTTGGTTTGGCTCGCGGGTGGAAAACGGAACAGATTTGAAAGCGCAGATTTTTAAGACTGTTGCTGCCGTTTGTTTGTTTTGGGTTGGCTCCCCGGTAGAAAAAGACGGAATGGATTTGGAAGCGGAGATTATCAGGCAGCTTCTGTTGATTGTTTACTTTGTTTTGTTCTACCGGTGGAAAAAGACGGAATTGGCTAAGGAAGCGCAGATTTTCAAGGCTGCTTCTGCTGATCGTTTGCTTTGATTTGGCTTTCCGGTGGAAAAAAAAGTTGGAATGGCTTAGGAACTACAGATTTTTAAGGCTGCTTTTGCTAATTGTTTGTGTTGATTTGGCCTACCGCCGGAAAAAGATGGAATGACTTTGGAAGCGCAGATTTTTAAAGCTACTGCTGCTAGTTGTTTGTTTTGGTTTGACTTTTCGGTGGAAAAAATGAAATTGGCTAAAGAAGTGCAGATTGTTAAGGCTGCTGCTGCTGATTGTTAGTTATGATTTGGCCTTCCGGTGGAAAAATACGGAATAGCTTAAGAAGCGTAGATTTTTTGGACTGTCTCCATACTGTTGACCATCCGGTGGAAGTGGCATAGGAAGCGTAGATTTTTAAGACTGTTGCTGCCGTTTGTTTGTTTTGGTTTGGCTCCCCAGTAGAAAAAGACGGAATGGATTTCGAAGCTCGGATTATCAGGCAGCTTCTGCTGATTGTTTACTTTGATTTGTTCTACCGGTGAAATGACCCTTTCTCCGCTGTACATCTCCCCTTTGACAGTAGAAAGGGGTCTCAACAGACATTTCTTGTACACAAACATGCTCCCATTTTGCTGTGTGGTGGCGGCTTATAGAATACTACCACTGGGATACTGGTCCACGTCGTAAAAGGCGACTTATCCAGTACTTCCCATATGCGTTAGTCATTCTTCAAATGCGACTATCACATTGGGAGGGGGGAACCTTGGCTTGGTTCCAAGCCAAGTTTCTTCAGGGAGGATTCACCAATTGTGCTTATTGCTATTAATGCGCATGCACGAGTTGTATTCTCCTAAATTTTGTAAACACCCGCTTCAAGGTGGTTCTGTGCCTGCGGGCCCCAAAGTGGGGGTAGGATGGTGTATAATAATCCTATCTTAAGCAGAACGTTGTTAAGGTCTGCACTATAGCCAGGCACTGGTGCAAAGGGCCGTATTTTTCCTGGCAACTCGTGGGATTCAGATTATACACACGATTTTAAAATTTTCATCCTGTATGGGATACCCCGCTTCATGCGTCGATATGAAGGTGCAGAGGTTCTTGTGTGTGATGGAAATATGTGTGGAATTCTTTGATAGAAATGCTTTCTATTAAGGTTGCACAGATAAATCTGCAGCACAAAAGAACCGCTACACTGAACTTATGTCGTTTAATCCTTAATGGAACTGCATCAATCGCCTTGGTCCAAGAACCCTATTTCCGAAATGGAACTTTTTACTTAGGGAATTTGCTCAAACCTAACTTTACTGTGTTCAGTGTAATTGGAATGACTAATGCCCGAATGATGCCTCGTGCATGTATATTGATAAACAATTCTTTAAATGCAACACTTATACCCAATCTAACAACAAGAGATATTTGCGTCGTTCAGGTTTCGCTGCCTGATAGAAAATACGTCTACTGTTCAGCATACTCGCCATATGAACAATCATCCCCTACGGATGATTTAAAAAATGTCATTTCATTCTGTGAATCACAAAATATACCTCTTGTAATTGGCTGTGATGCCAATGCCCATCATTTTGTATGGGGTAGCTCAGATATCAATCTGAGAGGCTTAAATTTAATGGAATATTTAAGCAGCACTGATTTAGAAATTCTAAATGTAGGAAATAAACCAACTTTTGTTAGGTGTGACAGAGAAGAGGTGATTGACATCACACTTTGTTCTAGAACAATTTCTCAGGAAATTTCAAATTGGCATGTGCCTAACGAAGAATCGATTTCTGACCACAGGTTTATCTATTTTGAACACTCAGGTGAGTTTTTAGAAACAATAACATTCAGAAACCCAAGAACAACTAATTGGGACCTATATTTGGAGCATATTGCTATTAAATTTCATGGATATACACCTGAAATTACTACTCCTTCTGAGTTGGATGAAGTGGTTGCAAAAACCACCGAAATTATTTTAAATTCTTATGAAGAAGCATGTCCCTTACGAACGTTGAAATTCAACAAAAACAGTACACCATGGTGGAACTCAAATCTCAGTAAATTACGAAAAAACTGCAGACGTTCTTGGAACCGAAGGCGCACGGAAGGTTTTGATGCTTTCAAGTTGGCTCGCAGAGCTTACCGGAAAGCAACACGAGCTGCCGAACGCTCAAGTTGGCAGAACTACTGCACAAACATTTCAAGCTTGCACGAAGCAAGTAGGTTAAATAAAGTCTTAGCCAAATCAAAAGATTATCAGGTTTCATACCTTAAAACCCCTAGTGGTGATTATACATCAAACGACGAAGAAACATTAAGTTGTCTATTCAATACTCACTTTCCAGGATGTGTTGATCAAGATTCATCGATAGAGCCTGAGTTCTTTTCTGGAAGTCTAGATTCCTTGCATTTTGCTCGGAAAATAGTTACTACAGAATCGATCAAATGGGCAATCGATGGTTTTGCTCAATACAAATCTCCTGGAAGTGACGGTTTATTTCCAGTTTTGCTTCAAAAAGGTTTCGATCATTTCAAACACATATTAAGAAAAATAATGATAAGCAGTTTTGCTCATGGATATATTCCTAAACTTTGGCGGCAGATAGCCGTGAAATTCATCCCTAAAGGGGGACGATCATCATACGACGAAGCCAAAAGCTTTCGTCCTATTAGTCTAAGTTCATTTCTATTAAAAGCACTTGAACGTTTAATTGATCATCATATCAGGCAAGAATGCCTTGCCCAACATCCGCTTAATGCGACACAACATGCATACCAAACAGGAAAATCAACATTAACTCTTCTGCACAACGTAGTACATAACATTGAAAATAGTTTTTCACAGAAAGAATCATGTCTAGGAGCATTTCTAGACATAGAAGGAGCATTTGATAATGTCTCGTTTACATCAATAATGGATGCGGCACTACTTCATGGAGTGCCTAGTGTTATAACTAACTGGATTAGCGCAATGCTAAGTAACAGGAATCTTCATTCGTCTTTAAGACAGGCTTCAATAACAAAAGTTAGCACACGTGGTTGCCCACAGGGAGGTGTACTATCACCTCTTTTGTGGAACCTAGTTGCAGACGGCTTGTTGAGAAAACTCAATGACCGTGGAATACCAACCTATGGATTCGCAGATGATTATCTTCTGCTGGTAAGAGGTTTGTGCATAAGCACATTATTTGATATAATGCAACAAGCTCTGCGCTCTGTTGAACGATGGTGTTCTCATGTAGAACTTTCAGTTAATCCTCTAAAAACTAATATGGTTTTATTTACTAAAAAACGTATCACCCGCGGGGTGCGCCCTCTGCTGTTTTATGGTTCCGAAATCACCGTGTCTAATCAAGTTAAATATTTGGGTGTCATTCTTGACTCCAAATTAAACTGGTCTGATCACATCGAATTCAGAATCAAAAAAGCATGCATGGCCTTCGGACAATGCCGACGTGCAATCGGAAAAAACTGGGGACTCAAACCCAAACATATTCACTGGATTTATTCCACAATAGTAAGACCAATTCTGGCCTATGGGTGTCTAGTGTGGTGGCAGAAAGGAGAAGTTGCAACAGTTCGGACTAAACTAAATCACCTTCAAAGAATGTGTCTTTTGGGGATGTCCGGATCGTTCACTACAACTCCTACTGCAGCACTAGAGGCTCTGTTTTCTATCAAACCTCTACACTTGTTCCTAAAACAGGAAGCCTTCTCATGTGCTTTTCGTCTACAGGCAGTTGGTCTCTGGCTGTCAGGAAATATCGAAAGATCATCGAGTCATACAAATGTGTGGCCTGAATTAGTTAGATTAAACAAGTTTAATCTAGCGCCAAACGATTTAACACTCTCGAGTAGTTTTCCCTACATGGGGTTTAAAGTCAAATTTCCTTCTCTTCAAGAATGGTTATCAGGTTTCGTAGAGGATCAAATGTCCTCTCATATTGTATTCTATACTGACGGTTCATTATCAAACGGCCGTGCAGGTGCAGGAATTTACTGTCACGAGTTGAACATAGAATATGCTCAACCTCTAGGAAAGTATTGTACAGTCTTTCAGGCTGAGCTGTATGCTATTATGTATGGAGTGCAAATTGCACTTCAAAAGAAGATTATGTTCAGAACAATTTATTTCTGTTCAGATAGCCAAGCAGCTATCAAATCACTCAGTGCTTCCAGTTCTAGATCAAAACTGGTAATCGCATGCCGGAAAGCAATCGAAGAACTTGCTGAAGGCAATGGATTAAACCTTCTATGGGTACCCGGACATAAGGGAATTTTTGGAAACGAATGCGCCGACGAACTCGCTAGAGCTGGGTCGGAAAAGGAATTTTACGGACCAGAGCCGGCTGTCCCAATATCACCATGTTGGTTCAGAAACCAAATTCAAACTTGGTCCTCTAACCAGCATGAACGATACTGGGAAGAGTTGGACACTTGTCGTCAAACTAAATTATTTTTAGAAAAACCATCTCCAATCATATCGAGTTACTTATTAACTTTAAATAAATCTCATTGCAGCATCTTGATCAGAGCACTCTCCGGTCATTGTAAACTCAACTATCACATGCACAACATTCAGCGTGCTGAATCTCCAGTATGTGTTAGTTGTGAATCAGATGTGGAAGATCCCTTCCATCTTATATGTAACTGTCCCTCATTTGCCAGACTACGTTTTCGTACTCTGGGATCTTACGCTTTAAGCGAATCTGAGTTTAAGAAATTAAACTTAAAAAACATTCTATCATTCCTTACCGAATGTAGAAAAGAGCTTTAATGCTAATAATCTCTAGTGGAAAGGCTTTATGCCATCTTAAATAGATTGAATTTATTTCTTCCTTTTATAGGTTTTTCAGGTTTCTCAGGTAAATGATGAAATCTTGGATAAAAAAAAGGCTAGGCACAATTTTCCCGTATGTTTGGATAACGTGCCGCTATTAAGCCTACCCCCATTCTGATACCTGATACCTGTTTGTTTTGGTTTGACTTTTCGGTGGAAAAAATGAAATTGGCTAAAGAAGTGCAGATTGTTAAGGCTGCTGCTGCTGATTGTTAGTTATGATTTGGCCTTCCGGTGGAAAAATACGGAATAGCTTAAGAAGCGTAGATTTTTTGGACTGTCTCCATACTGTTGACCATCCGGTGGAAGTGGCATAGGAAGCGTAGATTTTTAAGACTGTTGCTGCCGTTTGTTTGTTTTGGTTTGGCTCCCCAGTAGAAAAAGACGGAATGGATTTCGAAGCTCGGATTATCAGGCAGCTTCTGCTGATTGTTTACTTTGATTTGTTCTACCGGTGAAATGACCCTTTCTCCGCTGTACATCTCCCCTTTGGCAGTAGAAAGGGGTCTCAACAGACATTTCTTGTACACAAACATGCTCCCATTAAAATTTGGTTCCATTTTCACGATTATTTATCGAAATATTTAAAAAATGTATGAGTGACCCTTTTCCCACTTTTTATTGTTTCACTGAAAACGGAGAAACATTTTTTAGGCTCAAATACAATGTCATAACAAATTTGGTTTCGTTTGCTACATTAATTCTCGAGTTATGTTGGCAATTCAGTTGCTTCCTGAGCCGATGTCCGTGAGTTCGAGCCCAGGAGTAGGTAAACATCGATCACAGTTATACCGGATAAGATTTTCAATGACTGTCCGCCAACTGCATCGTTGATATAAGTCGCGAATGATATAAATATGTTAAAATGACTGTAATCGAAACAAAAATAAGAGTTATGATATAAAATTTGTATTGGACCCCATTCTCCTACCTATCTTGTTAAAACTTGCTCGATTGCATGATTGTTCCCATATCATATTTGGATCCATTTGTTAGAAAACCATGTTTCATACATTTTTGTCCAGTCTCCGTTGTGTATTTTTATATGAAAACCAAAGTTTTACGTATTGTAAAATCTATCAAAGGCAGCATTATTGATATCAGAGAATTGCTTCGAAATTAAGAAACTTTGATGTAGAGTACGACTAAGTAGTCCAACTTTTCAATATTTAAAAATTTAAACTCATCATTTGGAGCGATCATTATCAGAAAATTTAAACTTTCGAATAGAGAATGAAGGTTTTACAAATTGAGGAATCTTTATAGAAGGTACTTAGCAAGCAATTCGACTACATTTTCACATAGACTTATTCCTTAAATATTGAAACTGGAATCAAATAGGGGAAAAGTTCATATAACGCCCCATGTGGCTAATACGCGCCACCCTTGTTTTGAAGAATCTGAAGCATTTTAAGCCTATAAAATATTACCAATTTGTTCTAAATGCTGTGATTGGTCATGGCAAGTATGAATTTTATCTTAAAATGCTCCTATGTCGTGATAATTTCACAATTTAGGTTTTTCTTCATTTCGATCTAAATTTTAAAACACTTTCAATAAGGTGTCACCAAGCAGAGAAAAACGAATAAGACAATATTTTCTGACACATCGATAGAGGAGAATCTAAACTACGATTTAATGCTAAAAAATTATACCGAACTCGCTATGGTATGCTTTTTATGGGTATGTTTTATCACGGCCCATGCGCTCGTTATAACGCGCCAATCGTAGTAGGCTGAAAATAGCATTAATTTTTCAAAAAGGCCAAATTTCATTGAAAATGAACAAAAAGTCTAAAACCTTATTTTAAGCGTTAATTCAGCCCAAAAAATCAATTTTTATTTTTTTTTTAAATTTTGATTAGTCCATTTTGATTTTCTTTTCAGTCAAAGTGTCTGTAAGTATTGGTGTGTTTTCGGTCTTCGGCTGCTTTCGGGTGTGTTCGGCTGCTAGGCGCGTATTGAATACACGGCGGCGCGTATTTGCAATACAGTTTTGTTCTGTGGCTTTGAATAAGGTTTTTAAAAATCAAGTTTTTGAAGCAACTATAGCAATTTGAGTAATAAAAAATCATAGGCATTTGTAGAAAACAATTTTCTTCAACGATTGCATCCATTTTTAACACAATTTGTACGTGGAATACATAGAAAATCAGCGATTCGCTTAGGTGGCGCATAATAGGGCATGTTCCCCTATTTGGTAAAAACACGCCTACACCATACGAAGCACCCTGTAGCCATACAGAGCCTATCAGCGCCCATCTGCAAGCCCTGTGTGCAATGAGCAATGAATGGAGCCCCACCACGCTACGCACAAATTATCCGGTTCACCGCTCCGACTACTCCACGATAGGTTAGGAACTGGTACCTACTGGTTCGATAGTCGGGATGTTTGTTTGGGTAGGCGCTCACTCGAGTCGATTCTCGCTGGATCCCTCAACGGTCATGCCATCCCGCCAACAACAGTCTGAATTGCGTCGTCTTCTAGTGTGGTTGTTTGGTTTGTAGATTGCTCACTTTAGGTTCCAGCAGACGTGAATGAAGTTCACTTCTGGAATTCCTGGCCGAGACAGTTATCGCGATATCAGAGTTTACCTCTGCTCTAAGAGTTATTTTAATTACCGTTGAGCATCTGTGGCGGTCGAAATAAAAAGTGCAACAATCACGAGGGAAAAGCATCTAAATACCTAGTTTGAGTTGCAGAGATACGTGATCCAGTTATAAATTGTGCTGATGTCATAGTTTGTGGTTTTGAGAAGACGACGTTTGTTTGGGTTCAAATGAGAGCTTCCCTGTGAAGATGCAGTAATTGTGTTCCGTACATGTGACATACTCGGCAGTGACACAAAGTATAAATTTCTCATAACAATCTCACAGAAACGAAAAGTCTCAATGGCAACCCGCACCATTATAAGTCCTCCGAAACCGGCTAGGAATGCGCCACCGGTGGCCACCAAATCACCCCAGCTGAAGAGCCTCGTGTATAGCAAGTACCGCGAATTGCTGGGGTCCTATAATGGCAAGGCCAACGAAATTTTGCAATCCTATCCGGCTTACATGGTGCAAGAAGACAAGGGATTCGACTTTGTAGACAAGTGAGTAAGAAACACACTATATTCTAGGTGAATGGAGTGAAGTTTCCACGCTTGACTTCTTCAGGTCAATAGATTTTTGAAAAGGTTTTTTTTTCTCCCAAGTGGTCATCTATGATTCATCGATAGCTTCTTTCGCTTTTGGGGAAACATTTTGAATTCTTTGCGTTGGTGATGATTCAATTGATCGGTTTTTGTGGGTTTTTCTGTCCAAAATAGCATTAAGGATGATCGTAAAAGTATACATTTGATTGCTTCAAGGCGGAGCAACTGAAATGCGCTAGGCATACATTCCATTCCATTTCATACCAGAAAAAAATAAAGAAATCAATTTTGTGTTTTTTTGAATCTCAATATTCAGTTATAATGGATCGTACTTACCCTTTCATATTGAAGTGGAACAACATTCATGGTAAACAACCGTTACTAATTGATCAGTTTTGATCCTACATAAACTGCCTCATTATTTTTATCATGATTGTGGATCAGTTCATATGAGCCTTATTTGTCATTAAGAAAGCAGTCATGACCTAATGTTTGTTGCACGAATTAATATAAAACGAATTAAAAGCCATGAACCTAAACTCGCGGTTCCAAGCTAAAATATCGTTAAACATGACCAAAACAAATTCTTCTAAGTTCTAATTTGTAGTTTCTCTTCTTTATGACAAGAGACTGTCCGTCCACTCATCCCAGATCCAAGCACATATTTTTTCAGCATTTCTATCAGAATCTCTTGGTTTTGTAAATTTTCTGAAATGTTATATTCTTAAAAACCAATCGCTTAAAGATACTTTATTTAGAGGATTTGCTTTGGCACTTCGAAGACGTTACCTTTTGGGCCTATGTTTTTGATAAAATGAGGTACCTACTGTATGTTAATTCTCTACAACCAAAAAATGAAAATGATCGGCTTATTTTAAACATAGTTTAAGCCTCTTCTGCTGGATGCGACTTTTGATGGTTCAAAATACATTTTGTGGGACTTATAAAGCTGAATGCGAAGAAGATTAAGATTTTTTAGGAATTAGGAAATACAGTCGGAAGCTCAGTTCATTTAGAAATGGGATACTTTCTTTTGACGATAGCTAGTTTCCTAGTTGAAGTATATACTAAATTTTGACAGCAAAAGTACCATAAACTGAGGGAACATTGATCTTTTTTTTTAATTCGGTTTCGAATATATTGGAAAAGGTTGCTTAACACTTAAAATTTTTAAAATACTTACTGTGGTAAGGAGTATAAAGCATGATAATTGCTAGCAGAATATTTAAACGACATTAGTGGCTATCACTAAATGTTTGTTACAAAACCAGATTTCATTTTTCGGGGTAACTTTGATCACTATGGTTCTAACGTATCTCAATATCTTCAAAATGCAAGGAATATTTAAAGAAGGTAGTGTCGAGGCAGCCCTGCTTTAGTATTAGTACGCACTGCGACGTCACAATCACGAAAAATCTGTTAATTTACTAGGAAATTTGCCCTTTTCATTGATAATTTCAAGAATTTGCTGGAAATGTTCCACTTTTAATACCTGTTATTCTAGAAGGATTCTTGCTCTTCAATATTGGTACGAAAAAAGTTGGATTTTCGAGTAATTTTTGTATGAAATAGACCATCGAAGTTGGGAAAAATGGTGGATTTTCCCTATTTACTCAAATTTGCAAAACTTAAAAATTAGTTCAAAGTCTTCCATGAAAATGATCAAGTCAGTGCAGTTTAAGATCCTTATTTCAAAAAAGTTATCAAAAAACAAACTTTGATATAAAACCACAATTATTTATTCGCATTTTAGGAAATCGAGTTAACAATAATCAATTGAGGTTAATTGTTCTACATAAGAATTGAATATGGTAAACCGATTGGATAAAAATCATGACAATCAGTTGAACACTCAATAACTACCAGCTAGACCTTTTTAAAGTAGATTTTATCTTCGTTTTTGAACGTTTTAGCTTCAAGATGACATTGCGTTCATTATTAAAATGAGAAAAAACATAATACAATCTTCAAAGGACCAGAAAATTTCATAACATAGTGAAATAGAGGTCTTACAACACAATCAAAATGAAATTGGAATTCATTTTCGTTCTAAAACATGTTTTTCTTTGAAATTTCTGCCATTCGCATATAAATTTTCGATATATTCGTTTTTGTGACGTCACAAAAAAAATCCAATATGGCTCTCGACACTACCTTATTTGAATATTCCTTGTTCAAAATGATTGTTTTGATGCCAATGAGCACGTTAGGCTTAAATCATCAATAACAGTAATTTTGTTTAGGACTCAATTGAATTTTAACGTTTTCGAATTTTACCATAACACAAGTATACCATTTTTTCATGATACCTTTCATGAAAAGTGAGTTGACTTCATTCATAAATATTTTATTCGTAATATGACGTTGATTTATCAGTTCAACGTGTTTTGGAGTTTGAAAAAAATAAGATGAGCCTAAATGAAAGATATTGAAAAAGCAAAGTCTACGCGAATTTGTTTTCCTTGAACAGCTCATTCATTTTAAGAAAAATGCTGATTTCCATTTACAAAACGTGCTCCAGAGCAATTGATTTGTGTTTTGTGATAATCGATTAATTGATAATATTGCAGAGTAGATTTCAAGATCAATCGTTTTATACAATTTACTTAGTATAATTGTTGTCTTTTTATGATTTCTTTTATAAAATTTATAGTATTGTCCAAAATGTGAAATTCCATCAACGCATGTTCTAAATTGAATACCACAATAACATGTAGAATTTCAAATTGAAGATATTTTAGCATAATCCGTCGATCGGGACCGTTTTTCCATTCGGCAGAAAACAACACAAATTGAGAACCATAGCAACATACTTTGCTACACGGAGATAAGCTGAAGTAGGCTGAAATTCCTATGTTGAAAATAAAACATAAACAAAATTTTCTGCGTGGTCATAGAAATGCAAGTTCCAACACGAACTTTTGTAGTTAAGACGCGAACCTACGGTTGATGAAAAGAATGTTCAGACTGCCTCAGTACCTCAATGCTTGAAATTTTCTTCTAGTAAGAACTTTCTCCAGGAGATGGTGCAGATGTACATGTCCTTGCTGAAGTATATGAAGCATGCTGAGAGTTACCAATATTTATTAAAATATGTTTGCGACAACCCAAATTTGGCCTATTTGCAACTCAATTTATAGGCTTTCAAACGTAGAAAATAGTTACAGATTTTTTAACTTCAGACTTAGTTAATGATGATTATCTGCAATAATTTCATGTAGATCAAAGTTACCCCGGTGATCATAGTTCCCCCAGTTTACGGTACTATCCAACCTATTTTTTCCAATTTTTAAAATAAACGAGGTTCTAAATTAAGGTAGAGAAAAATTGAAAAATATTTTGTTCAGTTTTCTTCAAATCCATCGTTATCAAATCTTAAGCTGACAAAACCGTTGATAATTCAGAGAAAATTCTGTACATGACTGGTAGAGAAATATGCAGTGTTCGGCACAAAAACGCTAATCCGCTAATCGCTAGATAGTCCGATAACTTTTTGTTAGCGGTTTAATTTTGCCGCTAAATTTTGATCGAGCTAGCGAATTAAAAAGTTCCGCTATTTTTTGGTTCCGCTAAATGAAGACCGCTAACTTCCATTCACGAATTATTACTGATAGAAGATAACTTTTTGTCGTTTGACAAGTTAAGGAGACATCGGGTATCATTCTTACACCAATATGCGCTTCAAGTGAAAGTGGTCACTTCGAATGGTCTCAGGGCAGGAATGCCTCATGTAGATTTACTTTTTTTTCTCTTTTAGTACTTCTTTTCTCAACATTCTTAGAAAAAGAATTCAAGAAATATAGTTAAACAGTATTAAACTATTTTAAACATCCTTTATGTAATTCATAGCTAAAAGGTCATGTTTTCGATACTGTTTTTTTTTGTCTGCAAAAGTACAGTCCGAAGCCTACTTGATCAATATTTTACGTGACTTTAGCATGGTCATCCACATGTGGTGATTTGTTTAAATGTGCTTTTTAGGTTAATCGATGGATTTTCATAAGCTTTTCCAAATTTCCAAGTTTTTTTTTATTTTAGATTTCAACGTTACTATCCCACCCGGCAAGTCTCGTTTAATACATGTACGAATCGTGCTGGGAAAATCCACTTTCTACAACTTGTTTGAAGTGGATGAGATATTTACTTTTCACTATACAGTTTTTCACTGGTTTTTCAAATCAGGCAAAATAAAGATAAGATAAAATTGCCATAGAATGAATTTGGATTCTCATTTCATTTAGTTTTTATAGATCCACGTTTGGCAATGCTCCTATCATAAGAATTTTGCATTCCTCTTTTGAAAGTTTGAAAAAAAGTGAAACCTGATAAAAACATTTTCATCAGACTTGGCACAATAAATAATCCACCATATTTGTAAAGTTTTTGAGCAAACGAATTGAGATGCAACGATAATCCATCCTCTGGCCATGCTGTTTACGTTATTGTTAGTCAACAGTTAGCGATTAGCGATTAGCGCTTTAAACTTGAAGCGATAACTTTTTCAGCTGATTTAGCGGTTTTAATTAGCGATCGCTAAATTTGAATGAGTTAGCGATTTAATTAGCGCCGCTAATTTTTCAATTAGCGATGCCGAACACTGGAAATATGTAAACACTGTCAAAAATGTCCAAAAAGTTTAAAGCAAACGTTGAATTGAAGGTCATGGTCAGCAGCTACGATTGAGATAATCAGGAAAGTTAAGGCTCATACCAGAATTTTTTAATTTTTATTAACCGAATAACTTAGTATAAATCGCTGAAAAATCCCCTACATTTTTTTCCGATAAGCTAAATGTGGTGCCTAGCTATGAGCATGGCTGGTAAATTTCAGTCAGATTCAGATTTCAGATTCCATGAAAATAGTATGAGTTCTGCAGTTTTTTCTATGAATTATGTATGGGAGCCCCATTACACCCAAAATTCAGACTCTGTGCCAATGGCGTGTAGTCAATTACATAGCATCATTGGTACAAGAAGATAACGCGACCGGTGCTGATTCGATTTGCTCCCACTGGCATTAATCTCCCAAGTTAACCGAATTGCGTATGTCTGAAAGAAACAAAATAAAAACGTTTGCACGTCCCTCCCTATCGCATCACAAAACGAAGAAGGATGGAAATAAATACCGGCCAACACCAGGCAGCCAGCGAACCGAGCACTGTGCGTGTGAATGTAGTAAAAGTTTAATTTAGGACGTTTCGGCTTCTCAGTCAGTTGAAATTTTATTAAAAACAGCACATTTACTCAATGTCCAACGTTTCGGCCATGATCTTGGCCTTCATCAGGGAAAATAGAGTGTGTACTGTTTGTGTCTGTTAGATTTTTAATGGCTGGATTGATGTTGGATTTTTTCCGAACCAGAATGAATAATAATCCAAACACTTTAAAATGTCTGTCTCCTAGCGATCACTTCTTGATAACTATTGTTATCAAGAAGTGATCGCTGGGAGACAGACATTTTAAAATAGACACAAAAAGTGGTTAGTTTAGATTAATCCAGTGTTTGAATTATTATTCATTCTGGTTCGGAAAAAATCCAACATCAATCCAGCCATTAAAAATCTAACAGACACAAACAGTACACACTCTATTTTCCCTGAGGATGGCCAAGATCATGGCCGAAACGTTGGACATTGAGTAAATGTGCTGTTTTTAATAAAATTTCAACTGACTGAGAAGCCGAAACGTCCTAAATTAAACTACATTCATCAGTCGCAGATTCATCAACTGTAGTAAAAGCAACAACAAAAATATCCTTCTAATTCAATCCACCGGCACCGGCAAACCACGGCCAAGCTAAGCTGTGCGTGTGTATGCAGTAAAAGCAACAAAAAAAACATTGCTTCAATTCAATCCACCGGCAAACAACCACGGCTAAGCTGTGCGTGTGTATGTAGCAAAACAACAACAAAAGCATTCCTTCAATTCACCGGGAAACAACCACGCACCGGCCAAGCTGCCCGGCTTTAGCAGCTGTGTGTATGTAGCGTGTGTATTAGACTGCCCCAAATTTGTATGGGAAATTCAAAACCTGCGAAATGTTATACGCTGCAGGCTAAAATTGATCCTAGGCCTAGTACTAGATCCCATGCAAAATTTGGGCCAGATCGGATCACGGGAAGGGGTCGCTCAACGAGCCTCAAGTTTGTATGGGATTTTGAGACATTTTGTTCGGGAGAAACATGAAAAACAAGTTTTTCAGCAATAACTTTGGTTCCCGTCGGCCGATTTCTTTCAAAAACGGGTTTTCTTAAAGCCTAAATTATGAAAAACATTTCATCCGAAGACTGCATATCGATAAGAGTTAAGACAAAAAAGTTATTAGGCTTCCAAAATGGGCTAACTTTTTTAAGGATGGTATTCATCACTGTAAATGAGTCGGGGCGGTCGAACTTATTGACGCCTCATTAGCAGTGATGAATACCACCGTAAAAAAAATTAGCCCATTTTGGAAGTCCAATAACTTTTTTGTCTCTCTAATCGATATGCAGTCTTCGGATGAAATGTTTTTCATAATCTAGACTTTAAGAAAACCCGTTTTTGAAAGAAATCGGCGGACGGGAACCAAAGTTATTGATGAAAAACTGGTTTTTCATGTTTCTCCCAAACAAAATGTCTCAAAATCCCATACAAACTTGAGGCTCGTTGAGCGACCCTTTCCCGTGATCCGATCTGGCCCAAATTTGGCATGAGATCTTGTACTAGGCCTAGGATCAATTTTAGCCTGCAGCGCATAACTTTTTCAAAAGTCGGGTCATTTGGGGCACTCTAGTGTGTATGTAATAGCAGGCGGTAAGCAAACACAGTTCTCATTCAATGGGTTTCCCGTTTCCTTCACTCCCGTTCCCTTTCACGTTTCCATCACAAAACAAAGGAATACCTTGAAAGGAGGCCAAACGCCGGGAAGCCTCCGTCGTGCGTTTTTTGTGATTGATCGGTGGCAGAAAGGCTGTGACAAACAGCCCTCGTCCTGCATGAAGCTATAATAGTACACTGATTAAGATGTCGGACTGGTAAGACGATGTGAATAGTGGTTTGAGTTCGAATCTCCCCACGGCGCTGTGGTTATTATTTTTATTATCTTGTTTCTGGGATGGATTATCCAATAGGAACGAAATCCCATTAAATGTTTTTCTTGTTTCGCTTGAATGTAGTGGTCATGCATAATTTTGTTTGGAAGCCGAGTCCTTATGCCAGTTACGGTTTTCCAAACATACCGTCTTCGGCACAGTGCACATTTCAGAGCATTTTCGGCACAGAGATTTGCTAAAAAGGCATTGGATTTCTGTTACCTCTTCTATGGGTGTAGTAGCGATAGGTTTTATTCTGCATATTAAATGAACTCTTTTTGACAAATTAAGCTTATGAACCTCGAAGCTAATTGTAGGAAAATCGCCTGAAAATTGTTCGAATTATATGAAATTTTAAGTTGAATTTGTATGGGAGCCCCGAATCCATAAAATGTGAGAGTTTTTAAACTATTATACAGACCATCTCTAGTCTAAAAAAAACCTTGGATACAAAATTTAACGTCATTCTTACCGCCCGTTTATACATGATGGTATAAGCTATAAACCCCTATTAAACAACTACTAACTTTTCTACCTAATAAAATACGAAGTTACGGGCTTGGGAAAAATTGTTCAGTGGAAAATTTTCTTTTGAGAATTTATAAATTGGCACAAAAACCATCTCAGCAGGCTAGGTTCCACAGAAGAAAAAAAAAATGATGTTGATTTTTCAGTACAAAATATTGAATTTTCCCATACTAACCTAAAAATTCAAATTTACTCATAGAAACGTTGCATAAAAGTTCTGCAAAATTCATGGATGTGTTTTGAATTAAAACGGAGCTTTTTAGACCCCAGGAAAGAGAAATTAAAAAATAATCTCAAATCGACTCAGTCTTACCTACATATTAGAGATGTACCGAATTCTATTCGGTCGAATATTCTATTGAGTTTTTAATTAAAATACACAAGCGATTTTTTCAGTTTTCATCTATTTCTTCCATCTTAATGTCCTTCATGTTTTTGAGTTGAATATTTTCAACCAGATGTAAATATATAACATCAGATCTTCTTCAAGTAGGGGTTTCTTTGATTCTCAAAATTTCACCAATAGCTGAATAGACAGAATCGGGGGGAGGAAGACTGAATAAAAAAAGAAAAAAATCTTTCAAACGTCAATTTCTCTCATCAATCTACCGACCAATGAGGAGGTTCAAAATTTTACTTTCTTATTTAGTGATTTTTAATAGAACTTGTTTGATGCTGAAAAGCACTTTTTTTGCATAAAACAATGATTTAATTAGGTTTTGTTTTGCTCTGGAAAATTCTTGTATGATATGGCGTATTAAGTCGCTCAAATTTCGTCAAAGTTTTGAAGCTGATAATTAAAAATGGTTTGATTAATTGTTGTTCTAAAAATTTAGCTAAATCTAAATTTAGCACCCAAACAACTGAGTTACATGACTCGCAACACGAAACTGATCATCTAAAGTTAAAATTTGAACGATTACAAATCTTTTCAACAATTGCTGGCTTTTTGCCGAACAGTAAAAAAAACGATGCAGAAAATTTCAGTCTTCCTCCCCCAGGTTTGTAGGACGTTTATCGTCAAAAATATTGGGTTCCAGTGAATTCTGGGATAAAACATGTCGAAATTTATCTATTTAGCTTTTTACTTGATTTCTAAAAATTGGCATTACAAGGCTTTTTTATTTTGTTTACTGAAAAATGTCTTCAAAAATGACATCCATCACTCGCTGTAAATTACACCTTTAATTGAGAATAAAAAAATGAACTCGAGAAAACTTTTTCGCTAATCTTTCGCAGTAACTGTTCTTATGGGAAATATATTTGAGAAAAAAAACGATATATAAGGCAAGGTGAACTGATGGGGTTGTGAAAATTAATTAACGATTTTTATGGCAACCACAAGGTGACTTTCATAAAAGAGTTTACATCTTTTGCGACTTTATTTTCCTTCTTTGTGGTAAGACGCATGTTAATATTTTATTTTTGTAGCCCTTAACAACGTTAAGCCATATTCTGCCGCCACCCTGCTGATCTCTCTCTCACTCTCTCTCCATCGAAAAAACACCACCGAAGGAGGATAAAATTAAATGTCGTCCGATTACGACACCCACCTTAAACGCGTGAAAATCGTGCGTGACAGTGCGTGGTGAATGATGGTTTACGACGATTGACCAACTGGCACTAACTAGAAAACACTGTAGCTAGTGTGATTATTATTGTTTTATCTTTCCGGTGACGGGGGCGTGTGACTTTTCTCAAATGTTTTGGCGATTATCCGCACACTGGCATCAGGTCCGAATCCTTACTAGAGTTTGATCAATTGATTGCCAATTTCCTTTTTTTTTTTTGCAAGGTTTTATCGACACTTTCGCTTAATTGAAATTTGTTTAAAGTTTGTAACATTGTAAGGGAAGCCGGATATGGCGAAAAGAAATTTGGATTTTAATGATTTTTGATTTTTTTTTAAATTTATTTTACGTAGAACTTGTAAAGCTTAAGTCCAGTAGCCAGAACGAATTCAATATATGAATAATTCTGCCGGATCTCCTAAGTATACAAAGAATTAACACGACGTCTTGGTATTTCTACCAAAACAAGCAACGATTGGAACGATATGATTAATGGGTCTACGTTCTCGAAAGTGTTTCATGTTGATATGGTGCAGTCTATTGGGTGTTGGGTCGTTTCTTTTTTTTTCTCCGTCAACTTATAGCAGCTTAAAAGACCATATGACTCATACGGTCCGGAATGAAACCTGTTTATTCTTAACTGCTCCATATTGATCGTTTTCGTGAATTCCGAGCTCTTCCTAGAGGTTTAATCAATTATGGTTGCTTACATGTTAAGTATTAAACAAAACGTTAAAATTATACGTTTTTAAATTTTGATTTCTTGATTCTGACCCAGGGTAACAAACTCACTCAATCACATGATGAACAGACAACAAGCTCTTACTTTGTAGAACGACAAATTCGTTGAGCATGCTGTGAAGCAAATTGAATCCGATTTCATAACAATCCCTGGTCGTACCACACTTAAAAGCCGTGAACTTGAAAACATAAACTTTTTTTTTGTTGTTTTTTGAAAGCGTATGTATAGATACAGGGCCGTAGGAAGAACCGGCTCATGGGGGGGGTTTTGATGACAATTTTTTCTCAATAACATTTTTGCTTAAACAATGCCTACACAAGTGAAAAATTGTATATGTACTTAGTGCAAATTATTCAAATTAAAGTTTTTTTGCATTCAAAGTTGCTTATTTTTAAATTAAGTCCTAGGAGAAGCCAATTTTGTTCATAAAGCTTTCAGAAATATAGGTACTTGTGATATAGCTCAGTTGGTAAATCAGTTGCCTCCTGAGCTGATATCCATGAGTTCGAGCCCAAGAGTAAACATCGATCACAGTTGTTCCAGATAGGTTTTTTAATACCTGGTGCCAAGCTTCTGAAAATCAATCATTTTCACTGAGCCATGCTTGACTACATTCAGAGCCAACAAATCAAAGCAGTCAAATTTTCCTTCTTCAACCAAATCATACAAACAATCATGCATGACAACGACGCTTCTGTATTTGAAACACTTTTGCGATACATGATGAGGTAAAAAAGGACGCAGACTATCAGCAACGAACGTCTCGATGCTGATTTCCTTCCCTTGACGACTTTCAACCTTTAGGATCATAACTGATATGTATCAGTTCTGAGCGATCTATGTAGGCTATCAGATGATTTTTTATTTTTCGTTTTGCCTAGAAGGACAAAATCATGACTAGGTAACCGCAATGAACTGTCCAGCATGTGCTACAGCTTTTTTGAACATGTGGTCCTGGTATTTATTCAGATTTTTCCTTTTGAAACATTAATGATCGTCTATCAATAACGAGCATTATCAACAATGATGCGAGGATAGACGTTCGGGAATGATTGAGGGAGCGACGTTCAAAATGTATCACCAAGTATGTCGATCACCGTCGATTAGCCACGTGACGAATAGCAACGGTAGCCTCCGGTGGGGCATGGTATATCTTCTTGTATCAAGTTAGTGTTGATTTTCGACATATATTCAATGGGTACTTTTACCACGTGCGTATCACAGCACTCGGAGGTAGCATCATTCTAGCTAGAAACCATTCCTGATTGCTTTTCTTGAGCGATTTTCCAACCACTGCCTGGTGCGTCAACTGCATCGAAAATCGAGACAAAAAAAATGAATTTTGAACCTTCATTCAGAATTTTTTTTTTGTAAACTCACTTACTTTAGCAAGTTTCTGAACCATAAGCATAACCGTTTTAAGCATTGGATGAAAATCTATCAAATATTCAGAAATAAAAGTAAAAAATAAGATTTGCGGTTCAAATAAGGTTTTTTTACTACTCTTGTAAACTCGATTAAAATTTAAGACTAAGTTAGAACCTTTGATTTTGAAGAATCTGCAATATATGTAAGTTTTGTAAATAAAATTTCCAGCTGAATTTTTACATAAGGATAAAAAACAAGTTCAAAAATTATCATTTAATATTTAATATTTCATAATTTGAATCCTGTTATTAAAGTTTTCAAAATCAAAATCTAGATTTTTGAAAAAACAAATTCTTTAAAATGCATTGAGATCTTATTTTTTATATGTGATTTTCACCAGGTTTGTGTTTCTAACTTTGATAAATTGAAAATTTTAATTTTGAATCAAGAATCAAAGTAAACAAACTCCAATCTCCTTCAATTTGAATCCCTGATGAAATTTTAACATCGATATTTTAATATTGATCATAAAACTTAAATTTGAGCTTAATCTGAACACAAACCTTGAATTTTAGTTCCAAGTCTGAATTCTGCATTTTGGACCCAAATTCTAAGCCTGAATCTAAATTCCGGATAAGAAATCCTATGAATTTGAAGTGAAAAATTGTATATGTACTTAGTGCAAATTATTCAAATTAAAGTTTTTTTGCATTCAAAGTTGCTTATTTTTAAATTAAGTCCTAGGAGAAGCCAATTTTGTTCATAAATAATTTGAAAACAAAAAGCGAAATTTGTATCAGAACCCTTGACCAGAAATCTTTTATTTGAATTTGAACTTATGGGTTTCAATATGATTTTTTTCAATTATTTATTCGTAATTGAACTTGAAAAATTTCAATAAAATTGTGAATAGCGAAATTTTTACATATTTTTAATTTCTGGACTCATGAAACTTTTTTTATGACTCAACTCTGCACATAAATTGAGAATAAAAATTTCAGATCCAAATTTTAAAAGTTGTTTAAATTTCAAAAAATTGTTTTTTTCATATTCCGAAATTCAGAGTTTTGAATATGGAAAATTCATCACATTTAAGATTGAAATGCAACACTTATATTGGGTCAAGTATCCGGGCTTGGCAAATCCAGGCAATTTTATCCTGAAACCTTGCGAAATAAGGGCATATTGTTTTAAGTTTTTCTTAAAAACTCGTCCAATACGCAGGCAAATTTCAAAATTATTCCTCTAAAATAAAGAAGAAAAACACACGGATTATTGTTTTTAATTTTTTCGAAATACATCAGGCGATTCATAGTCATTAGAAAAATCAATCTTCCAAAAAATCGTTTATGTTTTTTGATAAAATTTGATTAAAAAAATTATTTGGAGACAAGATACATGATTCTAAGGACACAATTGAAATTTTCGTTTGATTTTGCAAATAGAGTGAGAAAATCTGGTCAAAATCCGTATAATCTGGTAAGCTCAGTCTAACTTTATTGGGATTCAATATTTGGGACACAATTACTTTCAACAAGTGAGAATTTTTTTGAAAAACTGTTGTAGAATTGTGGTCCTGGAATAAGATTTCGAGGTTTTGGAGTCAAGATTGTTACACTATTGTTACTCTTGAATGATTTAAGTACTTGGCATCTTCGGACCTTCATGGGGGGGGGTTTAACCCCCAAAACCCCCCCCGTTCCTACGGCCATGTATAGATATAAAAATAAGCATATCAAATCTCACGCTCCCGGCTTCTGTCTTTACCGTTGTGAGTATTTGTTTTTATACAAGCCGCCTGTCAACCGTTTTTCTACTTGCTTCGAATTACGAAAGACTGTGGTTTGTGCGTTCAAGATGGTTTTCCCCCATTTGAATTTCATAACTTTTGATTGCTAAAATAAAGTTTAACAACTCATCTCAATTTTGATAGTGTTTTGATAGCAAGTGACTCTTCAGGCAAACAATCTTCCCAAAAAACCAATCGATAAACAAAGCAGAAAATTTATCACAACTTGTCGCTGGTAGACTATAGTGACACATCAAAGATGACGTACTTATTCAGTATCAAGAGGCGCCAAATTGACGGATTTCGTATTTCCCGACGCCATACTGGCCCTCAACAACTGTACAGTTGAGTATTCTCTCGCAGGCACCATATTGGGTAGGTTCAAGTTCACGCGTAATAAACTTATCCGCACGGTTTCCCTACTTGCGCGCGATTTGGCATTTGGTGCGCTTAAAGTACCTACCCACCACTTACTTACAAGGGACAAAAAAACAGTTGTAAATACCATACAACTATACAAACGGATCATTTGGCACCATCAGCCAACAAAACAAGATCATACACCCCCACTGCGCTTACAAGTCATCGTATCACTCGTGTTGATCAACCATCAAGCAAGAGTCCTACATTAGCACAAAAAAGGGCCCAATATACGATATTGTTCACAGCTCATCATAATCAAAACAAAAACGCGCTTTAAAGTGGGAGCACCGCAGCATCCGCCGAGACCGGAATGCTTCTGGCATGAGTAATCGATCGAAAGGCGTTAAAAATAACGCGATGAGGAATTTGTGCCGTGCATCTCGCTACTCAGCAGGGATGCATCCCAAAGGGCAGTAGAAAATGCTGGCTGACCGAGCCAAAACAATTTCGGGTGCTCCGTCTTTAGTACAGGTCATGGTATCCGACAAAAGATGGGTAAAGGTAGAGCAATTGCTACCGGATGGTCAAGAACATTCAACCGTTGGAACTAAGCGGGAATGAGTCACAACAATTGTACTTAATTTTTTTTTACTAACAAATTAGGGTAACGGACTTATTTTGGACTGGGCACATATTTTGGACCACCTTGCAACTTTTTTTTTTCAATATTTCTGTCATTAATCATGTAAATCATGGAAATTTTTAACAAATATAGTTGAAGCAACTACTTTTGATTCTAATCATATCTAACATTCCATTTAAATAAGCTGATAAAAGAGAAAATTAAAAATAAAGTTTTGATTTTTCACAGTTGGGTCGAATCAGGCCCATTTCAGGAGGACGTGACATTATTGGAGTCAACTTTCAAGAGGTTTTCTACATAGCTGTGATGAATTTAACAACTACAAACATGTTCACGGCTAAGATAAAACACTGAAAACTAGTTTGCAAGCTCGAAGAACCAAAAAAACTTGTTTAATAGCAATTTGACCCATGTCGAAAATAGGTCCGACTTAATTCCTTAGGGACTTATTTTGGATCACCCAATATAACCTGTGTATTGAACTTGCTGTTAAATGTTCATGAACATAATAAGACGTTGTACGACGATATGAAAAAATAATGCACTCTATTTCATTCGCTTATTATAAATGAAATATGGAATTTTGACATTATTCTATTTAATAAACTCGCTAAAGCCCAAACCCGCCTTTAGACGAAGTTCACTCCAATCGGCATAAAACCAAGTCAATCACTGTTAAAATTATTATTTGTGCACTATGATTTAAATTACGTTAATCTAACAATCAATTATTACATTACATTTACATTAGTGACATCTGTTTCATATGCTTTTTTTTTAAAGCTACAGCTTACAGGAGCTGAAAAACATGAAAAAAACTGAACATGCGCAAACTTTCTAATAAGATCAATGCTTTATGAAAAATTATTGACGGTTTGGTCTAAAATTTACAACCATGCAGGATTGATTTTGAGAAATGTGTAAATGTGATTGTTGTTGAAATGTGTAAAAATTACAAGCGAAAAAGTACTAAAAATCTAGTTTTTCAGCCCCTGTGGTTATGCAATTTTTAAGAACAAAAACAGTTGAAAAATTCAATTCAATGATATTTTTTTCGTAGAAAAAAAGTTGTTTTAAAGATAAAACTGATTTTTTGTGAATTTTTCAGTGAAAGAAATCTTGCTTTTAGATGATTAAAACTGTCGCATAATTCTCACATATTTTTATCATTTATGGTTCTATGTTTTCTACAGAACTGAAGCTAAACCAAATCCACTAAGGTTTTGAAAGTCAAAATGCATCAATTGATGTCACTGAGTTTATGATGTCAAACTTTTAAAACGAATCATTGGGTCGCCTGAAGGAGATTTGCGGTCTAAAAGTTGATCCTAAAGATAAGCCAATTGGCCAGTATAAAGCACTGTAGAACAAATTTTTTTTTTTCTCGAGGGAGAGAACAAATTTTCGAGATTGTAGTGCGCTGTTGGAATTCTCAAATCATGGAAAAACACTATATAACGGAGGAAATTTTCTGTTTTACGCTTTTCTTATCGAAAATTACTGTTTTAAAAGATAAACAGATGTGGTCAGTCGGTTGTAGTAAGACGTATTCAACAATTAAGTGTACCTAGATAGAGGCTGGGGAAAAGTTTATTTATTTATTTATTTATTTATTATTATTAATTCATCGAACAATTGTGTTTAAATGAATAACTTCACGATCACAAAGAATGAAACGATCTTGATAGGTGTAACCGACGAACAAAACGACTTGATGGCTCTCCGAACTGATGTAGGGGAGATGAGGGCATAACGAGCACCCGAGGCATAATGAGAACTACGCTTTTCTACGAAAGTGCGTATTTTCTTAAATAAATTTTCATGAGGATTTGTTTCGTACTTCCTATAGTATTAATTTTTCACAAAAACAGGAATCTCCTTATCATCTTTACAGAGATATTTAAAAAAAACTAGCTTGGTTCTCAAGTGACGAAAATATTATAATTTTTGAGCACCACGAAATAAGCTCTTATGATCTTAAAATAACCTTGATCTATAATGTACGCACTGCAACATGATGTGCACATTTTTTCTCAATTTTTACCATAAAATTTTTTTTGATTTTTCACTTTTATCAATTTTAAAACACGTTTTTACTTAAATTTGTTGACTAGGGGCATATAGAGCACCATATTATCGAGGCATAATGAGCATTTTCTGCCGTAGAATCTAGCAGCGAATTAAAATTGATTTATAGCGCCACACCTTGACTAGTTTTCATCCGACAATTTAGCCTATTGTTAAGGTGTCGGAGAGGTAATCAAAAGACTAGAGTTAGATTTTTGTTCGAGGTGATTTTTTTCCATTCACAATTAATGATCGATTTTTTTATTGTTACATTATACGGCTAGTAGCATCATCCTCCGAACAAAGCACTTAATGTATGAGCGTGCGTGAATTGTTTGTACAAACAAACCTAGATTATTTTGTTATTGCTTTGTTTGATGAATCTACGACTCACCTGACTTCATCGAATTGAATTTGCTGCTAGATTCCCCGGCAAAAACGCACATCTTGCTCTGATTAATGGTGCTCATACTGCCTCAGGGGGGGTTCTCAATTATGCCTCCACAGTGGCTGGTTTTCAGCTTTTGGCAAAATTTTTTAAAATGCATTTTTAACGTTTTCATCTAGTTTTTCACGTTTCAGCCCGTTAGGGAATAGGCTTTTCAAGTGTCTGAACACGAAACAATAATGTAACCTCCATATTATAGCTATTTTCTATGGTTAAATAACCGTTTTCCTTAAGGTGGCCATTATGCCCCCATCTTCCCTAAGTGCTCAACATCCTGGAATATGCGCATCATTGCGCTGATTTGTTCATTGTAACCGTAGGATGTCCTATGAGTTCGACTCGACAGCAGCGATTGAGATCGTGACATTCTCGACGGAGCCCTAAAGCTGACCATCCGTTATCAGTTGAAGGAAGTTATATAGTTCAGGAATGCATTGATATCGTGAACAAACAAAACTTGACTACAAGAACAAGAAAGGAAAGATTAACTGAATTATTCACATAATTGCGCATCAATGGCTGTCGTAAATGTCGTAAAACTTAAAAAAAACTTATTTAGGGTGGTCCAAAATAGGTCCAGAGGGTGGTCCAAAATACCTACCAGAGTAATAATCAAAGAAACGAGTTTTTAGGCTTAAATCTTGTGACATTGCAACAAACGACGATATGTTTCGATAGATAAAGCCTTGATCTTCATTTTGAACGGATATGGCAGTCAAAAATTTTAACTTGTACTTTTTTATTTAAGACAATAGCATAGCTACTTCCCAAAGCGGTCCAAAATAAGTCCGTTACCCTATATCATGTTTGATTTTGTAAAACATCATTCCTTAGTCAATTTCAAAGTTTTTAAGTATCTTTTTAGGGAGTCCCACATCAAATTGCTTCACTTTGCAAACGCTGCTGAAAATCACCTATTTGATATTTTTGCTTGAAATTTTTCATAAAGAAAAGATAGCTAATAGTGTTTAGTTAACTACGTATTTTTTTGTTTTCTCGTCTTTTGATAGTTGGAAGGGGTCGCTTAAAAAGCAACAGTACAAATTTATTTTCCACAAACTTCAGAAAAATAACTCAATTCTTTCAACGGGACGCAGGAATTTTAACTATTGAACTCTGTGATTTTAGGTCAAAATTATGTGACATAATACTGTGATTTATATTAAAATTATGTTATTATGTAATGTTGTACAGCATAAAATGTAAATAATTTGGTCCATTTTATATTTTCTATCCATCTGAATGCAGTTTTGTTTTATTATGGACACACGAGCAAATTCTTTGAAAATTAGTACATTTCTTGAAGGCTTGTGTTCCAAATTACTTGTCCTGTTCTCATCGTCCGATTTTGAAGCAGTTCGCGTTTTTAATGGTTAAATTTCAAATGCTACAACTAGAAAATTTTCGTGGAGCTGTAACGAACACGACCGATTTCCACTTTTTCTCATGGCCAACTCTTCGTTGCAGCTTTTTTTCACTTTTTGGCAAAAAAAAGCAGTTTTTGAAGAGAGTTGTAATCGATTAAGATAAAAATTCATACCGGAAGCAAAAAAAAATCAATCAATCAATGATCATTTTCAAGAAACCAAAGTTGTTACTCACTCACTGGTCGGTGATTTGATTTGACCGATTTGACATTTGAGCGATTTTTTTTATTCATTTTTATCTGTTTTCCAGTTCTGGCTTGAATGTAGTAATCGTACGAAAAAAAACACAAAGGGATTCAAGTTTTTTGTCTGAAAGTTTGAAAAGAATCGGACAAACAGGTAATTTGGGGCAGCCTTTAACAATAGAGTCCTCAATGATTTAAGAATTTTAATTTCAGCCTTTCAGCACTTCATCAGTCCTGACACATTTAGTTAAATACTATTCTTATTTAAGTTTATGGCATACCGACAAATTCTAATTCTATAAGAAATACTTGTGTGATTCTTCACCCAGAGCGCTCTAGCTTTGACCTTTCCTACTATCAATACTTTCATTTCTGTGTTAATTAATTTCTAATTAGAATTAGAATTTGCCGATATTATAAAACTTATCTCAGCGGCATTCAAAATAATATTGTTAAACACTGTAAATCCGAATTGATTCTAACGGAACATAAAAGCAATTTATATGGTAAATTGAGTCGACATTTCCTTCCAGTGTGAGGATGGAGCTCCCATACAAATTTTTATGCAAAGCTTGAACCATATTTTGTATGAGGAGGTATATGGGTACGAAGGAAGTTCCTTTAATTATCTGAGGCCTCAACTACTTTCCACTGGAAAGATAGAAATGAGGGAAGGGAGCTCAAATAAAAATTCGAGAACTAATCAAGCAAGCATCAAAATTGGCATGATAGAGTATTTGGTGAAATGATTTTTGGTAGATCCAGACCCCTCTCTATTTCCAGTAAAGAGATTAGAAGGTTACCCCATAGTCCCCCATAGTCCAAGAATTTAAGACAGTTCCCCATCACGATAAAGTATTAAAAATAATTCACAGCCTAATACGATAAAAAAAAACTTTTATGGTTGAGGAGATAGGGACAAAATTTGTTCTACGAAGTTGTAGATATCATCATAAATCTCTTTTTTCTTGTTAAAAACTAAGAATTCATCAAGTTAATGCTTATCGTACTCAAAAACGGGCGCGTGGAGACAAGTAGTTTCTGGCTTAGTTTGTAGTACTCAAATCAAGTCTCAAGATATGGTATTTTTTCATGGATCCACGGGCCCTATTTTACCCTAGAAATTCTCAAAATTAAGGTAAAATAAACTTGAAATTGAGATAACTTCGGAAGGAAAGGTCGTAGCGATTTAAGACAGGGCCGTAGGAAGAACCGACTCATGGGGGGGGTTTTGGTGACTAATTTTTATCTATGAATTTTTGCCCAACAACACACGGAAAAAAATATGTTTGTTACTATATGATTATTCATTTTTAAGTACTCATTAATAGTTTTCGTATGAAATCGTAACTTTAGAGAAGGCACAAATGCCACAAGGATGGTATAGTGTCATTAATAAAACCTTTAAAAAAGTAACCTCTAGAAACAAAATATAAAATTTGCTTCTATCGATCGTCAAAATTTTTGAGCTTGTTTAAAACTCTGGTAGATAAAAGTTATTTGATTTGAGCATAAAATAAGCTCTTACCTTGAATTTCTTAAATTAATTTCTCAAATCAAACAAGCCTTTTCTTCTAAACTCTTTCACAAATTCCAAGATTCTAACTTTTGATGAAAATAAATAAAATTTTCCACCAAAAAAAACAGTTAGAGATAAAAAAATTTTGGATCAAATTTGTTTGATACAAACTTGAACTAAACTTATGATTTTCTTTTGAAATTTGGCTTTAAAAAAAATGCAATTTTAATAATGTTAAATCAAACACTGAGAAAATAAAGACTTGTGTGCAGATTTTTAGGCGAAGATCAGATACATGTTTTTTTAACAGGGAACATTTTTCATGAAAAATCAATAACATAATAAAAATCCTGCGGATGTTTTTTTTTAAATATAATTTGGGATATTAGGCATGAATCAAAACCTAGAAAATTTACTCAAATTCTACTTTATATTTGTGATTTTCAGCTGAATTGTATGTACAAATTAATTCTGATTTAAAAAAATGAAATCTGGAAAATGAGTTGACAAGCAAATTTTAAAGTTTATGTTCTTTTGAATTTTTCAACAATTTTATGTTGACTGAAAAACTCATCCACAAGCAAAATCCTTTTCTGAATTTAAATCTGAATTCTAAACCTGAGCTCAAAAATTGAACTTTGAGTTTGTTCCGATTTTTTATAAGATTGCTGAAATGTACAAAAATACGATTTGAGAATCTTAATTCCAGATTAGAATTTTAGGAGGCAAGTCTTTGAGCCCTCATTCATGAATCTATTACATAAATTTTGTATTGCTGGTTTAAGCTTAATTCATTATTTTAATTATTTGACTTTAATCAGTTTTTTGAATCTGATAAAATGTGAATTTCAAATGATGAATCTGAATCTGAGTTTTCATTTTTTGGATCGCCATTTAGAAGTTTAAAATGCTAAAATTTTGTGTTGCAATAAAATTTGGGAACTTCGAATTTGAATATTAAACAAAATTCTTGTTTTTTTTACATTTTGAAAACTATTGAAAATGCATGTGATTTTCGAAAAACATTATTCAATGTTAATATGAAATGCAGAACCGAATTTGAACAAGGATTTCAAATCAGCTTTTCATTCCTAATTTTTTATGATTATTCGAACTGAAAATCAAGAATCCTAAACTGGACAAAATCAGAAATACGAAAATATGTTGAAATTCAATTTTGGTTATGAGAATATGGAACCAGAACCTTCAAAATGGGTTTAATTTAAAATTTAATTTTCAGAACGGAATTTTTATGATAAGGTTGCAAGATTGCTTGGTTTTAACCGCATTGATCCGGATATTCAATAGAAAATTTGGGAAAAGTCCGATCCTACCCGGTTGCCCGGATTTCATTGGAAAAGTCTGGATTTTACCCGGGTTTGTTCTAATGTTCATTCTTAAATCAAACTTAAAAATACATATTGAGTTGAATTTTTTTTTCCTTGGTTTTGACCAAAATTGCCCAGTATTAACTGGATTTTGGTCGACAATTTTGATATCAAATATCCGGATCTTGCCAGGTTTTTATTTAAAACAGCCCGAATTTGTCCGACCCGGATACGTGCTGAAAAAATCTGACAACTTTATTCTATGAAGAAGTGAGAAAATTTTGAAAAACTATAGCAGAATTTTCAACTTAGGATGGGTTTTTGAAATTTTTGCATTAGTTTTAAAATTTTGAGTCTAGTGTAGAATATTTCGCTTGCTTTTCTGGACCCTCATGGGGGGGGTTTAACCCCCAAAACCCCCCCCGTTCCTACGGCCATGACTTAAGATATAGTGCAAAATGTGCGTAATGAGTGTCTCAATAAATGATGTGAACATCGTGTATATTTAAGTTCAAAACTAAGAATAGTTAAGTATGAAAAACAAATTTGAAGTATGTTTTAAATTAAAGCTTTAAAACTCAGCAGATAGAGATAAAGCTCTTACAATTTCAGCAAAGTTTCATATTTTGATGATATCTACAACTTTGTAGAACAAATTTTATCTCTATCTCATCAAACATAAAAGCTTGTTTTTTTTATCGTAGTAGGCTGTAACTTTTTTTTAATACTTTCACGTTATTGGGAACTTTCATTAATTTCTGGCAAAAAAACTGCCTACTGGGAACTTTCTAACAAGTAATTGTTATGAAGACACCTAGCAGCTAAAATGAAAGTCAATCAAAAGCACTAAGAAAAAAGTTCCACTGCACAATGGGGAAATTTGAACCCAAAATTTAAAAAAAACTATTGATGCCGCATAGTACTTATCTTACGTGAAATTTTCACAGAATTTCTAATCTGCCGTTAGATTTGACCGGACACATCTGAGTAACGTGTTCTTCTACACTCAAAAATTAGACTGTACTTCAATAATGAACTTCCTTGGAGGTGGAATAATCGGTATAAGATTCAATGCCGGACCGGTACTAACAAGTTTTCTAATAACTGGCATTGTCCTCCCAGCGCAACCGCCTTGCATATGTCTGAAAGAAACCAAATAACACATTTTCCTTATCCTATCACGAAGACAAATTAGGATGGGAACAATCAGCTAGCAAGGATATAGTCTAATGATGTACCGAGCGCTGTTGTGTGTAACACAAATTCTTTGTTTTCAACCGACGGCAAAATACCACCAATCAAGATGAGCTGTGCGTGTCTATGTAAACCGGACATCAATAGAAACCGGTTTCTAGATTCCCATTCCCACCCCATTCCTCTCTCATTTTCATCCATTTCCCATCAAAGAGAAAGGAGGATGAAAAAACACCGGCAAAACGGCAGACGGGCAATGCTGTGCATTTTTTGTTGATAGTCGGCGGTGGCAGAAGGACTTTGACAATAATCTTTCGTTTGCTAACCTACTCATATGTATGGTACACTGGGTAAGGTATCGAACTGGTAAACCAAGATGAGATGTAAATGTGAGTTCGATTCTCTCTATGTAATTTTTTTTTTTGGATAAATTATCCAATATTATGTAAATACCATAAAATGTTCTTCTTGTTTCGCTTGAGTGTAGAGGTCTCACTCATTTTGCTTGGGAACTCGAGTCTGTATGTCAGTAGTGCTTTTCCAGTCATATCATCTTTCACTAATCACTAATCACTAATCGTACTTCCATAGCCAGAACTTAAGTCTGAGTCCCAAAGAATAATAAGCGTGTATTATTATTCTTCTTGTCTTTGTTCATGTTTTTGATTATTTTAACATAAAAAACATCAAATTGATCAAAAACATAAAATGGTTGGGCCTACCATGGAGCAGAGAACGCAAAGACATCTGGAACACAGGAACAGGAAGAAACGTGGACCACCAGTACCATACGTTCCAAAGGGGATCGTTGGAAGCATGCTAAGAAAAATGCTCCGTGATGAAAATAACATGCTAAATGTTAAATAACTTCACCAATCACTAGAGCCATTCTTCATCGGCTGGAAATGATTTATTTGGTACACAGAAATCACGAAACTTAAGACTAAAAATCTTTTTTTTAAATTTGATATATTCGATGAAAGTTTTTTTTAAATTTACTAGTTATTTTCTGCGTTTAACTGTTTTGGATTCCAGTGTACAATCATTTCTGGTCTTAGACCAAGGATAAAGCGCCTTTACTCGCTCTTGAAAATAAAAAAGAAACGGAAACATTAATAGAACATTAAACCTATCGAGGTCTGTTAAGAGCTCGAAAGGTTCTTCAAATATTTTACCCTTTTAAGAGAATTTGATAGTGAGATAACTTCAAAACCTCTCTGCAAATAATGAACTTTCAGTTTTAAAAGTAGGTGATTGTATTCAGTTTACTTATCAAAAATGTAAATCTTATATGATTAAAAAACATTATGAAAATGCAAACTTCAACCATCAACCAGTGCATAAATGAAAAAAATATAAAAGCGAAAGATTGGAATTGGCTCACCGGGTTTTGGCTCTCGTTGGGAATCACTATCATCATTAGTGATGATACTGCGGTACTGCTCCGGCCGGAGGTATATTCAAAAAAATATCAAAAACTAACCCCTTTCCTTCCAGAAAACACGTTTTCTCACTTTTTTTTTCGTCCTAAACAGTTAACAAATTTACATAATCGCAGTAATCCGCGGTATGCAACAAGACAACTTCAAGACGTTTGCTCAATGAAAACTAAATCACAAATAATTCCCGCTTTCACATCCGTTTTAACATGAATTTTTCAGCTGCTTTCAAAATAAAAATTGCTCAACACGCACTTTCATTCTTAATTTCAAACTTTTCATCTTTCGACATTCTGATTTAGAAAACATTTTTCTGTTAACCTCAACTGCAAACGAAAATCCCACAACCTATTCATTTTTCCACGGTATCGTCTTGCGGTTTCACAAACACTTTTGAATGCGCTATTGAATCACTTCTAACCAAAACTAAGACGACCCATCCACGAGTCATCTTTTAATTAGCTTCTGTTGAAATTTTTCACTATTTCACTATTTCAAACAATTTAACACACACGATTTTTACAGGCGGGGGAAAAACGCGTGCGCTGCAATTTCGAAATCTCGCAAGATCCGTCCAACACAACAAAAAACCAGTTGCATTTCTATGCAAGTAATTTGGATGCATTTCAATCTATTTTTAAATGTATCGATCGCTAAAGAAGTTCCGAAATAGAAAAAATTAACAATATTTTTCAATTCGGAGAAACAAACGAGAAAAACGCGACGGCGAAAAAAAACACTTCCGTTCTCGAGCACGGCTTGCTGCGATCCCCCGCTTTTCCAGTCATATCATCTTTGGTACAATACACTTTTCAGCGCATTTTCGGCACAGAGATTTGCTAAATAGGCATTAGATTTTTGCAAACTCTTCTGTAGTACACCTAAAGTGTTATTACCCAGAAAACTCATTACTTCATGTAACAAAATTTTAGCAAAAAAAAATTTTAGCAAAAATAAATTTGGGAAACATTTTGATGTTAGTTGAAAGTCTGAAGTGACGTCACTATGTTTACGAAGAAAAAACTTTACTACTACCTTTGCAACGTTTCTTGCACATCACCTCTCTTTCCACCACATTGGGGTAACATCAAGTGCTAAAATTTTCGATACCATTTATGACCGGAAATGACAAAAGTTTTCAGAACCCACTAGCTGTCACATACTTGCTTTTGTTGATGAGAACCAACCAGCAACAATGATACCCGATCCCAGCTGATGGAGCTTAAAGGCAACTGACGAGAGATTAAAAGTCAACCACGCTGCCTTAAAAGGTGCCCATCAGAAGTTAATAAGTCGAGCCCGGCACAGCTTGATAGCGTTGGTCAACAAGAAGCTTAGGTATTGTACCGCTACCAAGGCGGAAATCTCCCACTTTCTGAGACAAACAGAGGAAACGTCATCAGCTTCTGCCTTAATTGACTTAGGTTTAGCGAAACAGAAATTCTAGAAGAACGGACGTAGAACTAACTTCATTGAGTGTATCTATTCATCAGCACGATTCGGACTCACTAGGTGCAAATTCTAGTATGAAATAAACTTGGTGATACAGTAAACTTGTTCAAAAATAAACTTAACTTATAAAAATGACCTAATAATAAAACTGTTTGCTTCTTAAATCCTAATTCTGTACCAACTCAGAAATTGGAATACAGAATTGCATTCCAGAATTCATAATTCTAAAGTTGTGTGTGATCGTTGTGCGTTTAAACAACTCTTGTCAATTATTAACACCCGTTTTATAATTAATTTCAAAGACCTCGAATAGCCCCCATAGAACAAGGTCTTTGACATCTCCTTAGAATATCTAAATATTATATCCATCGGACGTCAACGACTTGACTGGTGCGATACTAAATAAAGCCAGACTCATCGACATCATGGAATATTTTTAGAATATCGATCGAAAAATGGGATGAATCTGCAAAAAAAAACAAAAACTACCTCGAAATGAATCTGGACGGCCAGGTCAAATTTGGAAGATGCGGCTATGTGTACATTCGCTGAACGAGTGCCAATTTATTGGCCCCGATTGAAGGTTTATTTTTATGCGGACACGCATTTCCGTGAAATGTTAAAAATAACACCGCACATCTTTGTTGGTTTGAGCTATATTTTGAGTCAATGGTTGAGTAACCAAAGTCAAGTCCATCTTAAAAATGAGATTTATATTGGAAAACTTGAGCTTGGATACTAAATATTTTTCCCTACTCATCTCATAAAGCCGTTATATATTTTTTTAAATCATTATTTTGTCTTGCCAAATGAAAAACAATGTTTACCCATTCCGAGATACCACGGAAACAGGGTGATCAAATTCCGACATTTCAACAAACAAATAAAAGCATCAACACCGTTTTATCACTTCATAAACTTGAAATCACTTGAGCGGAAGCGTCAAAATCGTTTCCCTGCAGCCGTTTGTATTCTGCATCTATACATCTCAGGGAATGAGCAGCAGCACGTTGCATTCGAATAATCTTGCTAGAGATGAATATTGTTTGTGTAAAGAGCTCTTCTTATTCTACTGTTCTACTTTTAGATGCTTCAATCGAATCTACCAGCCCCTTTCCCGAACACTCGTTATCGCCTTTTAATCCCGTTGATAGACTACCTCTTAGAAGAAAAGCCATTAATCGCATTTCGGTCGGGAAATAATATCTCTTTAGACTGTCAAAATATTTGCAACAAAAAAACGTGATGCACTTTGTTTCATTAGCAGCATCTATGTGGTTGATGGCCAAGTGACTTAAACATTTTCTTTCGAACATTAAAAAAAAACATCCGCAGAGATGAGTGCATCTACACATGAAGCCAGCGGATTTTATAGGATTTTTCAGTTTAACAAAGGCGTTACACATTTGATCGTCGTAATTTATAAAAAATGGACAGATTGGTGGCCACATTCCGCTTTAAAAAGTTGCTTTTGAGATTCTGCAAATGCATTTGACAAAACGCCACTCTAGAGTAGAACAGGAAAAACAAAAATACACAAAGTAGGTACTTAACCCACATCGGTGATTCGGTTGGTACAATTGTAGTTAATGGATTCTCAATGACATTGCATTTGTCACATGGCTAACAGTGACAAATGCAAGCTGAACTCTGACTCTGAAATCTAAAATTTTGTTTGCAATCTGTATCTAAAATCTGAACGGCATCTGAATCTGAAATCTAAATCTGAAAACTAAAACTGAAATCTGAATCTGAAATCTGAATCTGAAATCTGAATCTGAAATCTGAATCTGAAATCTGAATCTGAAATCTGAATCTGAAATCTGAATCTGAAATCTGAATCTGAAATCTGAATCTGAAATCTGAATCTGAAATCTGAATCTGAAATCTGAATCTGAAATCTGAATCTGAAATCTGAATCTGAAATCTGAATCTGAAATCTGAATCTGAAATCTGAATCTGAAATCTGAATCTGAAATCTGAATCTGAAATCTGAATCTGAAATCTGAATCTGAAATCTGAATCTGAAATCTGAATCTGAAATCTGAATCTGAAATCTGAATCTGAAATCTGAATCTGAAATCTGAATCTGAAATCTGAATCTGGAATCTGAATCTGAAATCTGAATCTGAAATCTGAATCTGAAATCTGAATCTGAAATCTGAATCTGAAATCTGAATCTGAAATCTGAATCTGAAATCTGAATCTGAAATCTGAATCTGAAATCTGAATCTGAAATCTGAATCTGAAATCTGAATCTGAAATCTGAATCTGAAATCTGAATCTGAAATCTGAATCTGAAATCTGAATCTGAAATCTGAATCTGAAATCTGAATCTGAAATCTGAATCTGAAATCTGAATCTGAAATCTGAATCTGAAATCTGAATCTGAAATCTGAATCTGAAATCTGAATCTGAAATCTGAATCTGAAATCTGAATCTGAAATCTGAATCTGAAATCTGAATCTGAATCTGAAATCTGAATCTGAAACCTGAATCTGAAATCTGAATCTGAAATCTGAATCTGAATCTGAAATCTGAATCTGAAATCTGAATCTGAAATCTGAATCTGAAATCTGAATCTGAAATCTGAATCTGAAATCTGAATCTGAAATCTGAATCTGAAATCTGAATCTGAAATCTGAATCTGAAATCTGAATCTGAAAACTGAATATGAATCTGAAATCTGAATCTGAAATCTGAATTTGAAATCTGAATCTGAAATCTGAATCTGAAATCTGAATCTGAATCTGAATCTGAAATCTGAAATCTGAATCTGAAATCTGAATCTGAAATCTGAAATCTGAAATCTGAAATCTGAAATCTGAATCTGAAATCTGAATCTGAAATCTGAATCTGAAATTTGAATCTGAAATCTGAATCTGAAATCTGAATCTAAAATCGGAATCTGGAATCTGAATCTGAAATCTGAATCGGAAATCTGAATCTGAAATCTGAATCTGAAATCTGAATCCTAAATTTGAAATCTGAATCTGAAATCTGAATCTGAATCTGAATCTGTTTCTAAATCTGAATTTGAATTTGAAATTAGAAGTCTGAATCTGAATCTGAATCTAAATCTGATCTGAAATCTGAAATTCGAAACCCGAATCTGAGATCTGAATCTGGAATCTAATATCGAAGAATGATTATATTAAATTGTTTTATTCTTCATTCAACAATTTAATTTTATTGACAGAATAAGCCATTGATTCTCAAGTTGTTTTTCAAGTTTACAAACTAGAGTGCGATCTGTATATTTCGAACGTGGGTGTTTCTACCCATCGAAAATTGCTGAAAGATCGAAGCGCCATGTACCATGTATTCTATTTGAAGATAAATAGGTCATGGTCAACTGTCAATTTCTGTCTTTCGTTGGATGATCGATTACAACACTGCATTTCACTGACTGTGACAATTTTGTTGATATTTCTTTTTTCGCTGCTCAAATGGATATCCATTCTTCGGTCGGATCCCGTTTCTGAGCTATGCGCTTATGGTTAATAATAGAACAACGGATTCGGAAACTAAGTTAAAAAAACGGTCTGTTTATTTTTGTTTTCCTTTTTTCTCACCCACAGCTATTGTGGTGGCCCACCTCAGTCCACAATTGCCAGTTCGGCGAGGCGGCTTCAGTCACAGCTACCAGCTGAACCCCCGGCCTGTGTCCAAAATGCCATGATGCGCCGCGATAAACAACCCTTCACATACACACCGGGTGGCCTCGACCTATCACAGATCAAGTCTCCTCGAATGGCTAAACGAATATCGCGGAACGCACAATCAGAGGGGGTGGCAAATCAACCAAAAATCTCGCCATTAGCACAGGTTTGTTGTAATTGATTTGCCGAAAACTGTTAACATCATAATTTCAATTAATTTCGCAGAATAACAGTAGTAATGGCCAGTCTCCAGTATCTCCAGCAGCATCATTAGGAGCCGCTGCTATGGGTATGCCATTTCAAGTATTTCCCACTGGACCACCAGCACCACCCCCGCCTCCACCACCAAGTGTAGCGAAAAAGCCTGCAACAGGACCCACCAACAATGGTAACAGTGCACCAATGCCTCCACCTCCCCCGCCACCATTTTCTTCAGCAGAGCAGAAGACACCGAGGCCTCACCACAGTTTCGAACCTCCACCGATGGGGTGCAGACCAAAGATAGCAATCCCACCAAACCCGATGGCAAATCTTAAAAAAGCGCCTAGGCCTCAACCGAAAAACGATTTCTGGATAGAGGAATATCGAAACGAAAAGCGTCAACAGGTACCTGACAGACCTAGTCAACAGTCAATGTACAACAGTAGACAAGCCGACAATGAAGGTAGATTCGAGCTCTAACCCCAGTAACAAGTCAATGTGAAATGTGATTAATTCAATCATTATTGTTTCATTATTTCAGTCGCCCAAAATTCGCAAAATCGCACAGATGAACTTACTGTTAGGAATGAATCGCCTAAGAAACGATCACCAAGCCCATCCAATCTAACCGAATCATACGGGAACGGCTCTCGGTTGTCATCCATCAAGACACCGCCAGTCTATAGTCAAAGCCCAGTTCCACCCAACCTTCCACCTCCGATCACACCAACTAAAGTGTCACGAACTCCATCAGATACATCGACAGCGCCAGTGACACCAATAGAATCCAACCAAGATCACTCATCCAAGCCCAGACAATCCACACCTTCACCTTCAACAACATCAAGTACCATCAACAGAGCCACGACTCCTGTCTCAAACAGCACATCGACTAACGGCAACGGAACTGCTTCAGTCAAACCACCCACGCCACAAAAACCTCCTCCACAAGCTCTAGGGTCCCTTTACATACCACCAGCTCATGAGGTATTTGCTAACAGCAAGCAGACACTTCTGAACCAAACCAGTCCGCCATGGATGTCATCTAGACAGAACAGTGTTAAAGAACAGCCCGAATGGGTTCACAAGGAGGAATCCGAACTTCTTGAAGCTAACCCATCCAAGTCTAACATCAATAACGAATCAAGTGCTAAAGCTCCGGAACCCCTCGTAGTAGCCCCACAACCCAGTCCCCCGAAGCCGGTAGTAGTCCAACAACAATCTCCAGCTCCTCCATCAGCCCAACAGACATCACGATCCCAAACCGTTGAAGCGCCCCCCTCACAGCCGATCGTGTCACAAACAACACACTACATCCAGCTTCAAAACCCGATAAACAAGATGACCATACCGACGGTAATCCAACAACAACCGCCTCCCGCCAGCATACCGGCTAACCGGGGCTACCCACAGCAAACTCCCATTTACGTGCAGAACCAGATGTACTCACCGCAGCCAACGGTTTCTCAGAAGGTTTGTTTTGATGTTTCTTCCAGTGTTTTCTTACTTGACTTTAAATTTTTCCACTTACTGCCTGGACCCGAAGGTTATAAGACTTCAAGACCCTATGAAAGGAACAGACTGTTATAAAATGTGAACTCTGGAAACTTTCGATTTACCCATTTCAAAAGCCTCGAGATCATCCTTTACGTACGCCTCGCGTTGTTTGATGCGTTCCATTACTGCCAATAACCTAAATATTGACGCTGGTCGTAGAATCAACATGACAAAAACTGTGAATGCTGAAATGCTCGTATCATGGATCTGATTCGCTCTACATGAAGCTTCTTGCAGCTGCTCTGTACCGAAGTTTCGACAGAGCTAAATACACTCGCGAGGAGACGTCTTTCATTACTCTTTGAACCACGGCAATTCGGCATAATCCATGCCAAACAGTCGATGTCTTTTGATTGCCAAGGCAAAAAACATTGATAGATTCAGGTCAGATCTGGCACGAGGTTTCAGGGCTAATTGAACCGTTATGACCAATCGTTTTGGGAAACCTCCTATTCCGTTCACTGTTTCATTTTGCCTTGTTATCTTTTCGAGCTTATTCGTCCCAGTTTTATTGATGGTTTAATATTTAAAAAAATAAGATGAAACTTTATCAAGTGTGTGCTCAAAATCTCATGAACCGCCTATAATTTCGACATTTCTAAACATCCAACGGTTTTAGGTTTCTTTCAGAAACTTCAACAACTGGAAATATTTTGCAATAGTAAGCTTAGCTTAGCTTAGCTTGGTTGACTACTCATATCCACCTTAAATCATTGAACTCGAAATGCTTCATTAAAAGGTTTTTTTTAAACGATTCTAGAGGAACTTCGTATTTTTTACATTTGTTTTCAAACTATACATTTCGAATTCCATGATCGCTGGCGTGGCTAAGCAGAACAAGTTCCACATCGCCAATGGTTGCTACTCCGTTATTAATCGAGGCCATCAATTTTGCACAAAGTCCAAAAGAATGGTGCTTGGGATTAGCAGTCATTCTCATTGTACAAAACTGATACTCTCCCTTTTTATATGATTAATAACAGCGCCGGCCACGTCCTAGTAGTCAATGGGGAAAAAGGAAGGATTGTTAATAAGATACTCTTTAAGTTCAACCAGCAACCTCTCGGTACTGCACTCCAAAAAAAAATTGGAATAGTAAGAACCAGATTTAAGCTAGTATCACAAACTATGGAAACCGTCTATACGTCTGCGAATCCATGTTCAAGTATCCAAGGAAGGGGTTGTGTTAGTTGGTGAAAGGTGAAGATCAGGATCCATTTTGGTAAATGGTGCGATCATGAGTTTCCTACACCTCCTATGCTCCTAGACATTTCCTAAGGAAACTCCTATTTCTCTGAGGCATTCTATAAACATCCAAATAAAATGGATCGAGAAAAATATTGAAGGCAAATCAATACCATCCAAATTTCTTCCTTGATAAACTAGCTCTTTTTCCTAAACATGATCCCTGTTGAACCAAAGAGTTTACGAATGGGCTTTAATGGTTGAAGACGGAAAGTAACTTAAAATGACACAATTTTTTTCCAAATTGTTTTTCTATGAATATTGCATTTCTGAAAACTCTTTGATTCTATGCTATTCTGTGCCTCACATTTTAGAAGTCTTTCTCATCAATAGTAAATCAATAGAAAGTTAAGTTTATTAAAACATATTTAATCTGAAATAATAAAAATATGATGAAGAAAACCAAAGTATCCTTGTAATAAATATATTTTTGAAAGGTTATCTTATCAATTGATATGTATTTCATTTAGTAATTTTTCTGCAACGGAAATTTTCAAAAATATCTCTCATTCTCTCACACCACAAATCAGTGAAAACTTTAATTTTCTATGTAGAATATATAAATTTTTTTTTCAGTGATTTAAAAAAAATTAAATTTACATTCAGTTAAATTGGTTTTTAATCAATAATAAATGCGCCTTTTCTCGCTCTTGAAACGAAAAAAAAAAGGAAATAATGATTAGTGCAATCACTAAACCTTTCGAAATAAACTGTTTCGAAAAGTTTAGTGGAGAAAAGCAGAAGTTTTTCATACTTTTACTTTACCTTTCAATAGTCTGCAAGGATCAACATTTCTTTTTTTATATTACATTGTTCGTATGCATATGCAATTTTGTTCAAAACTGATGACTGGAAAAAAGTTTCATAAAATCAGCAACTATTGGGTTTACCAATTAAAAATCACAACTTCAAATTCAAAGCAAAGTATAGAGGTAAAAAAAATGAAACAGCGTAATATATCTATATGGTATATTCGTCGTCTGTGTACTTCCTTTTACTAATGTAGATATTGATTCAAATAACATTTTAACTCAGATTTTTGCAAACTTAAACAAATGCTTACTAGCATAATTTTCCTGATATTTTTAGTATGTGGAAAAAAAATAATTAAAACAAAATACTTAGCTTTGGGTGCGCAAAGGCAACCGAACAGCAAACTGCATCCCATCAAGGCAAGCCGTTTAGCAAGCATGATAAAACAGCACCACAAAACCAAGACGACACAGCACAAATTGGTTTGAAATTAACGATCCGATTCAAGTTTTTTTTTCAGACTTCGCAAAAACTGATTCATATTGCTCCTTGCTTGAATTTTATAACAAGATTTTCCTGAACACTCCGCGAATAGTTCATTAACAATTTACAATCGATAAACAAGCTCAAGAAAAAGAATTTCTCAATCGCTTTCGAATTTTTCATTTTGTTAAAAATCACTTTAAACTATTCTTCAATGCGGCCGCATCAGCAAACTTTTTAAACTCTTCTTCCCTTCAGAACAATATTTCGCCAATTACAAAAGAAACACAGGGGTAAAAACAGGACAACATCGGAAAACACGAACGAGAACCACATTTCTGTAAACCCATCACGAGCACACAATTAAAGCATTTCCCGTGAATTTGAAAACTAAAACACATGTCCTGCTAGGTAGTATTTCAACGCGAACACGAAAAACTTTCTGATATATTGCGGTTACTGGGAAAATTTCTAATCGCGCGACGGTAGCCTTCCGTGCGGTAGGCTAACCGGAGCAGTAAACACAGTTAAAAAATTCACTCTTACTCACTAATTTCATTGAAATCTTCAAATCATTATTTTGCAAGAGAGGACAAAACAAAAAATCTTCAAATCATTATTTTGCAAGAGAGGACAAAACATGAAGTCATCGGAATGAAATATTATTATTTTTAGTATTCATTGAGATTGAATTAATTACGAGCGTTAAAATCCCAGACAAAACAAAAAAAACAATCTACATTATTGAAAACACATTTTTCCATAGCCTGAGAATTAACTAATTTGGCATGACGAAGATTTTTGATGCGATAAATGCGTCTTTGATACTTTATATGCTGGTCGAATTCAATTATGTTGTCGTTAAAATGTAACAAATCGTATATGAGAAGTTAAAAAAAGGAGTTGTGTACGGTGAATAGTCTATTATAGGAAATAATACCATTCGCATCGCAAAAAATTGGACTGCGCACTCATAACTGCGAAATTTGTGCGATCTGTCAAATCAGTATAAAATCTGACGGTTTTCTACACGCTAACCGCTTTTCAGTTAAACTTTATACGGATAACTCCGACTGTAAAACATAGCACGAAATCCAACATTCAATGAATGATCGCTACCGTGTCGTCGAACTCTAAACTTATTTAAACAACTACAGGTTTTCATTTTTTTTCGTGAATTTGTCAGCTGGTTGACCCCATCGCAAACAGGTTTTTTTTATTATTCATTTTTCCGTGATTTTGACTGCTGATTGACCAAGTTCAAGGCAAACACAATTTTTTGTTTTGTAAACAATAGATAATCCGATAATAATATTTGGTATACATGTTTGTTTGACAACTTTTTATTAAATCATCTTTCAATGTTTTCCGCTTGTTCATCCGATTTAATTTCAGTCGATAAATAATCCTTATGTAGAACAATGCTCATTTTTTTCTTGAATACTGTAATTTTTTTTTACAGTGGTACCCTACGGGAGCCCAAATCAGCTATCGCAGAAATATAAAAAAAGAGTGGATCAGCAATATATCTATATATATATATATATATATATATATATATATATATATATATATATATATATATATATATATATATATATATATATATATATATATATATATATATATATATATATATATATATATATATATATATATATATATATATATATATATATATATATATATATATATATATATATATATATATATATATATATATATATATATATATATATATATATATATATATATATATATATATATATATATATATATATATATATATATATATATATATATATATATATATATATATATATATATATATATATATATATATATATATATATATATATATATATATATATATATATATATATATATATATATATATATATATATATATATATATATATATATATATATATATATATATATATATATATATATATATATATATATATATATATATATATATATATATATATATATATATATATATATATATATATATATATATATATATATATATATATATATATATATATATATATATATATATATATATATATATATATATATATATATAGATATATTGCTGATCCACTCTTTTTTTATATTTCTGCGATAGCTGATTTGGGCTCCCGTAGGGTACCACTGTAAAAAAAAATTACAGTATTCAAGAAAAAAATGAGCATTGTTCTACATAAGGATTATTTATCGACTGAAATTAAATCGGATGAACAAGCGGAAAACATTGAAAGATGATTTAATAAAAAGTTGTCAAACAAACATGTATACCAAATATTATTATCGGATTATCTATTGTTTACAAAACAAAAAATTGTGTTTGCCTTGAACTTGGTCAATCAGCAGTCAAAATCACGGAAAAATGAATAATAAAAAAAACCTGTTTGCGATGGGGTCAACCAGCTGACAAATTCACGAAAAAAAATGAAAACCTGTAGTTGTTTAAATAAGTTTAGAGTTCGACGACACGGTAGCGATCATTCATTGAATGTTGGATTTCGTGCTATGTTTTACAGTCGGAGTTATCCGTATAAAGTTTAACTGAAAAGCGGTTAGCGTGTAGAAAACCGTCAGATTTTATACTGATTTGACAGATCGCACAAATTTCGCAGTTATGAGTGCGCAGTCCAATTTTTTGCGATGCGAATGGTATTATTTCCTATAATAGACTATTCACCGTACACAACTCCTTTTTTTAACTTCTCATATACGATTTGTTACATTTTAACGACAACATAATTGAATTCGACCAGCATATAAAGTATCAAAGACGCATTTATCGCATCAAAAATCTTCGTCATGCCAAATTAGTTAATTCTCAGGCTATGGAAAAATGTGTTTTCAATAATGTAGATTGTTTTTTTGTTTTGTCTGGGATTTTAACGCTCGTAATTAATTCAATCTCAATGAATACTAAAAATAATAATATTTCATTCCGATGACTTCATGTTTTGTCCTCTCTTGCAAAATAATGATTTGAAGATTTTTTGTTTTGTCCTCTCTTGCAAAATAATGATTTGAAGATTTCAATGAAATTAGTGAGTAAGAGTGAATTTTTTAACTGTGTTTACTGCTCCGGTTAGCCTACCGCACGGAAGGCTACCGTCGCGCGATTAGAAATTTTCCCAGTAACCGCAATATATCAGAAAGTTTTTCGTGTTCGCGTTGAAATACTACCTAGCAGGACATGTGTTTTAGTTTTCAAATTCACGGGAAATGCTTTAATTGTGTGCTCGTGATGGGTTTACAGAAATGTGGTTCTCGTTCGTGTTTTCCGATGTTGTCCTGTTTTTACCCCTGTGTTTCTTTTGTAATTGGCGAAATATTGTTCTGAAGGGAAGAAGAGTTTAAAAAGTTTGCTGATGCGGCCGCATTGAAGAATAGTTTAAAGTGATTTTTAACAAAATGAAAAATTCGAAAGCGATTGAGAAATTCTTTTTCTTGAGCTTGTTTATCGATTGTAAATTGTTAATGAACTATTCGCGGAGTGTTCAGGAAAATCTTGTTATAAAATTCAAGCAAGGAGCAATATGAATCAGTTTTTGCGAAGTCTGAAAAAAAAACTTGAATCGGATCGTTAATTTCAAACCAATTTGTGCTGTGTCGTCTTGGTTTTGTGGTGCTGTTTTATCATGCTTGCTAAACGGCTTGCCTTGATGGGATGCAGTTTGCTGTTCGGTTGCCTTTGCGCACCCAAAGCTAAGTATTTTGTTTTAATTATTTTTTTTCCACATACTAAAAATATCAGGAAAATTATGCTAGTAAGCATTTGTTTAAGTTTGCAAAAATCTGAGTTAAAATGTTATTTGAATCAATATCTACATTAGTAAAAGGAAGTACACAGACGACGAATATACCATATAGATATATTACGCTGTTTCATTTTTTTTACCTCTATACTTTGCTTTGAATTTGAAGTTGTGATTTTTAATTGGTAAACCCAATAGTTGCTGATTTTATGAAACTTTTTTCCAGTCATCAGTTTTGAACAAAATTGCATATGCATACGAACAATGTAATATAAAAAAAGAAATGTTGATCCTTGCAGACTATTGAAAGGTAAAGTAAAAGTATGAAAAACTTCTGCTTTTCTCCACTAAACTTTTCGAAACAGTTTATTTCGAAAGGTTTAGTGATTGCACTAATCATTATTTCCTTTTTTTTTTCGTTTCAAGAGCGAGAAAAGGCGCATTTATTATTGATTAAAAACCAATTTAACTGAATGTAAATTTAATTTTTTTTAAATCACTGAAAAAAAAATTTATATATTCTACATAGAAAATTAAAGTTTTCACTGATTTGTGGTGTGAGAGAATGAGAGATATTTTTGAAAATTTCCGTTGCAGAAAAATTACTAAATGAAATACATATCAATTGATAAGATAACCTTTCAAAAATATATTTATTACAAGGATACTTTGGTTTTCTTCATCATATTTTTATTATTTCAGATTAAATATGTTTTAATAAACTTAACTTTCTATTGATTTACTATTGATGAGAAAGACTTCTAAAATGTGAGGCACAGAATAGCATAGAATCAAAGAGTTTTCAGAAATGCAATATTCATAGAAAAACAATTTGGAAAAAAATTGTGTCATTTTAAGTTACTTTCCGTCTTCAACCATTAAAGCCCATTCGTAAACTCTTTGGTTCAACAGGGATCATGTTTAGGAAAAAGAGCTAGTTTATCAAGGAAGAAATTTGGATGGTATTGATTTGCCTTCAATATTTTTCTCGATCCATTTTATTTGGATGTTTATAGAATGCCTCAGAGAAATAGGAGTTTCCTTAGGAAATGTCTAGGAGCATAGGAGGTGTAGGAAACTCATGATCGCACCATTTACCAAAATGGATCCTGATCTTCACCTTTCACCAACTAACACAACCCCTTCCTTGGATACTTGAACATGGATTCGCAGACGTATAGACGGTTTCCATAGTTTGTGATACTAGCTTAAATCTGGTTCTTACTATTCCAATTTTTTTTTGGAGTGCAGTACCGAGAGGTTGCTGGTTGAACTTAAAGAGTATCTTATTAACAATCCTTCCTTTTTCCCCATTGACTACTAGGACGTGGCCGGCGCTGTTATTAATCATATAAAAAGGGAGAGTATCAGTTTTGTACAATGAGAATGACTGCTAATCCCAAGCACCATTCTTTTGGACTTTGTGCAAAATTGATGGCCTCGATTAATAACGGAGTAGCAACCATTGGCGATGTGGAACTTGTTCTGCTTAGCCACGCCAGCGATCATGGAATTCGAAATGTATAGTTTGAAAACAAATGTAAAAAATACGAAGTTCCTCTAGAATCGTTTAAAAAAAACCTTTTAATGAAGCATTTCGAGTTCAATGATTTAAGGTGGATATGAGTAGTCAACCAAGCTAAGCTAAGCTAAGCTTACTATTGCAAAATATTTCCAGTTGTTGAAGTTTCTGAAAGAAACCTAAAACCGTTGGATGTTTAGAAATGTCGAAATTATAGGCGGTTCATGAGATTTTGAGCACACACTTGATAAAGTTTCATCTTATTTTTTTAAATATTAAACCATCAATAAAACTGGGACGAATAAGCGATAGAGGGTGTAGCATCACGAGCACACAATTAAAGCATTTCCCGTGAATTTGAAAACTAAAACACATGTCCTGCTAGGTAGTATTTCAACGCGAACACGAAAAACTTTCTGATATATTGCGGTTACTGGGAAAATTTCTAATCGCGCGACGGTAGCCTTCCGTGCGGTAGGCTAACCGGAGCAGTAAACACAGTTAAAAAATTCACTCTTACTCACTAATTTCATTGAAATCTTCAAATCATTATTTTGCAAGAGAGGACAAAACAAAAAATCTTCAAATCATTATTTTGCAAGAGAGGACAAAACATGAAGTCATCGGAATGAAATATTATTATTTTTAGTATTCATTGAGATTGAATTAATTACGAGCGTTAAAATCCCAGACAAAACAAAAAAACAATCTACATTATTGAAAACACATTTTTCCATAGCCTGAGAATTAACTAATTTGGCATGACGAAGATTTTTGATGCGATAAATGCGTCTTTGATACTTTATATGCTGGTCGAATTCAATTATGTTGTCGTTAAAATGTAACAAATCGTATATGAGAAGTTAAAAAAAGGAGTTGTGTACGGTGAATAGTCTATTATAGGAAATAATACCATTCGCATCGCAAAAAATTGGACTGCGCACTCATAACTGCGAAATTTGTGCGATCTGTCAAATCAGTATAAAATCTGACGGTTTTCTACACGCTAACCGCTTTTCAGTTAAACTTTATACGGATAACTCCGACTGTAAAACATAGCACGAAATCCAACATTCAATGAATGATCGCTACCGTGTCGTCGAACTCTAAACTTATTTAAACAACTACAGGTTTTCATTTTTTTTCGTGAATTTGTCAGCTGGTTGACCCCATCGCAAACAGGTTTTTTTTATTATTCATTTTTCCGTGATTTTGACTGCTGATTGACCAAGTTCAAGGCAAACACAATTTTTTGTTTTGTAAACAATAGATAATCCGATAATAATATTTGGTATACATGTTTGTTTGACAACTTTTTATTAAATCATCTTTCAATGTTTTCCGCTTGTTCATCCGATTTAATTTCAGTCGATAAATAATCCTTATGTAGAACAATGCTCATTTTTTTCTTGAATACTGTAATTTTTTTTTACAGTGGTACCCTACGGGAGCCCAAATCAGCTATCGCAGAAATATAAAAAAAGAGTGGATCAGCAATATATCTATATATATATATATATATATATATATATATATATATATATATATATATATATATATATATATATATATATATATATATATATATATATATATATATATATATATATATATATATATATATATATATATATATATATATATATATATATATATATATATATATATATATATATATATATATATATATATATATATATATATATATATATATATATATATATATATATATATATATATATATATATATATATATATATATATATATATATATATATATATATATATATATATATATATATATATATATATATATATATATATATATATATATATATATATATATATATATATATATATATATATATATATATATATATATATATATATATATATATATATATATATATATATATATATATATATATATATATATATATATATATATATATATATATACATTCACTCCTACAATAAACGAAATTTCAAAATTTTCATTTTTTCGGACACTCAAAAGCAAAAATTAGCACAGGCGAAAAAAACAAGACCGCACTCGACCAAGGCTTGCTTAGTTCCTCTATTTTGCAATAGTAAGGACATAGAACAAAGTTGGGTATGCGAAACAATTAACATGACATAGATTCCATACATATTCGACTATAGAGCCCAAAGAAGAAACCGCTTCCTTCTACCAGGTCTTCGAAAACGCTATCTCCCTGGTCCTGGATCCATCGAATGGAAGAACGAGCTCGATATATCTAATCCCGATGCAGCCGCTGCGACTTTTTCAAACATACTGAACTACATAATCGACTGTCATGTTCCGAAACGTAGCTCACTTTCCCACGAGCTTCCTGGGTTACTAATCAACTGCGACAACTGAAGACGGCTAAAAACCGTGCTCTTCGAAACTTCAGCAAGTACCTCTGCGCAAAGGTATTCTTCCTCCTTCTTCCTTCAAGTTGAACATGGCATACGAACAAAGCAGTAGGCGTTGCTACCAGAACTATCTCCATCGGCTACAGCGCAATCTTTTTGCTGAGAAATTCTCTAGCGTTTTCACAACTGGATATTGCTGTGAGAAATATTTCACCTCTAGATTCTTTCTTAAAAGGTATTTCCTTCGATGGCGCAGCCATTTTAAAGGCCACAGCAAAGCTGAAAAATTCATCATCTACGAGTCCGGGCGGGATACCAGCTAACTTCTTGAACTGTTTCATACAACATTTGCTGACTCCCATCAGACATATTTTTTCAAGCTTCGATGGACTTCGCAATCTTCCCCTCACTTTCGAAAGAAGCTTACATTTTCCCTATTCACAAAAAGGAGATGAGAGAGATTTTAAAAACTACCGCGGAATATCAGCTCTGCGTTCGATAGCCAAACTGTTCGAATTTTTTTATCTGGATCCGGTTTTCTCGTCCTCAAAGCAATACTTTTCCAACGATCAGCACGGATTTTTGTCGAAACCATCCAGGACAGCAAATTTGCTGACTTTTACATCGTTCGTGCAAGATAGCTTTACCATGAAGTTCCAAACTGACACCCTCTATACTGATCCATCTGCTGCTTTCGATAAAGTAAATCACGATATTGCTATCGCTAAACTCGAACGCTTAGGATTCTGTGGATCCCTACTGGATTGGTTTTGAAGCTTTTTAACGGGACGAAAGTTATCAGTGCAAACTGGAAAATAATTTTCAAGACCATTCTCCGCTTGATCAGGTGTGCCCCAGGGAAGCCACTTGGGACCGATAATTTTTCATATCTATTTTAAAGATGTACTCAGTCTCTTGGAAGGCCCAAAATTTGCGTATGCCGACGACCTCAAACTTTTCCACACCATCAACGGCCAAGACGATATCGATCTCTTTCAAAGGTGGTTCAACACCTTCGCTCGCAGGTGTGACACCAACCGGCTACCTGTGAACCACAGCAAATGGGTCAAATCATTTTCTCGCAAGCGGAACCCTCTTCACGCAGAGTACACTCTCGGGAACGAAAACATCGCCCGGGTGGACCACATCAATGATCTGGGCGTTTTCTTAGACCATTGGCTGGAGTTTAAAACAAATTATATCGTTGATAAAGCTTATAAAAGTCTTGGCTTCTAATTTCGCGTAACGAAGGAGTTTAAAGATGTGAACTGTCTGAAAAGCTTGTATTGCAGCATAGTTCGCTCAACTCTCGAATATGCCTCTGCAGTTTGGTGCCCATTTTACCAGAATGGAGCTGAATGAATAGAGGCAATCCAGCGGCGCTTCATGCGGTATGCTCTGCGACACTTGAACTTCGTTTACTCAGTTACGAAAGTCGATGCCGCCTAATTGATTTTGAAACGCTTCACGTTCGTCGAAATGCTGAACGAGCTTTAGTCGTAGCAGGTCTCCTAGCGTCGAGAATTGACTCTCCCATGCTGCTGGAGGCTATTCCCCTCAGTGTGCGACCCTGAGGATTAAGCAACCAACATCTGCAGCTCTATGTTTCCATCCGGCTTAATAACTACGGAGCCAACAGCGCTTTAATTGAAATTTTGAGAATTTTCAACCGCTTCGCCGAGTACTTCGACTTCGACGTTTCAAGGGCTGCTTTACGAAGAAAATTTTTTAATGGTTCCGAGAACATAGTAGATTTAAGTAGTATTAAATCATTATTTTATTAAGTTTTCACTAGGATCTTACACAAATAAACATATAGGATATAAGGGATGACAAAAAAACAACTGATGAATAATCGTGTCCCTCATTCCTAGGAACGCGTCATACCGATCCAGATCGAGCAGTCACCTATAAAAGCACCGAGTGCAGCCCCTAGTTTTGCACCACCACCGTACTATAGCCCAGGTCCCCAATTTAACAACGTCCAATCGCCCATCACCGTTGGATATCCACACAGTGGTAGATTTCTCTTACACTCTGTTCGATATGCAATCATCTTATATCTTATACGTATCAAACGCACAGGTTACAGTACGCCAACGGCCATGTTTACCAATCCAAATCACTTCGTGAACCAAGGTTACAACAACATATCCTACCCGCCAACGTCTCCGCAACACACGGTCTACCAACAACCACAGCATCATCCGCATTATTCACCGGCTCCGACATCACAACTACAACAGCAACAGCATGCTCACGCGATGCAACAGCAACGCATGCAGCAACAGACACCGACGCAGCAGCAACCACAACACCAACAACAACAGTCGGCCGGTGGCGTACGAATCATACCGATCAAGGTAGAAGGCAACGGAGACACTGCGACTACCGTTCGTGGACCACTGTCTCAGACACCAGCGATAATTCAAAGGTAGTGTACCGTCACCTACAATCTCTCGAATACGTTGGATTTACCTCGCGCACGCTTGCAATCTATAGGCACCAAAGATTAACCCCATTTTTTTCTTGTTCTGCGATTTCCTTTTATTTTCTCTTTTTTCTACTCTGCCGTTAACGTTCAATTACCCCATAAACAGTGGTGATCATAGATATGTCATTCACGACATCCCACTAGAAGCCAAGCTTCGTTTTCTTAAAAATAGACTCAGGTAGATGCATAGATTCCCAGTGAAGGCCAACTGAAGCAGGCTAAAGCAAATGCTCGTTTTTAATTGTAGAGTTTTCTTGTTATATGCTGTTTTCGCATTTAATTTTGTTGCGCCTCGTTACATTTTTATGTGTCGTTTATTTTTTGGACACCTTTAAAAAACAACTCAATTTTTGTACGAAATTATGTTAACCTTAACCTTCTATCAATTTTGTTTTCATTTTCATATCAATATATTATTTCAAAAAAAGTTCAAAAATCGTACAGTAGAATTCGACACTTTTAGAACTTTCAAAAATTTACCTCACACCAATCAAATGGTTATTTGGATCTTGACATTATTTTCACATTGTATTGTTAAACTATCGCATTTCAAACGGTGCTTACAACCTCTCGCTTGCTAAAGCTGTTTATTTTATAACTTTAAGTTTTGTTCTATGGATTGCTAACTGACTTTCAATTTTCAGTGACCCTCGCAGTAGCAAAAATCAGCAAGCATGGAATGGAAACGTTACGCCTAATCAGTCCCGTTCCTTCCGGGTTCTGCAACATATTACCGATACCCTGGATCCCAACGAAGTAGCCGAAGCTGGCTCGAACTCATCGACACCAAAGCCGACAGCGGCCGATGCTGATCATCAGCAGCAGTCCGCTGACAGTTCTTCGGAAGCCGGTCCCGATGCTCAGCTTAGACGCATGCAGCTCAGCAGCGAGGACAAAGCGCTGATGAATCGTGTCAAGACTCAAGGTAAGCGAATACACTCGGCAACTTCTGTTGAAGCGCATCTAACGTCACATACCCTTGATACTGTTACATTACCCCCATCATCGTCATCATCACCATCAGTTGACGGAGAAGTGTTCCTCCATAAAGAAGAAGATCCTCGTTATCGTGGAGCTGCGATTCCCTCGAAAGCGTTTAGGTATTTGCAGAATTTGACCGAGGGTGCCGGTCAAGCGGCCCAAGGGAACAACCCAACCGGTACGAAATTTGACTTTAGCGATTGTTAAAGAGATTGAAGTTTGAGCTGTACATTGATGCTTCCATAGTTTGACACTCTTGGCCAAATGACATTAGGTATAGGTTGAACATACATCTATGCACCGGATTAATAAGTTTGTCATAACCACCAGATTGCGGTTTATTTTCTTCAGCTTACAGAAATACACATTTTGTGTATTTTTATTTTACAGAAAATATCAAAACTATTATTCGCAGCAATATTTATCTTTAGGACTATGTACAGTGTACAGTAAATACCCCAAATGGCCCAACTATTGAAAAAGTTATGTGCTGCAGGCTAAAATTGATAATAGGCCTAGTGCAAGATCTCATGCCAAATTTGAGCCAGATCGGATCACGGGAAAGGGTCGCTCAACGAGCCTGAAGTTTGTATGGGATTTTTAGACATTTTGTTAGGGAGAAACATGAAAAAAAAGTTTTTTATTGATAACTTTGGTTTCATTTGGCCGATTTCTTTTGAAAACGGGTTTTCTTAAAGCCCAAACTATGACAAATATTTCATCCCGAGACTGCAAATCGATTTAATTTGAAATAAAAAAGTTATTAGACTTCAAATATGGGCTAACTTTTTTAAGGGTGGTATTCAACATTTTTAATGAGTCGGGACGTTCGAACATTTCGACGCAGCATTAACCGTGAAGAATACCACCCTTAAAAAGTTAGCCCATTTTTGAAGCCTCGAATCGGTTTGCAGTCTTGGTATAAAATATTTGTCATAATTTGGGCTTCCAGAAAACCCGTTTTAAAAGAAATCTGCCGAAGAAAACCAAAGTTATTGATGAAAAACTAATTTTTCATGTTTCTCCCGAACACAATGACTCAATTCCATACAAACTTCAGGCTCGTTGAGCGACCCCTTTCCATAGGCTGATCTGGCCCAAATTTGGCATGAGATCTTGCACTAAGCCTAGGATCAATTGTAGCCTGCAGCGCATATCATTTTACAGGTTTTGAATTTCCCATACAAATTTGGGGCAGTCTAGTGTACAGTGTACATTGTACATGCGTTGAGAGTTCAGAGAAGCAATCTAACCACAGTGAACAAAAAAAGTACATACGATTTGAGACCAAAACTATATCCTAACATTCATAAAAACTATCTTTTTCCTTACTAACCATCCATAATTAACGTGATGGAAAGTTGATCCCGTTCTTTTGGCTCTACTTCTACCACGCAGTAGATTGGTGCTGAGACAAAAGTCTGGAATGTGAGTTTTTTTCTCGTATTCGAGATGCCTTTGCTCATCCTCATCACCTGTAGATTTTCTTATATTTATCTATCCGTCTATCGATTTCTATTCTACATTCTTACTATAAGAAAAACCCACAATGTCTTACAAGTTATTTTTTATACTAATATTTAAATTTTAAAAACTGGGCCGGAACAAATTCCAAATTCTTCTTTTGTCACCCAATCCAGAAAGGGGGAAAAATAAAGGTTAAGGTGACAAATATGTTAAACTATTCGAAAATTCAAACAATTTAAAGAGCAAAAATTAAACTGTAAAATATGTACATAAATAACTGTAATTCTTGATTATGTGCAATTTTGTTCCGATACTATATTGAAAATATAATTTTTCTTATCACTCTCCTTCGTGATATCTCAAATCCAAGTGACAAACGAAGGATTTAAATTTACTTCGGCCTTATTGTTAGAATTCAATTATTTATAGAAGATTTTGACCAACTTAGCCATTCGTCCTCTGGTATATTTATATTTATTGAACTATGTTGAAAGCATTCTGTTACAGCAGATTCGGTAATTTTCACCAAGTTACCGGTAATATTTACCGAACTGATTGTTAAATACATACATAGAAGTGTGGCATTTGTATTACCGAGCGCATGATAGCTGATTTGCTTAGCGAACTTATTTACAGACTTTTAATCATAAGTATCACTTTGAATATGATTCCATAGTCCTGATTTCGAAAGTCCCATTTTTTTTGTTCTCTTCTGCATAGTTAATTTTGAAAATAAATGTCATCAATCTAAGAAAGTTGTATACCAGTGGTTTGTAAGCTGTGTTTCCACACAAACCAAAGAAATATTTTTAAACTGCGACCCAGAAATGGGTCTTGACTCAAACATTCAGTCAGCGAAACTTTTTTTGTAGAGAAATGAATCCAACTTAGATGAAATTTCAGGGACTAGATAAGAGAAAATCGATGTTGAAAAACATGCGAAAAAAATTCGCCTTGTCTCCCGGTGAGACTTGAACCCACATCTTGCGCCTCTCCGGGGCCCATGTATTAACATTCTACTACAGGAGACCAACCTGGCGTATGAATATTATACTGGTTGAGTGTCGATGTCTATCGGAGTGAAGGGAATAGTTCTCCCATGTGATCATAATCATTTTTCTTAGTCTATTTCTATTCCCATCATTTCATCTTACGGTAGTTGGAATCAAGTTTGGACATTTTTAAGCACGGCAAGATTTGCATTGCCTTCTCATATCCTGCACGGGTTGTCAGTTATGATGAGAAATGATGCACTTGCCGTATTTGGATATCCAGCCAATTTCGGTGTTTGGCACCGCCTTATTTCTATTTTTAAACTGCGACCCAGAAATGGGTCTTGACTCAAACATTCAGTCAGCGAAACTTTTTTTTTGTAGAGAAATGAATCCAACTTAGATGAAATTTCAGGGACTAGATAAGAGAAAATCGATGTTGAAAAACATGCGAAAAAAAAATTCGCCTTGTCTCCCGGTGAGACTTGAACCCACAACTTGCGCCTCTCCGGGGCCCATGTATTAACATTCTACTACAGGAGACCAACCTGGCGTATGAATATTATACTGGTTGAGTGAGTGTTGATGTCTATTGGAATGAAGGGAATAGTTCTCCCATGTGATCATAATCATTTTTCTTGATCTATTTCTATTCCCATCATTTCATCTTACGGTAGTTGGAATCAAGTTTGGACATTTTTAAGCACGGCAAGATTTGCATTGCCTTCTCATATCCTGCACGGGTTGTCAGTTATGATGAGAAATGATGCGCTTGCCGTATTTGGACAACCCGTGCAGGATATGAGAAGGCAATGCAAATCTTGCCGTGCTTAAAAATGTCCAAACTTGATTCCAACTACCGTAAGATGAAATGATGGGAATAGAAATAGACCAAGAAAAATGATTATGATCACATGGGAGAACTATTCCCTTCATTCCGATAGACATCGACACTCAACCAGTATAATATTCATACGCCAGGTTGGTCTCCTGTAGTAGAATGTTAATACATGGGCCCCGGAGAGGCGCAAGATGTGGGTTCAAGTCTCACCGGGAGACAAGGCGAATTTTTTTCGCATGTTTTTCAACATCGATTTTCTCTTATCTAGTCCCTGAAATTTCATCTAAGTTGGATTCATTTCTCTACAAAAAAAAACCAAAGAAATATATTTCCTATATTTTAAAGAAATTCATTCCTGACTCTGATTTTTTTGTACCAAATATTCAGCCAGAAATATCATTCAAATGTACATATGGGATTGTGAATGTTGCAGCCTAGATAAATGAATTTTTACTTTTAAAGCCTCTAGAATACAATAAAAAATGTGTATGATACCAACGCGCAATAAACTAGTTTTTTCCACTTGAAACATCTTTGCATGCTTCAACATTTCTTTAAAATAAGCTTAAAATCGAAAAAAAACTAATTAATCATTTTACATCATATTTTAGGATCAGCAAATAGAGCGAATCAAATGTTCACCCAAAATCGTGGCAATTACAGTGAATCAGGTAAAACTGCCAAGTCCAATCAAACCCATTTTCTCAACTGAATCCATGTTTCCCCGATTTCAGAAGACGATTCATCGGCAGCTAATCAGCCATATATTCCACCAAGTGAACAACGAGTGGAAGAACCGAAAAAGTACACTGGGAGTGCCATTCCCAGCCGGTCGTTCAAAATGTTGCAGGCTATGACCGATGCCCCTGGTAAGTTCTACTGACAAAGCAATTCCTTACTGAACACAGCACGTGGTCGAGAATTGAATCTCTTGTGAACCACATGGAACACCTTCTTACATCCATCCCGGTTCAACTTTCGAATACTTTGAATATCGATGTTCATTTTCACATCCTTACCAACATACAATAACTATACTAGCATAAATATTGCATTGTCTCCAAATTATTTAATCCAATCTATCAGTTTGGAAATATTACTTAACACCAAATGTTACAAAATTTTATACATAAATTTTCGATATGGTTTAATTCAATAATTTTTACTAGTTATGATTGATCAATTTAGCATTGAGCTTGTGTTGAAATTTTTTGATATTTATATTACAGTTGTGTTCGTTTGACACAAATTGATTTGAATTTGTTTCCCAACATAAAATATGGTGTGTTCAACAAACATTCCTTGGAATTACTCGAAAGTATCAATAAATCCTGTTTGAATATTCGATCAACTTAGGAACATCTTCATCATCACGTTGATTGTCTTTTTTTATTTCATTTATCGTTTCTTTCAACAGCCGATACAAATTCCTCTGACATTGAAGGTAATCAAAATTTACCATGCAACGGCGAAGTTCGCTACTCTCCCTTCCCCTATCCACCTACTCCACATTACTGCTGCAATCCCAATTGGCACTTCTATGATCCTAATACCCCACAATACTATCCACATCATCCACCACCAACGCATCACACGCCTGGATTTTACTATCCACCACATCCTCCCCCACCACCACCACCACAACCACCACACGGTCACTACGATCGCAGCGCGTACTATGCGGGCTACATGTCACCACATCACTTCTACTATCCTCAAGAACCTTGCTCGCCCTGCACACCCCCGCCCTACTATCAAGTGAACCAGCCGCAGGTAGCTTACTGCGAAAATATTGTTCCCGACACTCCGACCCACAGTTACATTATTACCACGCCCAATCCACGAATCGTAGTTACACCGACCATCGACGACTCGGACATCGAATCGATTATCAGTGACTTCAACACCACAGCACATCCCTTGACTCGATCACAGAGCAGTTTGAAACGGCTTTCCGAACGTCTTGCCAGTTATAACACTTCGCCAGAGAAGATTTTCCCTACCGACCTTGATCCCCAAATTCGTTGTTCGCCGTGCAGTCCTCTCAACGAAAGATATCGCACATTTGAAGAAAGCACCTCTTCAGCGCCTTCCTCTCAGTCTGAATGCTCAGACTCAGAAGGAGAAGGCAGCCATGTAAACACTTCAACGAGTCCCACACAGAAGAAAAGCCCGGAAACGGTGAGCTCAGTTCAAGAGAACCCCACCGATCGTGATGAGGCAAGCAGCAGCGAAGAAAGTGAAGAAGAGGAAACAGTAGGGTATGAAAACAACACACCGGAGCATTTGCCGCACCAGTTGAGCGTAATATTTGAGGAAGATAGTGTTTACGCGAGTGCAAATCCAAGTCGAAGAGATAGTGTTTGCAGCAACAGTTCAACAATCAGCGACTGTTCATCGACCCTTGCCAACGATTTGGATGGATATGAAAAGGAAGATCGAATTGAAAGTAATTGCGGTAACCATACAGATGACGATATCGATCGTTTGGAAGACGACGACGATAGCTGCAAATCACAAATAACGAGTAAAGCAGTTGGGGAAAAACCTGAATCGGAGGGCAGTGAAACTGAAACAGAAGAGGATGAAGGAAAAACAGAATCAGAGGAAGATACTAGTGATTGTGAGGAACAAAGTCGACAAAATGATTCTAAACAAAAAAATGGAAACGAGTCTTCAAAAACCAACAAAGTTTGCGACAGTGAAACTGAAACGGATAGTTCGGATTCGGAAGCCGATGTTGAAGAATGTGATACAAAGGACAGGGTTACAGACACGGACGTCACCGTCACAATTACTATCCCATCGATCGCAAATAAATCAACCTCTGAAGAAATCTTCAAATCATCAAAGAAGGAAGATACCATACCGGCTTTCACCGTTGATTACGAAGAAGATTCACATGTTTCTGTATCTGTTTCGCTACCATTGAAAACCAAATCCGAGTTAACTAATGAAGCTGTTGATAACGAATGTGAAAAGAGTAGTAATAAAAACATGACTCCTGAAAATGGGCAGGATGAAGACGAGGAGGTTGACTTCTGGAGTCAGATCGGAGAGGAGGAAGAATACCATCCACCAAGTAGATCTTTGTCTAGAGATTTCTACAGTAGCCGAGAAGTCAGTGTGGACCGGGATAGTGTTTTGAATCAGGAAGATGATCATACTCATCAACTTGATGGTGATATCGAATTTTGGAACAACGAAAACGGACCTACTGAAGCTATCGATTTATGGAAGCCAGATCGGTTGATAGAAAACTTCATTGAAAGCCAGAAAAATGGAAGCAATAAAGACAGCATTGATTACTGGCAAACACAAAACGAAAGAATGGTAAACAATTTGTTTAGTGACCAAAAACAGAGTGTTGAAATCCGGTCAGATGGTTGTGTCAAAGATGAAAACAATAATTCGAACAAATGGCAAACGCAGACAAATAATGTAGAGCAGCCAAAATTGAACGAACAGAAAGTCGACGAATCAGGCGATGAATCGGATACAGAAAGCTCAGATGAGGAAAGTGAAGACGATAGTGAGGACTACGAAACTACAAATACATCCAAAGAAGAATCTGATGTTGAAGAGAGCATTCCGACACAAACAAGCAAACTGCTGACAAATGGCACAGAAATGAGCAAGGTACCGGAAAAAGAAACCAAACTTTCTAGCTCTATGCAACAGTTAAATAACAAAACTAGTGAGATTTTGAATGGAACAAGCACAGCCACCGTAGATAACGATAAAACATTAACCGTTCGAGATCGTATTTCATTGTTCGAGACGAATACAACAAGTCCGCTGTTGGAAGTTCCAAAACGCTCTAAAACTCGGGATGAAAATAGCACGTCTAGGCCTTCGTCTATGCTAAAACTATCATGTGATGAATCGGAAGCAGAAGATGACTCGGGTGTAACATCTGACATGAGTAAACATATTTCAGAAGTAGAAACCGATTCAGAGTGCTTCCCAGAGATGCGCAAGATGACGCGATATCAGCGAGCAGCTACACATTCCAGGTTATTCAAACTTTTGCAGGACGAAAGTAATAACGGTGATAGTGATGAAGAAGAGATCAATAAACTGTCATCGGTTGAACCACCCAAGGATCAATCTGAAAACGGAACGAAGTTCGAGGATAGGAAAGAACTGACACTTGTGGAAAATTCCACTGCTACAAATACTGCCTTCGATCGCAGAGATCGACTCACACTGCCGATTAGGCACCAGTCTTCATCGGGCGTTGAGAGCTTATCGTCTTCAACTTCGTCAGCGTCTCCTGTATCAGGAGTCACAAATGATAAACTTGCAGAAGAGCTAGTACAAAGTTTGCTAATGAAGAAAAAAGGTAGACTATTCCGTAACTTGCCTTTAGAAAAACTACATGCAGCCGCACTCAAGATACTTCAAGAAGATCTGGAATCAAATGGAACTCTCAGTTCGACGGAAGATAATCTAGCGACGGTTGATTCTACACCTGCACTCACGCCTCAGGAATTTAAATCAGAGTACCATAATTCGTACTCGGATTATTACGACACATGGAACGATACAAATGGAAAATCATCTCCTCTGGAATACATCGGAATAACTTCGGAATCTGTACCATCTAAAACGTTCCGCAGTTTGCATGACAATCCAGTCAGTAACAGTAATCGCAAAACGACCAATTGGTCTACAAGATGTCCTCGGGTACTTAGTAATAAGAGCATATCCAGACTGGCCGAGGTTCGTGAGTCCGAAACCCCTGATCCCATTCCCCGCTCTCGTCCACCTTCGCGCGCATCCAATCAATCGCCCTTCGCCCAATTATCCGGAATGAGTGGTGATCCTGGTTCGAGGAATGCGTACAAACAGTTCAGAACTAATCATTGACCCCATAAACGCACTGCCAGTTTGAACGGTTCACTAGATAAGCAAAGCTAGAATTAGCGGATCGGTACGGGCAATTAGACGTACTGCTCTAGAAGAGTTGGAACTCATTTCCGCGACCAATGTTCTATATATATTATTAGCAAGATTGTATTGAACCTTTTTGTCAATGGAAATTTAGCAAGCTGTATATTTATGAAAAAAGAACGACAAGTTCTGGAAAAATCGTAGCTGAAGGCATTCATATCAAAAGCATATCATCAAGATTTCAGAGAAGCAGGTATCTTCCAAATTGTGTTTTCGTTTGTACCTTTGATTGGCTGTAATTTCATCTCTCACATCTATGTTTTTTTCCTAATTGGTAGTATTTGAAGTAATATTTTATCGAAAATTCAGCACGAAAAAAGTGTCTACCGAAACTTTGGAATTGTACTGCGAAAAATAAGAAAAAAAAATTCAAATCGAGAATGTATCTTCTTCTTTTCAAGAACATTGTCTGCTAGTTAATTACCGATGGCGAAACTGCTCTTGATGCATGTAAAATATTACCTTAAATACTACTGCTCGTTTCGGAAACGAAGGTGAATTTAGCACGAACCCGCGTCGAACAAGCAGTCCTAAGTTCACCTTACGACAGTTTGAATTGTTTTTTGTGAAAACAATATGAGACATCCATGCAATGCTTTTTTGTATTTTTGTTTTTCAATTTTTATAATGCCATTCCGAGAGTTTAGTACACTTAGCTGTAAAGTTTATGTTCGTTTACGTAAACACAACAACACTTGTTAGTGCTTCATATATGAATAACCAAAATTAATAAATACCAGAAATTGCATAAAAATTCCGTCCTGAATACACAGCAGAGCAAACTCCACCTTTGGCGCAAAGTTCTCGAATAAAAAAGAAGAAGTACATATCCGGTAAACAGAAGCGAAAAAAAACAAGGCTTAAATCGCAACTTCAGCCCTGCAAATCGATTGTTACATTTTTTATAAGTCTAAGCTCATCCTCACTTATCTTTAAATTACTTATCACCGGTCACTTTCAACACAAGAGAACGATATGTTAAATTGATTAAATCATCAACTACAGTTGAAACTTTCCTTCGACTGTCGTTGTTATCCTTGCGCAAATTTTGTCCCAAAACCCATGTACTATCTAGATTAAAGGATTATATCGCGCTACAATCAGACAATCTTGTTTCTACCGTGAACTTTAAACATACTAAAACAACACAAGTTAAAGGTGAAGTTTTCCTCTAATTTTTCACACTAAACCTGTCTAAAAAGATAGTCAAAAATCACCCTCAACATCAATCAAAACGCCTAACACAACTTGCTAACGCAATCCACGATTGGGTGGTTCACATATATGTATTTTTTTTTTTTAATTTTATCACATACAAGCGAGAGATGATGAACGTGTGGAGTTTATTTTTGTTCATCAACTATTTCCTGTGTTTTTTTTAAGTACATATAACTCTTTCCATTTCAGCAAAAAAGATTACCAATGAAATGAAAGAAAAATAGTTAATAGTTTCCTATCTTTTGCTGATGAGCTGTAGATTTTAAGCTGTACTAAGAGATGCAACTATTTACAAATAGAAACCGTACACAAGCAAACACGAAAATAAATAAAAGAACACATCTACCGATAGTGAGTAATTTTAGTAAGTCGCACTCTTTTTGCTAGGCAAACAAGCTTCGTAATTGATAAGCAAAATTTAAATACCTAACTTAACACGATTGGAATATCGCTTCCGAAATCATTGGATCTATATTTGCAAAACTGCTGCATGTTTCCGACGATGTGCAACTAAGCAAAATAATTTTTTTTTGGTTTCTGTATAAAATATTATTAAAATCAACTTCACGAGTGTTACATTCATAGAGATTTTTTGCAATTCCGTTCTAAAATCATTTTTTTTTTTTAATCGAAAAAACAGTGTTCAAAAGCAGAAATTTTCGATACAGTATTTAAACCATGTCAAAAAGTGCTACTTTTCGACACTGTTTTGATTTCGAAGGAAAAAAACTCCACTCGTGCTGCATTTTAGGCAGGCATCATAACTTGATTTCCACAAGAGTATTTTGCGGTTTTGCAAAAAATTGTGTATGCAACTCGTTGCAAATATTCAACTCGGCAAGCTTCGTTGCATAAATGTACGTCTCGTACTGAAAAATCTATTTTTGCAACTTGTTGCAAATATAAATTATTATAATAATAGAACACTGACAGGAAAAAAAAACTCACAACTCTCTTTTTTATTTTATTTATATAATTTGGTTTCATTCAGAATATTTTTTTATATATTAACTTTTCAAGTTCCATTTTTGGAATACTAACAAACAGTTCGATTACGTCTAGTAACTTATTTACGAACCAATATCATTTTTTATTGCAAAAGGGGATCTGTCAGGGGAAACAGGTAAATGGTTAAATTATGTTATTTTGAGTATCAGTTAATAATAGTTATTGGTTTTACATTGTAATTATAAAAGTAAACTTTTTGCATTTTGGTTGTGCTATAAAGTTCATGATTTGTCCAAAACTCAGAAAAAAATTATTAGTGCAAATCCTTTGCCATCATGACTTTGTTATTCGCGCACAAACGAACAAAAGGAACAAACCTTTGCACTTAAATTTGAGCAAATTCAAAACATTATTTACAAATTTAAACATTACCCAGTTCCAGTAACGTACATCCCTTAACTGGAACACTATTCAAACCTTAAAAGACTATAAAGTGTGATTGCATGTTTGTTACGCTTCTTTACTTAACATGGTTTACATGAGTGTTTCTTATAATAGTACCTAGCATTTAAATCTGTATAAGTGTCCTCATTCGCTTTATCCATTTCAGGTCCTGGTGAAACTGACTTCTAAAAGGAATACTATACCCGGATCCCGTTTCACAATTCTTCAAACAGTCTGGTCGAATACGTGAGAATTTTTGTGTGTCAATTTGAAACAAAAAAAAGCTTATAAATCTTGTTATAGCATTTTAACTAGTTTTACAAAACTCTGAAAGCTAGCGCGATAGGGATAAAACATCGAATAGGTTTTAACATGTTTTAACGAAACTTTCAAAAAACAAAAAAAATCTGAGCACTTCATCCTCGTTCTTCAAAAGCTTAACTGATGACAGCATCGAATGATTGCCAAAAAGGTTTTTGCTTGAGTGTAAGATCTCAGTTTATTTACAACGATGCTGTCGTGATTTTTTGGATCTGATCTTCTTTACTGAAATCTTGACAATACTTGGCTCTCAATAAGGTAAAATGCTTTTTATCATATCTTATGCGAAAAAATCCACAAATTAACAGATGAAAATAAACAAAATCGAATGAAATCCCACTTTTGAGGAAAAAAGGAACAAAAAATATAACGTCATGGTTTACATGTTTTGTTTCTTTTTATATCCAGTAAACCCCTGTTCAATTCACAATTGAGTACGAAAACATCTACGAATAATCCAAATTGATTTTAATTTTTCAACGAACCCATAAGCTCGATTTGACGATTGGCAGCAATGAGGAAAGCACAAAATCAAATATAGTAGATTAAATGGAACTGAACAATTTATTGAATGCTTATAAAATATTTAGAAAATAAACGTGTTTATCGTACTTCATCGATATACATATCACAAAGCCCTATTGATTGATAAATTTCATAAGAGCCATATCTTTTCATGTCCTAAGTATACACTTTTATTTAAATTTTACATTAATGAAACGCAACATATATAATATTGTAAGTCCAACTGAAACCGAACCGATCCGAACCGAAAATATCTAAATCATAATATTCGAACAGCTTCGATCATAAAGGGTGATACGGTCAAAATTTGGTAAATATCAACTTGACGTATTTCTTTCAATTTTGCATTTAAAAAACCTGAACACCCCTCATTTTGAAGGTGTGTGTGTGTAGAATGTTGCTCCTATTTTAATTTTGGAATTCACTCTTCAGTTGTCAAAATTCCGTCCAAGGAAGAAGAGCAGCGTATCAAAATTTTGCTCGCGCATCGCGAAAATCACGCATCGCAACGCACGCAAACCTGGCAAAATCGCTAAAAGTTGCCAAATCAACCGTAACAAATGTAATTAAAGTGTTTGGGCAACGTTTGTCGACAGCCAGGAAGTCTGGTCGGGGGGGATTCGAAAACCGGAAGCCGCTGAGACGACAAGCGAAACCCTAACCTCTCTCTCCGAGATGCCGCAAATAAGTTGGGTGTATCGTCTCCAAACGTGCATCGAGCCAAAAAACGAGCCGGACTATCGACTTACAAGAAGGTAATGATTCCAAATCGCGATGATAAACAAAATACGACGGCCAAAGCGCGATCCCGGAGGCTATACACGACGATGCTGACGAAGTTTGACTGCGTGGTAATGGACGACGAAACCTACGTCAAAGCCAACTACAAGCAGCTTCCGGGACAGGAGTTTTATACGGCAAAAGGAAGGGGAAAGGTAGCAGATATTTTCAAGCACATGAAACTGTCAAAGTTCGCGACGAAATATCTGGTTTGGCAAGCCTGTGGCTTGAAATGCAGCATTTTCATAGCTTCCGGGACTGTCGACCAAGAAATTTACGTGAAAGAGTGTTTGAATAAACGTGTGCTGCCTTTCCTGAAGAAACCCGGTTGTTCCGTACTGTTTTGGCTGGATTTGGCATCTTGCCATTACGGTTAAAAAGCCATGGAGTGGTACGTCGCCAACAACGTGCAGGTGGTTCCCAAGGACAAGAACCCTGGGAAGAAATACTGGGCTATTGTCAAGCGGAACCTAAAGAAGACCAAACAAACTGCTAAGGACGAGCAGCAGTTCAAGGCAAACTGGCTTTTTGCAGCGAAGAAGGTGGACAAGGTGACTGTACAAGGTGACTGATGGCAGGGGTTAAGCGTAAGACCCGGCAATTCGGATTTGAAAAGCGGAAGCCTAATTGAATATTTTTCCTGAATTTTATACAAATTAAACTAGAAAAAGAAATTTAATTTGATTTTTTAAATAAACGATTTCACCGATTTACAGGCGTTTTCCCTTGACCAAATTTTGTCCGTATCACCCTTTGAGGTAAATTTAAAACTGGACTTAGTCATTTTGTATTTATAAAAACTATTTAGGATTGGTATGTTGATATGCAATTTTGTCTAGTTAAAAAAAAGTTGAAACTGTCTGTAGTCTGTAGGTACCGTCAAACGGGGCAACATGCAACAGCGGGTTGAAATGCAACATTTGTGTACCATAGGATTGATTCAATTTTTAATTTAACGTAATCAAGTTATTTTAATTGGTTACAAAATGACGATGACATAATTTCTCGCATCTTAAGCTATATTTGTAAAATTTTTCTTTTTCACACAAAATTTAAAAAATCGAGCGATAAATGTACAAATTTTAACATTTCTCGAAGCCGTTAAAAAATCACCCAGGATGATATCACCTACAAACTTTTAACATGATTTCGCCATCCTATAACGACACGGTTGGCCTAAAAACATTTTCCGAACAATCACCGAATTTTTCTAAATAAACATTTTCATAATTCAGTTACCTGTCTGGAGTAAAAGGCAACAAAATGCAAATCTCAGAGACACCTTGTATGTAATAATCTCGTTTCCATATGCTGGAATATGATCGTTTTGCATCACGCATTGTCAAAATTGAAATTTCCTTCATCCAATCATTTATTTTTATGATTTCAGCTAATATATTTTTTGTAGTATTAGTGTAGTAGTGAAAATTAGTTTTTTTAAAGGAAAAGGTAAATTTCGAACATATAAAATCCAAATCTAACACAGCCAGCACATCTCTCACTGGAACGTTGGGTGGTTTACTTCGTTCCCGAAGGGAGTCTATTAAATTCGTTCTAGCGACAAGATGGAACTCACACAAAGGGAACTTATCAGAGCTCACACATCTTCGTTCGGACTGCAAGTTTTCCGGCTTGTAGGGCGAACCCAGGTCCCGGCAACGATACAGGATTTGTCTATGTATCGTGTGACCAACATCTTTTAACTAAGTGTTGGTGAATCTCGCTTTTGAGCTTTTTTTCCTCAGATTTAAGCTTTTTTTGCCTTGAGAGCATAGGAGATGAAAGCTCAAATCTGAAGAAAAAAGCTTAAATCTGTCAAAAAAGGGGAAATCTTAGGGGAAATCTGAGAGATGTGCTCCATACGGTTTGTATAACATTGGCGGGAAGTGGGCGAACCACGCTTTGTCTACAAATGTGTGGTGGTAGATGCAACTCTATCTGTATCCACCACTTCATAATAGTTGGCCCGTGCAGAACATAAATTCGAAAAGCCCGGGTACGCATCAAGACGGGTAGTTTTAAGTATTGTCAAAATTCCAACCGTTTTGTTGCGAGAGTCCGGTGGACTGTTTTGAGGAGGATTTTAGTAAGTATTTTAATATTATCGTCAAAATAGTTCTGTTTCTAATACATATGTATGATTCTCTTCACAGACTTTGCGTGGGCACATGAGGAGGGTTCCGATTCCGAAGCAGAATTTGCTTCGTAATAAAACTATGCTGATAAAATGGTAAGCAGTTTATTACGAATAAATTATTAAACCATCAACTAACAATCAATTTTATTCGCTCAACAGGTTGTCCTGTGACCACAAGCTGCGGAAATCATCATGCTCCGGAAGCTGCAGAAAACGAGCGGTAGAATGTAAAAATAATTTGAGGTGAAAAAAAGTTAAATGTTTATAATGAAGAAATAAATCATGTTTTGTTTGAAAATATGTAATTTTATTTGCATTTTGTATTCCTTGCATGCAACGTTACTTGCCGCTTAAAACTGCTCACATCCCCACCGAATGGGCAAGCGTTTGAAATAATGTGTAAATTTGACCCGACGATATGACGTACAGCCTATGTACCCTAGAAAGGGTACAAGGCCTGTACACCAAAAAGGAGTTAACCCAGTTTTATCCGATAAAGGATCAAAACTACACTATAAGGGGTTGCGCCAGATGAGTGTGTATTGTTTTGATTAAAAAAGCTGCTTACACGCCTAGAGAATTGAACCGCTGCTCTCTAGGTTGCAATGAAACTCACCAGCCTCTCGACCAATCCAGCAATAGCTAATTGCCATTGTAATGATAAGTATTTAAACTTAATGTCATTTGGTGGGGGGTGGTCAATAGAAGGTACCTTATTTCGTTCAAAGGACTTTCAGTATTTATTTTTGTTATGATTCATATTGTGAATCATAACAAAAATTCGCATCATCAAAAATTTATTCGAATATCTTATTTAACATTTATAAGAAAAATTCGAAAAAATCTTGAATTCCATTTGTAAATATCAGTACAGATATAAACAAAACAAATACCATGACAAGAAATTGACAGACATTTTTGACATGTCGCTTAGAATTCCCATATAGGTTCTTTAAAACACCTTCAAGTATCTTAATGGTGCGCTTTAGAATGTTACGCGAACGTTATCGACCTTCTTGAAAAACATTTCTGACATGTCGCTTAGAATTCCCATATAGGTTCTTTAAAACACCGTCAAGTATCTTAATGGTGCGCTTTAGAATGTTACGCGAACGTTATCGACCTTTTTGAAAAACACTTTTGACATGTCGCTTAGATTTCCCATATAGGTTCTTTAAAACGCCTTCAAGTATCTTAATGGTGCGTTTTGGAATGTAGCGCGAACGTTATCGACCTTCTTGAAAGAAGTTCCATTAAAAGCGCTTAGAAGTTCCGTTATCGATAGTTTAACCTTTCAAAGGGCGATGGAAGTTCCTGAGTAACTTTTACGCGACAAGAGTCACCTGAGGTTCCCGTAATACATTTTTTCAGCCAAATGTGAACTTCGGAGTTCGGACTTAAGTAAAAACGCAACTTTTGGTTTCTTGGGTAAGTAAAACTAGTTCCAAATCGCCAATGGTTGCTACTCCGTGATTGAACGAGGCCATCAATTTTGTACAAGGGCCAAAAAATTGCAACTTGGGATTAGCAACTCATTCTCAAAGCACAAAACTCATGCTCTTCCTTTAAAAAAAAAAAAAATCATCAATTACGGCGCCGGCCACGTCCTAGCAGTCAAAGAGGGATGAAGGAAGGATTGTTAATAAGATACTTTTTAGGATCAACCATTAATCTGTTATTCCAGTTTTCTTCAAAAACTTGTTTTGAAAAACTCTAAAACAGCGATAAGTCAGTGTCACCAGCTAAAGAAACCATCTATACGTCTGCGAATCTATATTCAAGTATCAAAGGAATGGTTGTAGTAAGGGAGAGGTTTGGATCAGGAGCCATTTTTGGAAAATGGTGCGATCTTTGGTGGACCTACAACTCCTATGCTCCACATTTCGTAAGGAAACTCCTAATATTTAATATCTACGAGGGGTTTTAGATTAAAACGTTTAAAAAGAATTGGGAGTCAAATTAAATACAACAACAAAAAGTTCTACTATTAATTGATATTGAAATTCGCGTCGTTGTCCTGTTTCCAAAAATAAAAAAAAAGTTTCTTCCCTATCATTTTGTTCTGATATGCTAAAATTATTTTTAAATATCAAGATTCTCTAGGGTACAATAAAATATAAGATTTTATAAAGGCGAATCTGATAACTTGTGTTTCAATATCTTTAAAAACTGCAAAGCTGAATAATTTAATTTGAATATCGAAAGCAAAATTTTAAAATCTATGATCCAATTATTTTATTAAAAGAGAATAAAGCACTTATAAAAAAATTGAAATGTTATAGCATGTATTTCTTTTTTAAAACATTACGACAAATGGGTTTCATTGTTATACTAATCACGAGAAGCGAAAGTTATATACCTAGTATTTTGAATACGTTGTATCTTTCGTTATTCAAACTCAATTTTCATAGGCTCCCATTTTTTGTAAAATTTAAGTTCTAAAAGATTACGGAAAGTTTATCATAAAAACTACAAAAAATACAGAAGTTAAACAAAACTTCTTATGCATTTGCATAATGCAGTTTTCTCTTGAGCAACTGAATCATTCTTAACCCTTCGTTTCATGATTTTTTATTTTTCCTCAAAAATCAATTTAAACAGTTTAAAATGATGAGTACATCAAGAAACGAAATTAAAATAAAATACGATGTTTCCATTTTTCCATTCATCAATTGTTGCAAATTTGTTACTTTATGAAACGAAGGGTTAAGAATATGTAATCAAATAGAAATAGGTGAGCTTTGAATCTTCTCGAATGGCGAATTTTACAGATCTGAAACTTTCTCCCTCATATGAAGAGTCTAGGGTCTAGAGTCTAGGGCAGTGGTTTTCAAAGTGGTCCCTACCGCTCCCTTGGGGGCGTTGAGAGCTTCCAGGAGGGCGGTGAGCTCAATTTTTTTTAATGTATCTAAAAGATTCTTTGAAATTGTCACAGGTTTTGTATACGCTCTACATGTTGATCTTGTTTTGTAAGATTATTTTGGGTTACACTTAAAAAGAATAATTTTAGATGCAATGCTTGGTAATTTTTAAAATGTATTATCTTAAAAGCATTCGTCTCGTATCGCTCATAGTGAACAGTTGCGTTTCGAGATTTCGTCCAATATATCCGGGTGTTTCGTTCCGTTCGGGCGTTTAATACGGTGTTTTGTACCGCGCTATACGTTTTTCTGCCAAAGGCAGACCCCAGCTCGCCAAAGTGGTGCTATTATAGTGTTGGTCGACAAAAAAAAAGGTTTTCTTCTGGCTAGCTGACTGCCCTCAACTGGTCACCACGAGGGCCGCCGCCATTGTTTGACTCATCATCATCATCAATCTGGTCGTTCTTGCTCGAGCCGAGACTTGACGTGGCAGCCATCTTCGAAGAAGGACCACGTGGTTGGGATCACCACTGAAGGAGCCAATCAAAACAAAAATCAAGTTTGTTATACTTTTCTTACTTTTCTCTATTTCTAATTCTATTTTTTCTCTATTATATATTTCGATCAAATTGAGCTTCGCTTTTATTTTCATGAAATATGAGCGAAGGCGGGGGGTCGGACCCGCCAGAGGTGGATGGTGAGCAAATCATCTATGAGGATGAGGAGCATCTGGAGGATTCAGCTGTAGCTGGTTCTTCGAATGCTCATCCTTCTCCGCCAGTTGATATTGCTACTCCATCTGCAGCTGCGGGAAAAACAACCCGACTCCGAGTTTATCCAGAAAGCTCAACCTCCTCTGGGCCGTGGGTGGTTTTTATCCGGCCCAAAACTAACGGAAAAAAACTTAACTTAGTGCAGATCACTAAAGATCTGGCTAGGTGGCCCTCCGTTACCAGCGTTAGCAAGGTACGACCGAACAAATTGCGCGTTGTTGTGGCCGACCGAAAGGCTGCAAACGGGATTCTTGCTAGCAATTTTTTCAACTTAGAGTATCAGCTCTATATTCCGTCTCGAGACGTGGAAATCGAGGGCGTGATCACCGAATCGAGTCTGGAGGCTGAATACATTAAGTCTCACGGCGTTGGCAAGTTTAAGAGCCTTGGTTCGACTTCGGTCGATATCTTGGATTGTCGCCAACTCAGAACTGCCACCGACGTTGATGGAGTTAAAAAGTATACTCCTTCAGACTCGATTCGTGTGACCTTCGCGGGAACTGCCCTCCCTAACTACGTCTTGATTGACGAAATTTTAAGGCTTCCAGTACGCCTTTATGTGCCTCGCCCCATGCAGTGCAAGAACTGCATCAAGTTGGGGCACACTGCTTCACATTGCTGCAATAAGCAGCGATGCCCACGTTGTGGGGAAAATCATGGGGAAGGAGCGTGCTCAGCAATAGAACAGAAATGTGTCTATTGCGGGGGCTCACCCCATGATATCTCCACTTGCGAGGCATTTAAAGGCACCTGGGATAAACAGAGGCGCTCTTTAAAAGAACGTTCCAAACGTTCTTATGCCGCCATATTGAAGAGCGCCTCTCCGCCGACCCAAACTTGTAACATTTTCTCTGTGCTGTCAGTTGATGAGGACACAGACACAGCAGATGAAATCCAACCAGTTTTCTCTGCAGGAGCCTCTCGGAAGCGAACAAAGGCGCCTTCCCCTAGAATACCAACAAAAATTCCTGCGATTTCCTCTCCAATCAGGGATGAAAAAAAAATCTTCCGATGCAGAAAAAGAAAAACAAGTTCCTCCAGGCTTTCGCGGAAATGTACTAATACAGAATAAACCAACAACTGCGGGAACTTCGCAAAACCAAACCCATAACGCGAGTTTGTCAAAACCAACTACATCATCTGGGCTTTTTAAGCTTTCTGACATTTTGAACGGAATTTTCTCGTGTTTTAACATATCGGAAACCATAAGAGGCATTGTTTTTGCAATGCTGCCTGTAGTAAAGACATTTTTAATGCAGTTGATGCAAACTTGGCCCCTCCTTTCAGTGTTTGTCTCTCTCGATGGCTAATTTAAGCCGAGAGGTCGGAGATATCACTGTTCTACAGTGGAATTGTCGTAGTCTTATTCCTAAATTGGATTCATTGAACTATTTACTTCATAAAACTAGTTGCGATATTTTTGCGTTGTCCGAAACTTGGCTTTCTTCTCAATCTAACATCTCATTCCACGATTTTAATATCATCCGCCTGGATCGTGACGATTCTTACGGAGGGGTGCTTTTGGGGATCAAAAAGTGCCACTCCTTTTTTAGAATTCACCTCCCTTTATCAGGCGGAATTGAAGCTGTTGCATGCCATACAACAATAAGAGGTAAGGACTTATGTGTTGTCAGTTTGTACTGGCCTCAGAGAGTTGCAGTGGATCGAAATCACCTAGAAGACCTGTGCTCAGTATTGCCTGAGCCAAGGTTGATCCTGGGTGACTTCAATTCACATGGAACTGTCTGGGGAGAACAAATTGACGATAGTCGTTCTACTCTTATCTATGACATTTGCGACAGTTTTAATTTAACAGTTTTGAACACGGGTGAAAAAACACGGGTACCTAAACCTCCTGCAAGACAAAGTGCAATTGACCTCTCACTCTGCTCAAATTCACTATCATTCGATTGCCAGTGGAAGGTAGTCCATGATCCGAATGGTAGTGATCACTTGCCTATCGAAATTACTATCACCAATGGGGTCAGCTCTTCAAACACAATAAATATGACATATGACCTTACAAGACACATCGACTGGAAAAAGTACTCGGACGAAATAATAACAGCCATCGATTCTATGCATGTTTTACCTCCTTTAGAGGAGTACCACTTTATTTCACGTTTGATTCATGAAAGTGCAGTTTGTGCTCAAACAAAACCCATCCCAGATTCATCTGTTCCTAGAAGGCCACCCGCATACTAAAAAACCATATCTCAAACAGTTTAAACAATACATCAACGGCTTCAGTAAATGTGATTGTATCTGTAAACGTAGCTGTTCTTTTAAACTTTACTTCTCCAACGATAAGAACGAAATATGTACGATTATGTGAAAACGTGATGATATCTGGAAAGGTGGTAGAATGATTTAACGATTTCCTTCAACTTTTCTTTAATCATAAAAACCGAACTTGAACCGTTACACATACCGTTCATCTCTTCTGTCATTTACGTCAAAATGAACGAAACGCCCGGTCAGGGATGCCAGATGGTTTTGTACAAAATTAGTACACATTTACAAAAAGTTTTAATTTTTTTAACTATCATCATACTAAACGAGGTTATCTCTTTGATTTACAAAATGCTTTTAACAAATGTTAACGCTTCAAGTAAGGTAATGAAAGATAATTATGAATTTTTCTATACGAATCCATGGACTTAATTTTGATTTTAGCTCATTGCATGTTAAAAAACAACAAGCAATTACAAATTTGGTGTGTAGGCTAGCATACATGCTTACAGGCGACACTGAAACATCAAAGTTTTAAATCTTTTATATTCTCACATTTTAATTTCATATTGGCACAATTTTTTAAAGTCGGTCTAGTCGGCATCACTGGCTGACAACTGGAAGAAGAACACTAAAAAAACAACAACTCTTTGTTTTACTCGTTCAAAATGTTCAGCTCCTTCCTCTAGCAGCGACAAAATTTCCCTCCGGATAGGGTCCAACCGACGGACAGACGGTTGGATAAACAGGAATAAGGACACCATCAATTTTCGCAACAGGTAAGTTTTATTATCATTATGTACATATCGATGCAAAGGTATGAAGAAGTGTTTTTTTTATTTCAGCGACGGGAGCTGGAGCTGCAATGTCGTCACGTTGGGAGGAGCAATGTTCCGTACGACTTTCGGTTCCAGCAGTGACCAGCAGCTACGCCAACGCACGGCCCGTGTTTTTGTAATTAGGGGGCATCCATAAATTACGTAACGCTCCTAGGGGGGGAGGGGGTTAGCTCGAACGTTACGAATTGTGACATAGGGGAGGGGGGGAGGTATGCTCATCGTTACGTAACGATTTTTTCCTTAAAAATTTCAGTTTAATCGCAGCTTTTTAATGTCATGCAATTTTGGCAGAATGATATGCAAACCATAATCAGTTTAAAATTTATAAACTTCAACATGATTGAAACTGGTTTGTAATCTTTCCTCTTTAAAGATTCTGAAATAGACTTCTTGAAAGGTGTACTAAATATCCGTGAAATAACCGTTGAAAACCCCCTAAATTTAGGTTCATTTACCCCCTAGAACTCAATTCAACCTTAAGACGTAAATTTCACTATTTTTTCTCAATTTATTCAAAAAATGCAATTTTGATTCTTGCGACGAATTTTATTTAGTGGAATATATTTCGCATAACAAGTTAGGCTTCTTGATCGAATTAAAGTAAACAAGGTAGATCATCAGTTTACAAGCAAAGAGCAACTCATAACAAGACAATCAATTTATTTTATGAGAGAGTTATCATCAATGAGTACTAAGAAGCGATTTGGATAGATCGATATTAATTCCGTTTTGAAGAACGTTAAAAAATGTATGTTGAAATATTTTTTTTACCTTCGAAAATCAATATTCAAAACCATGAGGGGGGGGGGGGGGGTAATTATCAGCGTTACGTAATTTTCATAGGGGGGTACGTTGAAGCGTTACAATTTGTGACATACGGGGGGGAGGGGGTCAAAAAAGTGCAATTTTTGCGTTACGTAATTTATGGATGCCGCCTTAGACATAGTGAAGGAGCTCAAACAAATATACAAATGATACAGGTGAATAAAATGAACATTAATAAAAATTAAAAAAATGAGTTTGTTTTTCACTTAAAGAAAAAAAGTTTGTGTGTGTGCGTGCATCATTCCCATATACGATTCAGAATACAGTATACGCATAACGTTGGAAGAACGTCATATCGAATCGTTTTGCGACTATTACTGTAAATGTTCAGTTACGAGGAAATTTTAAGAATAACTGTAACAAAAACAGTTCGATGCCAAAAATACCTTTTTCATGAGCGTATTTGAACGTTGTCTCTACTGTTTGCTGAACAGTTCTTCAATATAAGTGTTTTAATAGTTTTTAACAGTAACATAACTTAACGCCATATTCAACGGACCGTCGTTTTGGAATTCACAATTAGTGGAATGTTTTTTACGATGTCAGTTATCGTTTTCTAAAAGTTTTTTTACGCTGTTCCGAATAGTTGTATAACTATTATAGTAACTGTTTGGTAACAGTATTTTTATATTCGGGCACCTAATCCTTGGTGGGACCAACAGTGTTCCAAGCTTTATAAGGACAAATCGAAAGCATTCAAAGATTTTCGAAAACATGGAACCCTCGTCCTTTTTGAAGAATATATTTCCCTTGAAAACCAGTTCAAAAAATTGATCAAAGGGAAGAAAAAGGCGTATTGGAGGAATTTTGTGGGTGGTTTATCACGGGAAACATCCTTGAGTACCTTGTGGAAAGTGGCACGAAGCATGCGTAATCGATCATCTACAAATGAAAGTGAGGAATATTCACATAGATGGATATTCAACTTCGCAAGGAAAGTCTGTCCAGATTCCACACCTGTAAAAAAAATAATCCGGAATGTGCCTCCAGAAAGGTGTGGTCTGGATTCCAGCTTTTCGATGGTCGAATTCTCACCTGCTCCTCTCTTGCAACAATTCAGCTCCGGGAATTGATCAAATCAAATTTAACTTGTTGAAAAACCTTCCGGATGCCGCAAAATTTCGCTTGTTAAATTTGTTCAATCAATTCTTGGAGCACAACATTGTTCCCCAAGAGTGGAGACAAGTGAGAGTCATTGCTATCCAAAAGCCGGGAAAACCAGCGTCTGATCCCAATTCGTACCGTCCAATAGCGATGTTGTCTTGTATACGCAAATTGATGGAGAAAATGATTTTGTTTCGTTTGGATAAATGGGTAGAAGCAAATGGTCTCCTTTCAGATACTCAATTTGGGTTTCGAAGGGGCAAAGGGACAAACGATTGTCTTGCTTTGCTGTCTTCAGAGATACAAATGGCGTACGCAAAACGTGAGCAAATGGCTTCAGTGTTTCTAGACATAAAGGGAGCTTTTGATGCAGTCTCAATAGACGTGTTGTCAGACAAATTGCACTCCCGGGGTCTGCCTCCTCTATTGAACAACATCTTATACAGCTTGCTTTGTGAGAAACATTTGAACTTTGCTCACGGAGATATTGCAGTTAGAAGAAACTCTTACATGGGCCTCCCGCAGGGTTTATGTTTGAGTCCACTTTTGTACAACTTTTACGTAAGTGACATCGACAGTTGTCTCTCTGAAGGCTGCACTCTAAGACAACTTGCAGATGACGGCGTGGTGTCTGTCACGGGATCTACTGAGTCTCATCTGCACAGACCTTTACAAGATACTTTAGACAGATTGTCAACCTGGGCTTTGGGGCTTGGGATTGAGTTTTCTCCACAAAAAACGGAGATGGTTGTTTTCTCTAAAAAACATAGACCTGCTCAACCTAAGCTTCAACTCCTAGGCAGAACGATCACTCAATCGAGGTGTTTTAAGTATCTTGGGGTTTGGTTTGATTCCAAGTGTACCTGGAGAGTCCATATTGAGTATCTGAAAGGAAAATGCCAACAAAGGATTAATTTTCTCCGATCAATCACTGGCACCTGGTGGGGAGCCCATCCAGAAGATCTTATAAAACTATACCGAACAACTATTCTCTCAGTGATGGAATATGGTAGCATCTGTTTTCAGTCAGCTGCCAAAACTCACCTTATCAAACTCGAGCGCATCCAATACCGTTGTCTTCGCATTGCTTTGGGATGTATGCCCTCAACGCATAACATGAGTCTTGAAGTTTTGGCGGGAATACTCCCTCTAAAAGATCGGTTCAATCTACTATCTCTGCGGTTCCTCATCAGGTGTGAGGTCATGAACCCATTGGTGATTGTAAATTTCGAAAGGCTACTCGGGCAAAATCTTCCATCCGGATTTATGTGTATATACCATGTCCTCATGTCAATGCAGGTAAACCCTTCTTCGTATTCTCCCACTCGTGTTTGTAACCCTGACTACGACAATTCTTCTGTCCAGTTTGATATGTCTATGCAGCAGGAAATTCGGGGAATCCCGGATCCGCATCGTCCACTTTTGATTCCAAGAATTTTCGAAGCTAAATATAGACACGTCAATGCTGACAAAATGTACTTTACCGATGGATCACTTATAGAGGAAGCAACAGGATTTGGAGTGTTCAACGAAATATATAGCGCCTCTTACAGTCTCCAGTCACCATGTTCTGTGTACATCGCAGAGTTAGCTGCTATTCATTGCGCTCTGGAAAGTATCGCTGCTCGACCTGTGGAACACTACTATATTATAACCGATAGTCTCAGCTCTGTTGAAGCAATCCGATCCATAAGACCAGGAAAATTCACGCCGTACTTCATCGAAAAGATATGCTATATATTGACTACTTTATCAAGACGTTGCTTTTCCATCACCTTTGTCTGGGTCCCCTCACATTGCTCGATAGTAGGCAATGAGAGGGCAGATTCCCTTGCAAAGGTGGGTGCGATGGAAGGCAACATTTACCAGCGTGAAATCGTATTCAACGAATTCTACTTCTTGGCACGGAGAAACTCTCTTATCAACTGGCAGCGCAGATGGGACGAGGATGACAAGGGTCGGTGGCTTCACTCGATTATCCCAAAGGTAAGCCTTAAACCCTGGTTTAATAGATTGAACCTGAGTCGGGATTTTATTCGTATATTTTCCCGTCTCATGTCCAATCATTCTTCCTTGAATGCGGTACTCTATCGTATAAATATTGCTGGCAGCAATTTATGCGGTTGTGGCCTAGGTTACCATGACATAGAGCATATTGTTTGGTCGTGTGAGGACCATCTTGTCGCTAGAACGAATTTAATAGACTCCCTTCGGGCCCGAGGAAAACCACCTGACGTTCCAGTGAGGGATGTGTTAGCTGTGATGGACTTGGACTACATGTTCGAAATATACCTTTTCCTAAAAGCTATTGATCTCCGTCTATAATTCTTTTAATTTTCATATTTCCCTTTCTATTTCCTATTCTCTCCAAAAAGTGTTAAAAAAGTGATCTAGACTTAAGCAAACAATTGTAAAAAACAAAACGAGTTTGGCTCCTTAAAGCCTAAAGGTATGAGCCGTTTCAAATAAACGAATTACAAAAAAAAAATTATCTTAAAAGAAATCTTCTTAACAAAAAAAAAACCTTCGAAAAAATCTGTGTAAAAAGGAGTCATCTGTAATTTGGTGATAGCTTTTTGGAAAGAAAATATGAAAACATTATTTTAGGTAAGAGAATTTACTTGTTCATCTTTATTTCAATTGGTGGAATAAATCAATTGTGCCATTTGCAATGGATGAACTTCCAATCTATTCGGTTATCACCAACATTGCCGGAATTCAGTTATTTGAATTTAATTTAAACTTCAGACTTTGAACAGGACTGAATTTCAGATATCAATAAATTAAAGTATTTTTTTACGTTATTTCACCGGCTGGACAGTAATTAGATTGTATTTTTTTTTGACAAACTTGACATAAAAAAAAGGTTTTGATAATGAACTTTGAAGCATATACGAAAAGACTGTATTCAACAATACAAATTAATGGTGAATATAGAATTTTGTTTGCCAAAATTTAAGAGTTATGATTTTATATCAATTATAAAGTTCAAGTAATTGTCCTGAAAACTTTGCAATTTAATTTCGAAAAAAAAATGCATTTTTATTTCGGAGGAAATAGTTTGTAAATAAAATTCTAAAAATCTGAAAAATCACGAGATATAATTTGAAATATGGAGAACCGTTTGACACTATTAAGTCAAAATCGACCAGTTTTACACTTATAATACCCCCTACCCTTTTGCTCTGAGAGCCTCATATAAGTTTGAATGTGTGTGAGGCACAAATACACAGATGAGTCGGCACGACTTCTCTCTCATCCTCTAGTGAGGCGGGCAAACCGGCTAAGCGCACTCAGTTAGGTTGTGACAGCTCAGCGTATAAGCCGCATATCAGGTGAAGAGGCGCTGCCCCATCGGTGGGTGATTTCCGGAGGGCAAATTGCTGTTGCACATTTGGCGACCGAAACTGGACAATTTTTTTTCCTTCCTGCATTGCTTTAGAAACAAACAGAACCCAGGACGGAAATCACCCACCAGAGTGCTAAAGCGGAAAAAAAGATGTTCCCCAGTGATTTTGATGCGATAGTGTTGTAGTGATTCCAGTGTTGCAAAATCTGCAGTTTCGTGGTGTATCGTGGTATTAAAATTAATTGGAAAAAATCAGTTCGTTTGAGGAAAAAAGGAGAGACTGCGAGTTGGAGGACCGCATGAGCTTTGAAAAGCTGCGAGTTGAGAGGACCGCTACAACTATAAAATTGTGTGTTGGGAGGACCACAATTAGAAAACTGATTGCGAGTTGGGAGGACCGCAAAATAAAAGAACGGTTGCGTGTTGGGAGGACCGCAATGGATAAAGAAGGCTGCGTGTTGGGAGGACCGCAGTATGAAAAGCATTGCGAGTTGGGAGGACCGCAAAATAAAAGAAAGGCTGCGTGTTGGGAGGACCGCAATGGATAAAGAAGGCTGCGTGTTGGGAGAACCGCAGTATGAAAAGAATTGCGAGTTGGGAGGACCGCAAAATATAAACTAAAGAAATGGCAGCGCGTCGCGAGGACAGTAGGGTAAAAAAAAAGAATTGCGTGTTGGGAGGACCGCAAATTAAACAAAAATTTGCGTGTTGAGAGGACCGTAAAATAAAAGAAAGGCTGTCTGGCAGACGGACTGAAAAAAAAGACTTAAACAAAATTGAGACTTGAAGTTGAAATCAAGAGAAATTCAATGAGTTAAAAAAAAGAATTGAAAAAAATCGCATTGAATGAAAAATGAAACCGAACAACAAAAAACCCCTTTTGAGAGGATAGGAAAAATGACATGGTTTCGCCTGAAATTGAGAATGAGAGGATAGGTGCTCAATATTATAACAAAGGCAGCATTAAATGCAGACATCTGGTAATGTAATATTTAGGGCCAATCAAGCGCTGTTAAAGCAATTCAATTTGGACGCTGCAGGAAAGGAATCTAAGAAAATTATCGTTTCGTCACAACATGATCTACTTTAACAAACATGGTATTTATTTGGCCTGAGAAAGACGTATTCAAAGTAAGAGGAGTTTTAATATATCATACGGCTTATGACGAAACGGAATGGAATAACAAAAGAAAATTGAACAATCGGAGAATGAAATGCACAACAAAACCCGGGCAGATTAATATAGTGATAAGAAAAGAGTAAGTAGATTATCGTATGAAAAGCAACCTTTAGAAAATATGTAAATTTTGTGAAAGGTTAAGTGGAATAATGACATAAATATTTTGAGCACCTTGGAATAATGATCCTAATAGAATTCCTTAAAAAAAAAAGGAAAAACATACGACCAGGGTTAATTTCGTATAGGAAAAGGAAAAAACTTAATTCAAAAGAGCATGAAAATATATTAACAACAAAATGATATTTTAATGCGAAAGCTCAAACTAAACAAATGAATAAGTATTTAGCATGGATGCAGCTAGTTAAGAGTACTATCCGCATGAATGTGCATTTGTAACTACCTGGTATATAAAAAAAGAACCGAAAGAAAATGGAAGAACGCTTTAAAAAAAAATTGTAGTGTAAACCTTGAGAAGGGATTGAGCAAAGTTTGCCGAAGAAATCTTGAACTGAGGAGTTAGAAACTATTAGTTAAGTTACGCTAGAAAGGCATCTCATGAATGTAATGTCGATTGGAAAATTTTAGTGGAGCCAAACATATCAGCAAAATTTCTCTAGTCCTAGTGAATTGAGGTCTAATTCAGATCTGGTATAAAAAAATACAAACATGCTAGAAAGATGATAGAAATTCAAGTTTGAGGATCACAGTTAAAATTGTTTAATTGGGATATATTTCAAGACATGAACTTTTTTGAAAATATTGAATTATTAACAGAAGTCATTAAGATGAATGTGACGGTAAATCAATAAAAAAAAATCAACTTAATTCTTGCTAACTACTCATTCAAATATAGAAAATCTTAAAAAAAAAACCTATGGGATTCAGAAGAAAAGTAATTTATTTAAAAACTGGGAAGCCTGGCGCAACAATTTACGCATATAGCTATAGCTTTACCAGATCTCGAGTGCTGTCTAGTATGAGTGCAATTATTTTACAGTCCTTCGCTCGGGTGAGATGGGAGACGATATGTATACACGTCATGGTTGCCACATGTACAGATTTATCTTGACAAGTATAGATTTTGATGAACGATGCGAATAGTCAAAGGAATTTTGTCCATGGTCTGAAATCACCTGATACAAAAATGCTATCAAAAGCAAATTTAGATGTTTTTCCATACGTGGTTAAAAACGCACCTACTGATACAAATTTTAAAACACACGTTTGTTGTTTGACTTCCTCATATAGAAATTCAATGTAGCTGGTACAGTTTTTGTCCAAATGATGAAAATGAAAAAAGATTTATTTCGACTGAAGGTACAGATTCGGGAAAGTAGCAACGCTGACACATGCATTCATTCAAACCGTATCGTCTTCGAGAGAGTACATTGCTGATGTGGTGAAGGAATAGCTCTCAGCAAATTGTCGTCAGTCCAGTCGTAGGCCAAGCCACACACATTCACCTATTTACGTTATTGTATTAGAATTATGCCAGCTGTCGATGTGCTAGTACTGACGAGGACTTTCTTGTATCAAATTGGTTGAGCAAACGAGAGGAGAACACATCTACCAATAGGACGAATTGGTTCGGTTATTCGAAACGACCAACGGCCGCGCGACGTATGGAGCAAGAATGAAAAGATGAGAGGGAAAAAATGAGCTGCACAAGCAGCCGTAGCTTTATTCATAAATATGTGTGAACCATATGGAATAAATAATAGCATCGCATCACAAACTGACTAGACTAGATGGAATGCAACTGTTCGCTATGTCCGTTCCAATGCTTACCCAGACGGCGGCAACGATACACGTTTTGTCTATGTATCGTGTGACCAACATCTTTTAAAGAAGTGGTCGTGAATCCCGTTTTTAAGCTTTTTTTCCTCAGATTTAAGCTTTTTTTACCTTGAGAAGATAGGAGACGAAAGCTTAAATCTGAAGAAAAAAGCTTAAATCTGTCAAAACGAGGGGAAAAACAGGGGAAATCCGAAAGATGTGCTCCATACGGTTTGAATAGCGTTGCCGCCGCCTGTGCTTACCTCCGTGAGAAACAGAGAGTTTTTTTCGATTTCGTTTTTTTCTCCGAGAGGAAGGGAGATGTGTGAGGCACAAATACACAGATGAGTCGGCACGACTTCTCTCTCATCCTCTAGTGAGGCGGGCAAACCGGCTAAGCGCACTCAGTTAGGTTGTGACAGCTCAGCGTATAAGCCGCATATCAGGTGAAGAGGCGCTGCCCCATCGGTGGGTGATTTCCGGAGGGCAAATTGCTGTTGCACAGAATGAATTTTCAATTAATTCTTACATCAATAAAGCCAAAAGCTAATGATTTTTTAACGATCCAGATTATCATTTTTTAAATATTTTCTAAAAGTTCGCCCAGGAGGGCTTTGAGCTCGAAAATTTTGCAAAAGGGGGCGGTGAGTGAAAAAAGTTTGAAAACCACTGGTCTACCCAAGTAACAGTTTTAGTTTTATAAGAAACTGGAAGGGTACTTCCAAACTTCGCTATAAAACAACGTTTAGTTTTATAAACCCCATTAAAACATCTTTAAAACACTTACAAGTGTAAAAGGGCCCACCTACAGGAGGTTCTGAAGAACACATTACAAGTACCTTATACAACCAGAGGGTTGTCAAGAGTTGATTGAAATTGTCAAATTTCAGTTTGAGTGAAAAAGTTTTTGAGTGAAAATTTAATTTCTTGACAGCGGCTTCGAAATTGGAATGATGAAAAAAAATTCTGACTGAGTCGAAAATAAAATATAAGATGGTTCCATTTTGTCAAGGATCGACAATAATAAAATAATTGATGAATAATATGTTGATAATCGCTATCTCATGCACAAAAACTGATGCGCTTCAAAGTTTATCGATTGGTTTTTCGAAATAAATGAGAAAAAAACGCGCCCCATCATAGTTTTGCGGAATAAAAGATTTCAATACATAAATAAATATTTCTAAACAAAAACATACTTTTGAATTTCTATCAAGACGCTCTTTTTATTAATCTATCTTTACTTTAGTAAATTTTTGTGCGAATAAGACGTGTTTAGTTCCCATATTTTGCTCCATAATTTCAAATTTCATGAAATTTATTTTCTCAAAATTTTCAAAAATCCTTCAGAAAATGGCGTTTCGCGATTCCATGATATAATTAAAAAACACTTGAATGCAATTAACTTTTATTCAAACTTTATTCATATTCAGTTAATGTTACACTACTACCTTTTAATCCGGATCCAGCCGCAGCACCAGGTTTTTTCCGGGTGTTTTTCCAGCCACAAATCGCAAAGTTACGCAGCAATTCCGACGGCGAATGTGATGGCAAAGTCGCCTTTATTCTGGATGTGTTGCTGGTTGGAAAAACCATCCGGTTCCGGCAAATGACCAGGCCAGGCAGGGCGTATTTCCAGATATTACCTATAGCAGTCAAAAAATATATTCATATTATCTACAAGCTAAGGATAACGATGGAAAATTTACCTGATTGCAAAAATCAAACGCAAAATTTTAATTTGTTTTGTTTTTCTTTTTCTTTTTTGTTTTCAAATCAATCTGACCAGCTGTCTGCGTCACTTGACGTTTAATGACATTTTGACAGGGTTTTATAGCGAGGTTTTGAAATTGCTTTATAGCGGCCTTCAAACCCGCTATATACACTGAGGATAAGATATTCTTGAAATTGATTGAGGTTTTCGCAACAGGTTTTATTAACGTCGTGTAGACACAGAGAACAGACGTACAAGCTAGCCCACGAAAGTTGTGTAAAATTTACAACGACCGTTTTTAACCAATTTCTGTTTTTTGGCTGGGCCATCAGATGTCTCCAAACACATCAAAGAGAACTGTCAAAGCCAAACTGAGAAAAAAAAAACAAAATTTTAGTCAGTTTTGAACAGGTCGTATGAACTGTTTTTCATGTTTCGAGAGAATCGCTTTTGATGTTTCGTAACACTTTCGTCACGTTGCATAACGAAAAAATATCTTAAAAGTTGATCGCTATTTCCTTCAAGGTAGAGGTACTGAATTTTGAACAATGGGATGCAAAAGTGATACTTGAAAGTAACCCGCTTTGAGATGTCTATAATCAGTTCTGATGGATAATACTGATCGTCAAGAATGTTCCTAATTGAATGGATATAGCAGACTGTCTTCTGTCTGACGATAACCGGTCAAAAAGTGCAAAAATTTATTCCAAAGCTATAAGTTATTTTAATTGCCTCATCAGTGCAAAAATAAAGGCAGTGAAATTCTGTCCAGTCGAAAGTAACTTTTCCAGCAGTTAATCGAACCCGTCTATTTTAGAGCGGCATTAGTTTAATTATTAATGAGTTCATTAGCAATTACGCCTTTTCGAAAACTGGTTACCTGAATATTTGATCTGTAACTTTTGAACGGCGCAATAGATGGCACTGTTTCAAGTTGATTTTCAACGTATTTTTTGGATGTCGGCATTTGAAATTTTACACACTTTTTTGAAGATTTTTTGTTCGAGCTTGTACGTCTGTTCTCTGTGGTGTAGATACCCTGGAGAATGTTTTTGTAATGGTCTTGTTGAAATACGCTTCACGGCTATCAAGACTTTTGTAATATCGTTATAAAACTGCCTTATTTTCCTATAAAACCATTAGGCGTTAAAAATGTTGCTTGGGTAGGGTATTCCGGGTAATATATTCTGCTGCGAGCTTGGTGTATTTGGGTGTTAAAAGCTGCTGGGACAACTTTTTCTTCAAACGGATTGTTGCATTATAGACCATTGAATGCAATCTTCCAAGGTTAAACAGGAACTTTGCGTTGTTCATTAACACCGAAGTTTTGGATATTCACTTCGACCGCTTCACCCGCTCGTTTTCAACATCTTTCATATCTTCAAACGTTTTATCCATCTATAAAATTTCATAATCTTAAGATGTGCCTACTAAAAAGGACTTCACTTTCCACAGATAAGGCCGAAAAATTAAAGTAACAAACATAAATTACGGTGACTAATCTGTTCAAAAGATTTCAGATTCAGATTTAAATTCCAGGTTCAGATTACACATTCAACTTCAGATAACAGATTCATATTTCAGATTCAGATTTCAGATGCAGATGTACGATTAAGATTTCAGATTAAAATTTCAGATGCAGATGTACGATTAAGATTTCAGATTCAGATTTCAGATTTCAGATTTCAGATTTCAGATTTAGATTATAGATTCAGATTTCAGATTCAGATTTCAAATTCAGATTCAGAATTCAGAATTCAGAATTCAGATTTCAGATTCAGGTTTCAGATTCAGATTTCAGATTCAGATTTCAGATTCAGATTTCAGATTCAGATTTCAGATTCAGATTTCAGATTTCAGATTCAGATTTCAGATTCAGATTTCAGATTTCAGATTTAGATTTCAGATTTAGATTTCAGATTCAGATTTCATATTCAGATTTCTGAATTCAGATTCAGATTTCAGATTCAGAATTCAGATTAAGAACGGGACACACGAAGTTGACTGACGGTCACATACTGAAAGCGATAAAAGCGATATTAGGGAATGTGAGCACCGAGAGCCAAATGAAACGCGTGTTGTTCGTAGAGTACAAAAGAAGAAACTGATATTTATTTGTCAAAAGTTACACGCTCAAAGTTAATCACTTATTTTACTCTTATAGTCAACCCAGTGAATGGTTTGCTCTTTTCACCCCTCCTCAAACGAATCACGGTTCAACTCCCATGGCGGCTCGATGTTTTGCAAACGGCGAAACTGGAAGGCCTTTGGTAAGAATGTCTGCTGGTTGGTCCGTAGTAGAAATGTACCGCAGATTCACTTTGCCTTCTTGGACGCACTGCTTGATGAAATACAGCTTGACCTCTGTATGCTTGAGCTTCTTGGATGAACCATCTGACTCGGCGATGGCGATGGTAGACTGATTGTCTTCAAAGATGTCCGCAGGTAGACCTTCGCGAACATCTAGCTCTTCGAATAACTTGCAGATCCACAATATCTCGCAAATGCAGTCTGCCAATGCATAGCACTCAGCTTCAGTGGACGGTAGTGCCACCGTCCGTTGCTTCCGGGTGCTCCAAGCTGTTGTAGACCCATAGATCTGGATCAGGTATCCGGAGACTGAATGCCGATCATTTATGTCTGTGGCCCAATTTGCATCGGCATACCCCACGATTTGACGACAGGCAGGATCTTTCTTGGTATACACGAGGCCGTGCTCCGATGTTCCTCTAAGATAGCGAAGAATCCTCTTCGCGTGCTTCCAATGTTCTTCGCCAGGATTACATTGGAACTGACTGAAGTACGAAACAGCTGAGCTTATATCCGGACGAGAGGTCACCATCAAATACGTCAAGCACCCAATCAATTCTCTATACGGCTTGCATAGATTCTGCTCGGCTTCCGGTTTCTTGAGCTGCAGGCTTGGCTCCATTGGAGTTGGCGACGGCTTGCAGGATTCCATACCGAAGCGTTTCAGAACGGCATCGACGTACTTCGACTGACTCAGCTTCATTACTCCCTTCGATCGGTCTCTTTCAATTCGCAGGCCTAGGAACATTTGGGCTTCCCCAAGGTCCTGCATCTTGAACTCCTTCCTCAGCATTCGCTTCACGGTTTTCACCTCGTCGAGATTCTTCGCAATGATCAGTACGTCATCAACATAGAGTAGAAGATACACTTGACCAAACTTGCCTACTCGAACGTACATACAACTATCTTCTTGACATCGACGGAAGCCACAGCTGGAAATGAACTCATTAAAACGGTCGTTCCAAGCTTTGGACGCCTGCTTGAGGCCGTAAATGGATTTGTTGAGTCGACACATACGACCCCCCTCCTCAAATCCTTTCGGTTGACGCATATAAATGTCTTCGTTCAAAGCTCCGTTGAGAAAGGCGGATGTCACGTCCATTTGGTGGACGACAAGATCAAACTGGTTGGCGAGGGCTAGCATCGATCTAACGGTCGACATCTTCACGACAGGCGCATAAGTTTCCGAAAAGTCGAATCCAAAGCGTTGGGTGCAGCCTTTGGCGACTAAACGCGCCTTCCGCTTCAAAACGGTTCCATCGGGTCCAAACTTGAGCCGGAAAACCCATTTGCAGTCAATCGGTTTTCGCCCGGCCGGCAAGTCCACTAACTCCCACGTATTATTCTCAGCTAGTGACTTGAGCTCTTCATTAATGGCTAACTTCCACTCCGGCCAATCTTCCAGCTTCTTAAGCTCTTCGATGGAATCAGGAACATTCTCAACATAACTTTCGGCGTTAAGTGCATAGGCAATGCATGTGTAGTCAGCCAGCTTCGCTGGTGGCTTCCGGAGTCGTTCACTGCGGCGCGGACCTGGTTCATTCACATCGCTTCTCCCATCTTGATCAGCAACACTATCTTCTTCGAAAGATCTGTCTTCCGCTTCGTCAAACTCTTCGTCTTCAGACATTTGTTCATTCTTGACACTGTTCACTTCGTTTGACGGTTCGGGTTCTGGTTCGCTTCTCGGAGAAATAGGTCCAACCAATTGACCGTGGTTAGAGCCTGGATCGGGATCGTCGATAGCAATAGACTCATACTCAGTCCGCTGCTGATTCAGTGCTAATTCCTCTACGACGACATCCCTTGCGATGTAAATCCGCTTGCCGTCCCACATGCGGTAGCCACCACCGCCATAACCAACGAAGTAACTGGTCTTGCTACGTGGCTCCAACTTGCTCCGCTTTTCCTTCGGGATATGACAGAATGCCTTGCTGCCAAAAATCCGCAATCTTGATACGTCCGGCTTATGCCCGTACCAAAGCTCATACGGAGTCTTGTTTGATTTCACCGCTGCTGTGGGACTTCGATTAACGAGGTAGACGGCCGCCAACACCGCCTCGTTCCACATATTTCTGTTCAGTCCGCAATCCGCCATCATCGCTCTGGCCTTGTCGAGAATGGTGCGATTGAATCGTTCACTGACCCCGTTCTGCTGGGGGCTGTATGGGACCGTGAACTCTAGCTGTATTCCTTTGCCCCTACAGAAGTCAGCGAACACCCTGCCAACATATTCTCCTCCATTGTCGCAGCGTAGACGGCTAATGCTACTATCGAAATGGGCCTCTGCCATAGCGGTATACGTTTTAAAACATTCTAGTACCTCATCTTTCGTGCTTATGATGTAGGCTGCACAGAAATGAGTAAAGTCATCCGAAAAAGTAACAAAATAACGCTTACCGTTCCAGGAAGTGGGGTTCATCTTACCACAGACATCGTTGTGCACCAACTCGAGTGGCCTAGAGCTCCGCGGAAGTTCCTGGTCCACGAAGGGGCTGCGTGTCTGCTTGCCTTCCATGCAAGGTCCGCACACGCTGCCGCCGCCAACTCCTCCAACGTTGATTACAGCTTCTTTCTTCAGGGATAATCCCCTCACTAAATCTTCACTGATCATTTTCACTAGGCCACTCTTCCCTATGTGACCAAATCTTCTGTGCCACAGTTCAGCATTGTCCACTGCTTTCTGCGACACTAGCACTTCAGAGTTCACTGGTTTCTTCACGTCGACGTTTAGTTCATAAAGTCGACCCGATCGACTTCCCGTACACACAACTTTCCCGTCACGCTTTATCACCGCAGAGTTCTTGGAAAACACGACTTCCATACCGTACTGCCCGACGCGACGAATCGAAAACAGGTTATAGGGTAAGTGAGCCTTAATTTGGCATGCCCCTTATCTTGGCCTGCTAAAATGCATTTTGGTGTTATTGATGTCAAACATACGCCAAAAAATGAAAAAAAAATCAAACATAACAGAAAATCGCATATTGCAACATTCTGCATAGCATTTGTTCACAATTGAATTCAAATGACTACGAAATAAATTTTTTTCACATGACAAACTGCAAATAAAATTATGATCTTCGGAAAAAATCTTAAATGAACCTACCTTGCTAGTGCATCTGCCAACTTCGGATTGATTTTGAAAACACACCTTTTCACGGAAAAATCACTAAAAATCACCGTTGGTTACAGCGAAACATGGCAAAAAATATAAAATTATTATTTACTCCAAACTACGTACATTTTTATCTAGAATTTAAGAAAATATAAACATTTTTTTTTGCCTAATCTTGGCATGCAATTCCACAAATAGAAGTATGTATGTATGTGTGAAAACGACATCAGCAGGCAGCCGGCAGCCGTTTGTCGACCGACGGTGCACAGTGGTCTGGAAATTGAAAAGCTGGTCAAAAGTAAAATTAATGATTGAAATAAATTTAAAATATCATGAATGTATTTTGGACTAAAATTAATTCATTTATCTCTCAAGTCGACTCAAGCTTATTTGGCATCTTAGTTGGAATTATAATGCGACAACTTGAGCTGCTCTTTTATGGTAAATTTCGAGAACTTTTCTTCTCAATAAAATTTACCTCTCAATAAATTAATTTACCGGATCCGAATCCGAATTGATATCTTGGATCTCAATGTTGATGTTACTATATCCATACCCAAAAAATTCCACATTTGGAAATGTGGTTTAACGTATTTTGATTTAATTTGATTTGCTGCATATGTGTCGCTTTGAAAGAAATTGTTATAAAGCTCAAATTATGACACTCTAAATATTATGTTTATTTAAAAAAAATTATTGCACTGCAATGTTGGAATACTATGTTGTAACGAACTTGAATTTTTATTGTTTGCAGTTTCATGTGAAATCAAAAATAATATTTTGACCAAGTTTGTTTTTAATTATAGATCACTGTGCATCAGCAGGAGGTGATGACGTTTGGTCTCTGTTGGAAAGGAATATGCGAAAGAAGCGCTGCCGAGTTTGGGTGATGATTTTGCATGAGTGCGAGTGGGATGCAGCACGAATTTCAGCCAGCTTTTGAATTTGCTGTTCGCTTCCATTGCCTATAGTTTCCAAACGAATGAGTGAGATGCAATCTATTTCTATCAGACTGGCTGGAGTGTGCGAAAGTTTATCTTGTTTTGCTTTTCCGGTGTACGCAAACGATTGCTAGAAAATTCCTAAGGGCGACATTTTAAATATGTATGATTAAAAGAATCATTCGCTGACTTAAGTTTTAGCTTTAGCTTGCTTCTTGACTCGATCATAATAGTCCTCCTTTTATGGGAGCGGAATTAAAAAATATGAACATTTACTATCTTATGTTACCCTATTAACTTCACTGGAAACATATCTACCATGATTGCATGTTACAGATTTAGCAAACGATTTGTTTGCTTAATGAACATATTTATGTTATGTTTATGCCATAGTTTGGAACTTATAATAGAATTTATGAATACACAAAAACTGAAATAAACTAGTAATGCTTTTTGACGTAAGATAATAATTTTACATGCAAATATCAATTAAAAAATTGATTGACATTTCGTACTTCCGACTTTTTGAAAACAATACAGAACATTGATGTGCTTCCTTCCGGGATATTTGCAATGAATTCGTGGGGGCTGTTGTTGTATTAGAGCAAACGCACCAATAAGTGAGTATATGCGGCCCGGTTTTGCTCATTTCAACGGACCGGTTTTGGGATACACACTCTTTCGCGCACCGGGCGGTAGCATGATTATTTTTAAATTTAGCATTGCACTGAGAAAATTTTTGAAGAAAATCTTGATCTTAAATTAATACGGACCGAGTAAATTTTCGGAGTCGTCCACCAAACGGCTCTTCTTAGTTACATGATCATTTTTGGTCATAAAATACGATGCTTCGAGTTTGTTTATCTGAAATTGAGTGAGAAAGGAAAAAAAGTTATCAAAATTCATAGGTAGAAAAAAGTCCTAAACAATATAAAATACAAAATAAATAACTCACCATCAGAACCAGCAATTGCACTTTCTCGTTCAATTCCTCAATAAACCCGAAAAAATGTAACAAAATTGCGAATTCAACAGTTTATTCAAAAAAAAAATCCATCCACAATTTTAATCTCATAAGGTACACCGGGGTAAGTGTGGACGGGTTTTCGTATAGTTCAACTTTAAAAAATCATTAAAAAATCAGCAGTGCAGCAATTTTGATAAATTGACGTTCAATGTGATGCAGAACATGTTATTTACAATAGCTGAAGAGATTAGCTCGATAGAAGCAAAGCGAAAAAAGTTATCACGTAAATCGTTATGGACTGCTGGTGTCTTCACTTACCCCGCTTTATGGGGTAAGTGTGGACGGTAGATTTTCCCTCTGATTTCTCAGGAAATTTTCAAAAAATTTGTGTTTTCTTGGTTGAATACGTTACTTTATTGCTCGAACCGTCCAAAATTTTGAAAAAAATTCATGATACTATAATTATTGTGTGTAATTTATGTTACAACACACGAGATCCGATTTTATCAAAAACACAGAACAAACAAGTACTTCACCCAAATTTTCATGATCCGAATGCTTAATATAGTTAAATAATACAACTCATGAAGGATGAAGGACAGAAAATTGAAAAAATGCGTAAACATCAAGTTTTTTTAAAGCCGTCCACACTTACCTCTGGTAGGGGTTGGAGACAAAATTTTAGTTTTTTGTAAATAAACTCTTTTTTCTTAATTTTTAACCGCCGTTTCTTTTCCTAACTAGTTGTTTGGAATGTAAGGATTGTTTCAATGTAGAGTTTTTCATCCAGAGCCAGCTAGTTTAGGAGAAATTTGCAATTGAAAAAGATGCACATCAACTCGACATCGTAGTTGAAAATAGAAAATTCCGAAAAAGTCGCTGTAAACATCCGTTATTGTCAGAATCGTATCTTTTTCCCAGTTATTGGATAGATTACAAGTAAATTGAACATTCTGCATCAAAAGTTTGAAAAAATAGTGCACAGTATTGTTTTTATAGCCATCGTCCACACTTACACCGCGTCCACACTTACCCCGGTGTACCTTACACATTTTTTCTTAAAATTAATATGAACAAACATCCACACGCTGCGACGTCGTTTGTTTAATTCTGCTTAAATCTTCAACTTCTTTTTCTGTCCAACGTGCTGACTGAAATAGTTGCTGCTCCGAAAAACTGGGTCCCATTAGTTGCAAACTTATTGAGAGACCTCGTTTCGAAAGCCGAATTGGTAGGGACAGTAATGGAATGCCACCCATACGGTTGGATACAAAAATCCTGCACAGCGCACTGGTCTCGATTATTATTACTCCGAGAAAAATCCTTGAAGCTCCACTCAAGGTTGTGGGAGTCAGTAAAATGTTTACTACACGGAATGCACAATCAAAATTTTCAGAAAGCAATCGTCGGACTTGAAGGACTTTTCGGAAATATTTCATGGAATTAGTTTTTGCGCAATAAAAAAAAGTTTCCGCTTTCCGTTCGTTTGTTTAATTCTGCTTAAAACGGTAGAATTTTTTCAGTGCATGTTTGATCTCGCCCCTTTCTAGTGAGCAAATTTGGTGATTTTGTCGGTCCCGACGGCAACGGCCCTATTTTGCTCACCTTCATACTAACCCCCGGTGCGGTATGGAAGTGATTAAACTCGTGAGCATTTTCACTTTGCTCGCGATTGCTGCGGATGCCCTTAGTGAGGCAAGTTTTTCCTAGAGACTGCCAATTTAAGGAGCTCATAAAGGGCCAAAATTCAGAGCGGGGGCTACAATAAGGAGCATTTCTATCAAAAGTTTGATCAGGTTTATCTCAAATTATCAACCGTTTTCAAGCAAGGACATATTTTTACTGCATTTCAGGCTAGTAAGCAATCATATTTGTCGAAGGACTTTTGAAGGTACACATTACAGGTAGACTGCAATCATGGGAAATCTAGTCAACCATGCCTTAGGGGCCAAGATTGGGTACATTCACCCTAGTTCAAACCCGGAACAAACAACACATTGTCCACGACGCACTTAACCCGCCGATCACCGACTCGTGCCATCATATCCACTTTTCCTATGTGATGGCAATTCAAAACTTCACCGGACGCGATCCGAATTGGCACTGGATTGGCCAGTTTCTTAACGTCCCGAAGAAACTCTCTCGAACAAATCATATGGTCAGAAGATCCGGAATCGAGGATCCATTTGAAATCACTATGATCGAACTTTTTATCGTTTTTGTTCACACTACTACAAACGAACGTGATTTCCGATTCACTGACGTGAGCTTTTTCTTTCTTCGCGAACTTAAACTCCTTCTTCTTCGGCTTTGCCTGATCGCTGCCCCGCAACTGGGGACACTCCGACCGTTTGTGCCCAAACTTTTTGCATTCGAAGCATTTTATTCTTTGTTTAGCACTTTTTGTGGCAAATGCCGTCGAATCACTACTCCCCCCTGCTACACACTCATCTGGCGCAACCCCTTATAGTGTAGTTTTGACCCGTTATCGGAAAAGACTGGGTTAACTCCTTTTTCATGTAAAGTCCTTGTACCCCTTATAGTGTACACAGCATGTACGTCAAAGCAGAGGTGAAAATTAATAATGTAAGCATGTAAAATCTACACATTATTTTGGAAGCCCGCTCTGCGATGTCAGCCCTTTGATGTTAGCCCTTAAAATGTCAGAAGTATGGAAAGAAAATAATAAAAACAAATCAGTTAGTTTTGAATTTCTGTATTCGGCAAGGAATCATTTTCATGCTCCTGTTATAGAATAGGAAAATATTCAATCAACTCAATCTATTGAACAGATCTTTCAGCATTAACCGATTCATTTAATCGTCGAACGAGATCGGTTACGGCAGAAAGTGTTCTATATTCTGAATGACAAGTTAAAAAACTACCCTTTATTTAGTAAGCCAGCTTTTCTAAATAATGTGTAAAATTGACTCGAGGAAACGACACTTTTTTTGACAGATCTCGGCTGTTCGCAATAATGGGTCAATTTTACAAGTTTAAGGTGTTGCGCCAAATGAGTGTGTACGTCACTGTGTTCCCGTTTCAAACTTTCACTCAGAAGACGAGATTTAACAAAGTCCAGAGTACACTGTTCCGGCGATAGTGTCTCCAACACAGTTACGAGCTGCCCGTACGAGTTCGGCATCGTTTGAAGCAGGTAAAACACCACTAAGCTTTCCTGCAGTTTGATTCCCGCGCCTTCCAAATCCCGCACCATCCGCTCGAACTGGAGCAGGTGCGCTTGGAGCGAGCCAGATTCCACAAACTTCATCGCAGATAGCTTCTTTAGGAGGTAAAACTGTCCCGAGATGCCCTTTCGGGCGAACGTATTTTCAAGGGTAAACCAAATTTCACGCGGCGTTTGTTTGCCCTTTATATGCTCGAGCTGCGAGTCGGCAATATTTCGCACTAGCACCGATTTGCAGGTTACGTTCCTCCTCTTCCTCTCGATTAGTCTTGCCTCTTTTTCCCGCTTCACCTCAGCACTATCACTCGGTTGCACTTGGAGGTCTTCTTCTTCCTCCTAACGAATGCATTCTAGCAGGTCCAACTCTTCCAGGAGTATTTCCATCCGGAAACTCCAATTGTTGAAATTTTCGCCATCGAAAAGATAAACTTTCTTTTCCGATTCCATTTTGGCCAAGAGGCAACACGACAACAGCAGCAGCAACGTAAAAAACAGTCTATCAAAAATTTGCTGTTCTGCCACGAGGGAAATTTTTCGCGCTGTACTCGAAAACGAACACTCTCTAAAAACTGGGGTGTAGTGACTTCAAAGGTATTCCCACTTTCGAAACAATTATTATTTTTTCAACAAAATAAAAACGCGGCATATTTTAACCACATTAGTTTTACGAATGAATCAACGTTCTCACGCACTATATAGTGCTCGATCTTTCTCTTCATTCACCCCAGGTTCATGCATCATGTCACTCAGTCCATTCATGTTACACTCTCGACTCGATTGAAGCATATTAGAGTTAATGCTTCTATTACGCTGTTTTATAACTTTTGACACATTTGAATAATTTAGCTTTCAAATTATACTCAAATAATACTATGAAGAACGCGTTTATTTTCTTCCAATGAGTTTATCAATGTTATAATATTTAATCTGTTCTTCCAGAAAACGCGTGATAAAATTCGGTGAGTTGCATCGTTGCCAAGTGCATTGTACGTGTTTGAAAGTGCCACGTTAGGACGCTTTGCTCTTTTCGTCTTAAGCGCGCGTTAAAATTCGGTGAGTTACGCCGGTGCTAAGTACTAAGTTAGTTAGGACGTATAAAAACGCGATGTACTCGATAGTGTGCGACGCGACGATTTTTAACTTTGCTTAGATCACATCCCTTCCCAAAGGGAATCCAGATCTTATTTACCTTACTCACTAACAAACCACCCTTCCTGTGACGACCGTGGAGATTTAGAGGTGTATTCGGTCTCTAGTAGCAACGGAAGTCGAACTAACAATCCTTCCCTTTCCCCGATGAACCGTAAGGACGTGGCCGGCGCCGTTATTGACCATATAAGAAGGAACCTTCGAAACGTGCACACAGAAAATGGTAAGCTAATCCCAAGTCCCATTTATTTGGATCTATGTGCAATTTTGATGGTTCTTGTCAATCACGGAGTAGCAACTACTGAAATGTACGGTTTATCCAAGCTCAAGCTCAAGCTCAAGCTCAAGTTATAATATTTAATCTGTTCTTCCACTCTTATTTCCTACATTACCCCCCTTCTGTACAGGAAACCTGAAGCAATTTTTTTTTACATTAAGCACGTTTCTGTTGCAGTTATTAACTTTATATAAATAGTGCTGAATATTTCTAGAGTTTGTTTTGATTAGGTCGTATGAGCCACATTGCATGTTCCGAGAAAATCGCTGTTGAAATTATTAAACACATTTTTAATTCTAATATTTTGAATAACACTGAGAGCTGTCTGGAAAACTGGTATGAGATGTAGAAATAGTTGGAGAACATGCTTATGCATTTAATATGGCTATTCATTTAGTTATATTCAGTGAAAATGTACTTACGACATTCTGCATTACCTTCTTGGTGCTAACGTCGTTATGCAGATGAACATTAATTCCATTTTAAATTGATTGGATGTTTCTCAATCTTTGTAATTTCCATCGAAATTAATGGAAAAATTATATTCAACTTAAAAGTATGCAGAGAAGTGTTGCCTAAAAGTTCCCGTACAGTGATTACCGGAATCAAAGCTGCGAGGGACTGTCCATCACGATTGATTGTAGTCGACCGACTTAAAATTGATGGCTTGCTGTTCTGTTATTCCAATAATCGTTCCCAGGAGTCCGGAAACGTATCCAAATAGCCGCTAGTTGTTTTGATTGCCTCTGTAAAATATGAGACTGATGATTTGCTATTTTGCGCAGCATAAATTAACATTAATTGAACTTACCTAGTTACATATTGAAGGCCTCTATTGTACCAAGATAGTAAAAACTACCATTTATCACGACCTCCGATTAACATTTTCACTTTTTTACACTTCCCGGGGCACTTAACGGAAAAAAACGCAAAAGGTCGCTTCAACCACTACGCCGAATTGTTGTTTTGCGACTTTTTGCATGCACTGCAAAATAGCGCGATGCAAATAGTCGTAAAAACCAAATTGCATTCGAAAATGAGAAAGTCATTATACGTCTTAATTTTAATTCATGTTCTAAAATTTATTTATTGATCAAATGAAACCAAATTTTTACCTGACGTAGATTACATGTTTTTCAATCGTTTGCCGTAAATAACTCAATTTTGACTATGTTGGTTCATACGACCTAATCAAAAAAAAACTCTAGATTTATTTAAAATGCTTATCGTACAATTATGAATAAAGTTGGTCAAAACTACTTAAATATTTTCTAAAAAATTTTAAGGGGTTGTCCCATTTAACCACATCCCAGCAACAATCAAATTTATAAGATTCCAAATAAACCTTTTAGTGATTTGCTATTAAAACTCATCTTTTTTTTACAGTTCCTTTTACCCATTTACAAAATGTATTTAAAATATCCTACACGGTAACCGAAGTTACTCTATTCTGTATAAAATTCCATACAGTTTCAGGCAAAGTGTCTCCACACACTTTTATGTTTGAGCGTTCTATACTGGGTTGCCAGGTGCCCAGATTTGTCTGTAAAACCAAGACTTTTGACCCTTCGTCCAGATATTGGCCAGACACAGATTTTGCCCAGCTTTTTGCTTAGAGTGTCCAGATTTTACAGACTTTTAAAATTGAGTGATGAAATCAATATTCATGTATCGGATTTGATCTGTAAGTGCCAGATTAGACTGTAAATCTCGCTTGTATGGATGGATATTTGACCAACCATTGATTAAACTTTTTAATTTTTTATTTTTTTTTTATCTGGGATTTTAAACTTGTTTGTTTATTCATCCCGTTTTTTTTTAAATTTTTTTTTAAATAAGAGCGGCATGGTACGTGCTAGGAAACCGTGTTAGTTATATAGTTCTGCACTCGACTTCCCCTCCCCCGCTCTCACGCATCGTCAAATTCTGGATCAGTACCATCTTTCTTGTGCACAGACACACACAGACTTTTTTTCAAAATTGCCCAGATTTTTTATCCTCAACACCTGGCATCCCTGGTTCTATACACAGCGTGTCTTAAGAGCTTTTATACCCAGACAGGAAAAATCGCCCGAAATCGGCCCGATTTTTGTCCGTTCATCTGCTCGATCGGTCCGAAATCGTATAAGAAATCGGGCCGAGTTTAGTAGAAAATCGCGCGAAAATGAAACACTTTTTCGGACGACGATAAATTTTTTCAACCAGTTCGAGCAGATCAAATGTCAAAACAAGCGGACCGTTTTCCAACCGAATCTGAACGGTTTTCGAACCGTTTCTGGGCCGATTGCCATCGTCGTTTGTTGACAGATGGGATACAATTAAGCGATGCCAGGTATCAATAATTGCTTTCGAAGAGGTTAAGACTAAAGAGACATACTATAGGCTCGTTAGTTAAGACTAATTTGGAATAACCCAATTAACCTATCGGCATATGAACATATATAACCCGAATAGCAAAGACCGTGGTTTTACAGTAATTAAACAATGATTTTTATGGTAACGGTGAGTTTCAATGTAAAATTATAATTTTTTCTCAAGGTAAAATTTGTAGATGACGGTGAAAACACCATGATTATGACAGTAACCGTGAAAATTAAAGTCAATTCATATTAATTCATTGTATGTCTTACGCAGTTTGTTTGATTTTGAAATGAGCGTGTATCATTTGATGTTGAATAAAAAAAATAAGTCTACACTCAGAAATGAAAAAAATATGAAAATTATTATATTTCAATAACTCCGATATTTCTCTGACATTAATATCCAGAAATATTAAAAAATAACTATTTCAGATATTTAAATTTATGCATCCGAATAATTTCTTGGCGTGTAATGATCCAATGCATAAAATTTAATAACCGAAATATTATATATTATTTTGTTCGACCAAACGCTTTGTGCGTTTGAGTCCCAACTAAACGGGTATGAGCACATGCTAGATTCTTCAGTTGCTAAATGCCTTTCAACTTGACTGCATGCAGATTCCATTCTCTTTTAATATTTAACTGAATCATATTTAAAAAGGATGGACTCAATTGCAGCGTGTAATATTACCAGCGAAATGCACATGTTTCTATGTTATGGTCAATTATGCACATTGACCATAGAACATGAACGAAAATCAAACGATTTTCGTTTGGTTTTTCTGTTTATTTCTGCTTTAAGCGTTTGCCTTTACGTTACGGATAAAACTTTTATATCTGACCACCAGATGTCGTTCCCTAACATTTCTCAATGCATAAATTTTAATCGCAGAAATATTTCCCAGTGAGAAATATCCCAGTAATTACACCAGGAGAAATATCCGTGTGCGTAAAGAGGGAGAAACGTGAAAATACCTAAAATATAACTGTTTGATATTTTATTTATTTCTGAGTGTATGTTTTCGTGTTTGGTGTTGACAAAAATTTCCAACTAAGTTTATCCGAAGAGCTAGCTGTTTTAAAGAAAGTAAGTACAAATAGTGATCAAACAATTCAACTGAAGTTGCTTGTATCGCATGGATGTTTTTTTCAGGCAAAGACTTAAGATTGTGGCAGATCGAGTCCCCGAGGAATCCCGATGGAGGCAGACCCGGATGTCAGCCGAAAAAAGGGAGTTTTAGTGGCATTTAAAATACCCCAGCTACCGTGGAACTCAGATGAAAAGATTTGTGAGAATAAGTTTGTGTGTTCGACTGATGGTAAGATAATTTTAATAAATAATATAAATAAATTCATTTGTTTTCCATCTATGACAATGATGACATTATCAAAAACAACAACAAAAAACCGGCAAGAGCAACAATTTTTATTTCAGCGGGCAAACAATGTAAATTGTCGGATTTTCATGGTTTCACTATGAAAAAGTGGAAGCTGTTATCACCATGAACTTCATATTTTTTAGCTTCCGAATGTATGGGAAATCGCCATTTTTTTCATGGTTATTTTCGCCAAAACAATGAAATGTATGGTCGGAAACTATGAATTCCAATGTGTATTCACGGTATCGTGGACGATAATAAGCATTGTGTAAACCATAAAACTTATGGTTTGTGAATATGGAATTCATGGGCTTTTCATCGTACAATTCTATTCGGGAAGTTAACATGTTCAAAAATTGAAATTTCTATTTAAAACTTGTATGTATCGCTACGCTGTAGGCGATTCACAAATGCTGTGAAATTAGGATTAAGCTAAATTTAATTCTTGACCAAATACATATAGGTGTTGTACGATTTAAAATTAGATAATTTTAAAAAATATTTAAAAAAAAAAATGAAGTCTCAGCGGTTCTGTCACGATTATAATTTGAATTTTTTTTTTGGTTTGTAGAATTCAAGCAATCAAACATTTTCGAAATTTGAATCTAGTTTTGATTCACAAGAATCAAAACTTAAATCTTGAAAATGATCAGTTCAATTAGCAAATAGTAAAGAATTGTGACAACAGTACTCACCTTGCTTTCCCCTTTGAAGTATCACACCGTAACTGATTAAAAGTAGTCCAAGTTAAGCCTCCACTTCTGAGCCGAGATCCGGATCCGGGTACGATGTCCGGGATGAAATTCCACCAGAGCCCATACCGTGTGTACATTTCCTTGGAAGCTTTGTTTGCAATGGGTCGATGTTTTCTATAATTCGTTAGAAAATAATATAAATAATACTTGATTATTTACAATTCAATCAATCAAACATTTTCGAAAATTGAATCTAGAAGAAATCCACAAGAATTAAAATTTAAATCTTGAAAAAGATCAGTTTAATAAGAAAATAGTAAATAATTGTGACAACGCTACTTACCTTGCTTTTCACTATGAAGTACCACGGCAAAAACTAATTATAAGTGATCTAAAAGTGAAGCCACCACCTCTGAGCGTGTCCGGGATCCGGATCCGGATCATAATACGATGTCCAGGATGACATTCCACCAGCGCCCGTACCGTGTTGACATTTCCTTGGAAGCTTTGTTCGCATGGTCCGATATTTTCTGTGGGGACGATAATGGATTAGAAAATTATATAAACAAAACTTGATTATTTATGGCGTGTTCGTAAATTGTTTTTTTTTTATCGAAGCGATTTTTTGTCGATGCTGGCGTTCGTAAATTATAAACAATCGTATGCAAAACATTGGAAAGTGATTTGACATCACCCAAAACAATCAATTTTTCGAACACGCCATTGGAATTCAATCAATCTAAACATACCTTACATATTATTAAATTATCGCCGGACAATGGCTTCTTCTATACGGCGCTCAAAGCATTTCTGAACAGGAACAACGGAAAAAGCAGAAACCTAACTGCGACCAAATCCCACAACACATTTCACAACAATAACGCACCAAAACACGCACCCGGATTGCTGCGATTGAAAACTGCTCGTGTTTCGTTTTGCTCATCGCAGCACTGCGAAAAATATCGTCTGTTTTCGAGCAATCGAGCAGGCGGATGGAAATCGAGCCGAAAACGAACCGAATTCTAACCGCTAGAATTCGAGTGCCGCCATGTCTGTTTTGCAATCGGCCCGATTGAGCAAACCTTCCTGACAGGGTACATTTGAAAGCTTTTGGCCAGTTGCTCAATTCTGTACACACAAAAAAAAAGCATAGTAAAATTACTAAATCCGTGGTTTAAACGAACAACAGGCGACCATATTTTTGAGTCAAATATGTTTTGTTGTTTATAATACCTTACGCATAGCTATTTTACCATGTGGTCTATTTGGCTGCGCATAGTAAATTCGACTGCGTTTTAGTAAAATTGTCAATGAAATGATGCATTGTTTTACTTCGTCCCTAGTAAAATTAATATGTTTCATGATGAAACTAGTATGTTGATCGAAACCAACCCCCTGGCAACTTGACAGTTCTGGCGAGTTTCGTGTGCCTGATTCAAAATCGCAGATGTCGCATGTGTACCGCTTGTTTACATACTTTTCGTGCCATGCGTATAGAAAGGGCACATCATCAAATGTGGTGCGAATCAAGCAAATTCATAACTTTCGAATGAATGAAAAAAAGATTCAAGCGAAATTATTATTTTCATTCAATAATCTACCTGTTTTTACATTGTATAAGAACAGTTTTTCCATAAAACGGGAAATGTTCTGATATAATATGAAAATTTTGCCTATCTAGAATTATCATATGTATCGCAGTTAATGAAAATCACTTGATGATTGTTGTGGTAATGTTTTGTTTTACATTCATTGTGTGCCTCAATAGTTTCGGTGGAAGGGATACTTGTCCCAAACAACAGCCGTATTTCAGTGAATTATTTTGATCAGTCCAGAAGTTTAAAACCTAATAAAGGACACACAGATTTACGTCTGTGTTCGACTTCGACTGAACTTTCGAAAACAGATTCATTTTACATATAACTGAGCAAAAATTTTTAAATTTGAATCGTTTTTCCATTTCTTGAATCAATTGAAATAAAAAATATTTCGATATGTGTCCTTCCGTCATGTTAAGCCGCTTGATTTTCGCTTTGACAGAACCAGAGAACCAGAAAAAACTGGCACACGCGATTTGTATGGGAAACGTCAAGTTGCCAGGGGGTTGGTGTAATTGCAACACATTTTATGAATAAGTCCATTTTTCCGTGTAGCAATTGCTAAACACACAAAAAATACAAAATCGAAAATACTCAAAGGTATTAACCCTATCTCTGTAGATCAATGTAGCTGGGGAAATTCCAAGTGTACTTGTATACACGTTTTTAATTCGTCGTGTATTTGATGGTTGATTGACGGATATTTGACGGTTAATTAACAGTCAAAAGACAGTTCGAAGTGTCAAATTTCTTTGTATTGGTGTGTTGTCAACCCTTAAACGAAAACCTTTCACATATACATAGCCAGTTTTCAATTTTTTCATACCTTCACACACACCAGAATATCCATCTTTTAATCGAACAGTGATTTTAATTTTCAACGACTTTCAACAAGTGTTCACCAGACAGCGGAAGAAGTAGGTCTGACACAAAATATCCAGTTCAACCAGCACAGCCATTTTTGTTACAATCTAACTCTTTTTGAAATGTTGCGGATTTTAAGAATTGAAATGGTAAGTTTGATTTATTGTGCTCTATTTTCATCTAGTCAATTCGTACTGTCTTTTATTTTACAGAGAAAAACTGAAAATTTGACGTTGTGCGGAGACATACGAGAGTTTCCTGAAATGCAGAATTTTCCGGATCTGCATGCTTGCTCGAGGCGGCATCTCATAAAAAGTACAATCATCCAGCAACCGGAGTCAGTGAGCCTCTAGAAACCGACATTGGTCATACGATGCCGGAAGATTCTAAATGATTTCAAGGCTTAGTTCCGTGATGACCATGGTCCGCTGGCTCAAATGAAATCGTACCAGTGATATCACTCCTTAAAAATTTGTAGCTTAACCATGTTTGTGACTAAAGTTTATTGTATTTTAAAAATTAAAAATTTGAAAAACAAAAACGATTTTTTCTTTCATAATTTGGATTTGAAAAATTTCCCCATTAATTTTCAATAAAACGTGCACACATACATTCACACCTTTTTGCTTGCACTAACACATACGCAAATACACCTATCTCACCAATACAATCAACCATGACAGATGTCAACGAGAGCTGTCATTCTGAATCGGGAATGTCATTTCTACTGTATCGGTTGGGCCATTTTCCACTAGAAAACAATGGGACGGCTAGTAGGCGGCAAGTAGGATTCCTACTAATCTTTCTAGTGGTCCTACTATGCTTTTCATTAACCGGGAAGTATCTTTAACAGTCATTACTAACTAAAGGTTATTCTTCACTAAAGTTTGTCAAGAATCATGTAAATATATCATTCATATAAAGATTTTTTTTTCTTACTGGCACCCTTGGTGTTTGGAATTTTATCGGTTTAAATCTGTACGCTGAGCACTACCCTCATATTTAATGAACCAAGATTCAAGATTCTTTTTCATACCCGATTCACTAAGGCCAGCTACCTTGAAAGAATGCAATTTTAAACACTTTCAAACCAGTTATTTATTTAATGGAACTTATTTAACTCTTCTGGAATCATTTTCGGTGATTTTTTGTTTTTGTTTTTTTTTTAATATTGAAGACCTGCATCTCTTTTGAAAAAAAACTACTTAAAAATTAAACTAAAGTTATTTGGATCTAAACCCACTCACCCACTAAACCCACTGATACTCAAAAAACTTATTTCCAAACTCCTTATGAATCTTAAAAGCTCGTATTCACGGACGTGAAACTATGTAAAGTACACTTTACAGTATTAAAATCCCTGCGATTTTCGTAAAATAAAGTTTTCAACAAATAATTCTATGTGTTCATGTCTCAAGCGACCTCAGATTTTCACTTTACCCTATTTCCCTTATGAGTACATTAACGCAAAATCAAGTTTCCACGTGGAAAGTGTAAAAAGTGTAAACAATGAATCATATAGAGTATTTTTTTTCACCTGGTGGCAACCCAGGGGCAACCTAGGTTCGCTCTAACTGCTGTCATCGTGCTCATTTATTGCTCGAGAGGCAACCTAGGTTCGCTCGAAAAAGGGACGGAGTCGCCCTGAGAAAAAAGTCAGTTTTGCGAGAAGCTCACCAATACTCTCAACGTTGTTGTCAAAACATTAAACAGCTGTTTTTGGCTGAAAACAAAACAGTTGAAATAATGAACGGGCAAATGATTATTGCCGCGATTTTGAACCTCTCAGCCAAGCAAAATCGTACTATTCTGCAGTCCAGTGCAATCCGGACACGAAAAACGGCAATCCGGATGTGAAGAACCGAATGAAGGAATCCAGAAGGGAGGACAAAATGACAGCTGCATGTAAACATTGCGCTCGTTCTCACGCACACCTACGTATGGAATAACTCGAAACCCGAAACTTGCTTTTTTATTCTGACGGTTCCAGAGCCAAATCCGGAATCAAAAAAAAAATACGCCAATACTGTTTTGTTTGTTTTTGTTTTAAAGGTTTTAACGTGCCATTAATTGAAAAGCATAGTCGGCCTAGTCCGTTAAGAGCAAAATTGACTAAGCAAACTCCGAAACGAATGTAAATCTCGCCAGCTAATGTTACCGGTTTATCGTCTGCTAATCTGCTGCTCCCGGCAAGACTGGGAATAAGTGTTATTTTTGTAGATTCAATAGAGGTATCGAAACTCGAAACATCTCGATGTGTTATAAAATATACCATTAAAAGTATCATCTATCAGTAAAGTTTCCTCTCTTTTTTTTTAGAAACAATGGACGTTAATTACCTCTCACCTCGCTAGCCCACAAGCGCCCTCAGCAAGTCGCAAAAGTTGCATTGAACGTCACACACCCGAAAATGACTTATCGACCCAATTTTTAAAGCTCATCCGTGTCAAATCCAATGCTTCGCCACTGCTGAAAACTAGATAAGAATCAAAATCTTGTACCAATCATCGGCGAGGACTTCCCTATGCATGACTAATTACATGTATCTACTTCAAGAACACAACGGAGCATCGTTCAACCGCCGTCCATGCGGTATTTTTCTATGGTTTATGTATTCCACACTAAAAACTAAGCGTTATAACACGGAGAGAAAAATAGGATTTTTGATTGTGACTCTGTTACGATGATTAATAATAGCTTTGATGCCACAAAGAATACAAACGCAAACATAATTATGATGGCAACATTAATGTGTTGCTAAATTCGGAAAACCCATTTTATTTCCCTCAAAATATAAAGTTTCAAGAGCGACTTACATTGTTTCCTTTCCGCATGCTGCTGACCCGACTTCCGGGAACCTTTTCTCGGAGCACATCTCCGAATGCCCTGCCATCTGAAGGCAGTCCGATGCCGTACCGATGACCAATTTGCGCAACCCGTGGTTCGCTGACACGCGACCCTGCGCGTTCCGGCTTGGGCCGCTGAACCCGCAGATCCTCCTGCTGGATCCGGTTGTTCCGGTGATTCTCCGGAAGAAATGTGTTGTTGTCATCCGATGACCAAGGATGTTTTTCCCCGGTTGCAACCGGGAACGCCTTCCGCTGATTTCGCCGATCCCTCCACGCCTGATGCAGCAAAAACTGAAAACCGCCTGATGCAGCAAAGACTTGCTGAAGATTTTCGGCAAAGGTGGCCTTCTGCCCCAAAAAACGCTCCCACGACTGGCAAGGAGAGTCGAGCACCCGTTAAATTTTCTTTAATTTTCTTTCGTTTCGAGCAATGCGTTAAATCCGGAGCCGAAGTATCAGCAAAAGGTGTTAAAAAATGTGACGAAACAAGTGGCAAAAAGTGTCCAAAAAGGTGTCGAAAAGTATCCAAAAGGTGTCGGAAAAAAATGTGCCAAAGGGGCGTCCAAAAAAGGGGTCCTATTGGGACGGAAAAGTGGGGTTAGAAAAAGGATTTGTTGAAAGAATCCAACCTCTACTCACTTCCGACCCCTTTCCGATATTGCTGTGTCGAGCGCCTTGTGATTTGCTGGCGGATGGTGATTTTCGGCCTGTGGTGCCTTTTGGTGCTTTTCGGCACTTTCCCCTTGGGGAATTTTTCTTAAGCCCTGTGTGGCTGACGCGTGAGCGCTACCTGCAATTAAGGGCTGTTTTTGCATTTACTGGGGCTTTTTAATTTTCGACCGCTTACCTTGGTCCGCTCCGGGTGGTCCTTCTTGGCCCTTCTCCCCTTGGGGAATTTCCGGTGCGGATGGATTTTTACGCCGGTTCTGAGCCTATCGCACCCTTTTCCTCTTGGAGGGAAGCCGGATTATTTGGCCCCGCCTGTTTAGTTGTGCTTTTTTGGCACCACGGAGAACCACTCCCGACGCACGCGATACTTTTCCACGCCACTTTTTTTTTTCCGGTGCGGTGATATTTCGCGGTCCGTCCCGAACTTTTCTGCCTGACGCGCAAGTACTGCCAACTTGCAGAACCAAAATCCTCCGCGGGTGACAATTCTCGCCTCCTTTTCTTGTGGCCGACATTCTTGTTGCTCAATCCAACAGTGTACCGATGTTTGGCTGACAAGCCATCATCCCTCTGGATTTCTTTCAGCTGTTTTGGTTCAGTGTCTGAATGTTTGTTTATTATCCCCTAGGGGTGATCATGTGCATTTCAGGTGTGCACGCTCGTGCGCTCTTGAAGGGAAATGGGTTAAAAGTAATAGTTTGCGTATTTGCTCCTAACATCGTATCAAAATTTCTATACATAGAATTAAATGTAACACAACATTGCTGCTTGAGGAGAAATTTTCATGGATCATGATAAGGATCCATGAAAATTTCTAAAATTTCTCCTCAGGATTTCGATGGATTTAAACGACTACTCTCCAGGTAAGCTTGGAGGCAATTCACCCTCTAGAAGGTGTCTACAGCTCAATAAACAAACGATATACAAACGGTACTCAAAACCAACTTGACTTGGCAAATGTACAAACACTAATAAAACTCTAAGCCAACGAATCATGGCAGATTGTGTCGATAAGTACCAAGAATATGGCAAATTTTCCATCGAATCCTTATTCAAAAACTTCAACGTTAACTTCCACCTAAGCAGCTTAACAATTATCCTAGATCTAATAGTCATTGTGAAGAATAATGACAGAGATCTAACACTAAGGACTTAACGAAATGAAATTAGGTGGTACTGGTTTTTTACTGGTTAAAATAAAGCAACAGAAGTCTAGGGAAAAGAGGGATTTAGTCCTCTAAGTTACGAAGAGCCCAAGATAGAGGTTTTACCGCGCCTCCAGATCGCGTTCCTTTTGAATTTTCTTGGCAACCCCCTTTGACAACTGTGCATGATCCTTAATATTCGAATATTATGCGATTTCGCATTGGTAGAGACAGTTTGACTGTCGGTACTTATTCTAAACGATGTTCCTCTACGTATTTCATGGCTCTGACCTCAGTAGGTCTCGTGATTCTTGTAGATGATATTGGCCGATTCTTGATTGGTTCGACGACCAATTCCCTGTGACCTGTTTCCAGTCCACAGGGTGCGATTTTTCTCGCTTCGCGAACGGCGCACGCTATGGCGTGTCTAAACGCTTCAATCCGATAGTATCTCGGCTTCCTTGGCTTGCAGTGGTAGTGGCCAAAGGTACCGATGATGTCGTGGACTTAGTCGGGAGGTCTTAATCAGGAGTTCTTTATCGGGAGTTCAAGATAAGTTGAAGATGGTTATGATCGGGTAGTCTTAATCGGGAAGTCTTAATCGGGAGTTCATGGTTGGTTGAAGATATTTTTGATCGGGTAGTCTTAATCGGGATGTCTTAATCGGGAGTTCATGGTTGGTTGAAGATATTCTTGATCGGGTAGTCTTAATCGGGTTGTCGTAATCGGGATTGTTTATAGATGTCGCTATTCGGTTCTTCTTTCATCCAGGATGCTTGGTCGAATCATGGTCCTCCGGACTAGGAGAAAGTCAAAAGGAAACTTGCAACCTCTTTCGAGCAACACTGGGCGTTGTCCTGTTGATACTGTGCTTGTTCAGCAGTGTTCGTGTTTGTGGGATAAGATCGGATGTTGCTGCTGCTGCGAATGAGCTCCCTCAGATGGCGCCTTCTTCCGGAGTCGTCGAGCGTGGCAGATGGTGGTGGTGGTGACGATAGACGTCTTTTTGCATCGACGAGGATTTTGTTGACTACCTTGGGTAGCGGACGTAGCTAGACTTGTTACTGTACTCACGAGGAGGTAGATGAAAGATATTGCTCACTGCGTTTTCCAGATGCACGATTTTTCCCGATCGGCCTAACGGTGTTTCCTGCGCTGTTGCGCTTGGTTGACAGGCTTTGGCTGTGGTCATAGCTAAAGGTCTTGTATTGATTAGGAGATTGTTAGGGTTGGTGGATGATCTCCTAGTTGTAGTAGTAACGACTGGCGTGTTTTGACCTCGAGAGGTTCTTGTTAACTGCCTTGGGTAGCGGTCATAGCTCGATTAGATAGGCGTGTGGATTTCGATAGTTAGCGAGAGAAAGTCGATATGGTAGTAGCGGCCGTCATGATGTCTACTCCTCACAACTTCTTCGCTTAACTGTATTCTATGGTGCTGAATCCTCTTCTTGATGTCCTGACAATCCTTTCAATTGCAGCGACGTGGTGTTTGGAGCTGCTGTACTTGACTTTCCGAACATTCCAATATCCCGAACCTGGATGGGTTCTCTGCGATGGTGTGTAGCGCCTGGCTACGGTGGCTCACCAGTACTACTATCCCCAGCGCTGCTACGCTGCTCCAAGATGACAGGATTGCGTTCTGGACAATGAGTGGCGGCAATCCCACGCAAGGTTGCCAGCCCTCTCCAAATTCTGACGAACTTCCTGGCAGAGTTCTCAGAGTCCATCCAGCTGGTCCCGCGACGAATTAGCATCAGCTGTGCTCCCTTGAGTTGTTCGAATAGAGAGTTCTGCATAATTTACTCCGAGTTGTTGGGGGCGAGGTTTCAAAGATGATGTTGGTCCTTCAGCCTTCTCCATTTCGTGTTTTGTGCTCCGAGTGAGCTTGTGGTCAGCGTTGTTGCTTACATAGCTTGAATCATTAATCAGGTTTGATGTCCTTCACATGGTAGCGCCCACGCTTTCCTGTGACGACATCCTCTAACATATACAAATTCGCTCCCAGTTTCTCCTTCACGATGGCAGCGATGAACTTCGGATCCAGCTTCTTGTTTATATGATCCGCCTTCGACGATAGTATAAATGAACGACGCCATACTAGCTCGCCTGGTTGGAACGAGACAATCCGCTTTCGTAGATCGTAGCGTTCCTTCGTTTTCTCGTGGTTCTTCTTGATTCGCTGCTGGATGAACTTGTGAATCCTGTTGATCGTGGACAACCGCATCTCCTGCGCGACCTTTGGATCATCTGACACGTTTAAGTCCTGCTGAGTGTATAGATCCGTATGCAGCAAAAGTTCCCGGCCGAAGTTGGCGAAGTGTGGACTGACCCCAGTGGATTCGTGCTTCGCACTGTTGATAGCGGCGGTGATGGCTGCCAGATTCTTGTCCCATTCGCGGTGATCTTCTTCCAGCAAGGAACGAATACATGTAATGAGAACTCTGTTTACCCGCTCGGCGTTGTTGACCTGCGGTGCGTAGAATGCTGTCTTCATGTGGATGATGTTGTGACGGCTAAGCAGCGCTCGAAAGACTTGTGACTCGAACTGCTTCCCGTTATCCGACAGAACTATCCTCGGCCTAGAGAATTTCAGGAATACCTTTTCCTCGAGAAATTCGACCATCTTGGTTGAATCGGCTGCCCGCATCGGGTGGGCAATGACGTATTTGGTGATCCAGTCGACGATGACCAGAAGAACTGTGTTGCCTTTCTTGGATCTTGTGAGCGGTCCGACGAAGTCGATGGATATTAACTCCCACGGCAGCTTTGCTGGCTTAAGTTTCCCCATCTGCGGCATCATTTGCTTGTTGGGAGCTTTGCTGGCTTTGCACGTAGCGCAAGCCTTCACGTAACGAGCGACGGTGTCCTGCATCTTCGGCCAATAATAGTGTTGTTGAAGTTTGTGCCATGTTTTGTGGAAACCTAGGTGCGCGGCTGAAGGCGAATCGTGAAAACGACGAATCAATTCTGCTCGCTCTTCCTCTGGAACGATCTTCTTCCAACGATGACTGATGACACCCATTTCGTCTTTGACCTGGCAATTCTTGTAGAGTTCTTCGTTTGCTATTCGGAAGTCTGGATACTTTCCGCCTTGATTCTGCACCTGCGTGATGAGGTTTTTGTACCATGGATCGTGTACTTGCGTGATTGAGAAGACCAACGAACAAACTATCCTGGACAATGCGTCTGGAACGATATTACAGCTGCCTTTCCTGTATCGTATCTCGAAATCGAACGCGTTGAGCCTCAACAACCACCTGCTCATCAGGGCCGTTGGATTCTTCAAAGTCTTCAGGTAACTGAGGGCAGAATGGTCACAGTAGACCACAAAGCGTACTCCTTCGACGTAGCCACGGAACTTTTCAATCGCTCGTATTACGGCCAGGCATTCCTTCTCGGTCACGGTGTATTTTCTTTCCGAAGAAGAGAGTTTTTGTGAAAAGTAGCAGATTGGGTGTTCGTTTCCGTCGATTGTCTGCGTCAACACGGCTCCAATTGCCATATCGCTGGCATCGCAAGAGATAGAAAATGTCTTCGTATAGTCCGGCATGGCTAAGACCGGAGCTGTTACTAGGGCTGACTTGAGTTTCAGAAAAGATTCCTCGGCTGCTGCTGTCCAACGAAACTTCGTTTTCGTTTTCGTAAGCTCGGTGATGGGAGCGGCAATACGGGAGAAATCGGAGATGAAACGACGGTACCACCCACACATTCCCAGAAACCGTTGGACTTCCTTCCTGGTTGTAGGTACGGGGAATTTGACAATACACTCTACTTTCTCGTCGTCCACCTTCCAGCCTCCTTCGCTGAGAATGTAACCGAGATACTTGATCTGCTGACGGCAAAACTTGGACTTCTCGGCCGAAATAGTAAGCTTTGCTCGATGTAGTCTGGCTGCGACTTCCTTAAGGACTGAGATGTGTTCCTCAAACGATTTGGAGCATATGATGATGTCGTCTAAATAATGGAAAACGTACGGTTCCATGTCCGCAAACAAGTGAGTCATAATCCTCGCCAGACCTTGGCTGGCTGTGCAGAGCCCAAAAGGGACCACCTTGAATTGAAAGTGCCCTCGGGAAGGTACAGTAAATGCCGTCAGAGGCCTCGATTCCTTGTGAAGCGGCATTTGCCAAAAAGCATCTTTGAGATCTATCGACGATATGAATGAACAGCCTCCTAGATTGTTGATAATCGAAGAAATCTGTGGGATAGGGTAGCCCTCGTTAACCATAATGGAGTTGAGATGCCTTGCATCCAAGCAGACGCGGTAATTCCCGTTCTTCTTCTTGACTGCCACGAGCGGGTTGTTCCACGGCGAAAAAACTGCCTCCTCGATAACATCCAACGAGATCATCCTGTCTACTTCGCGGTTGACCTCCTCCAGGACATACTGGGACATTGGGTAATATCGCTGCTTCCGTGGCGTGGCGTTGCCCACATCTATACGGTGTTCATAAAGCTCCGTTCTTCCCAATTTCCCCTCCTCGGCTTTCGGGAATAGCTTAATTGTCTTGTTCAGTATCTGGCGTTGTTCTACCGATAGTTCCTTCATCGGCTCTGCTTCAAATTCTTGCTCAGTAATCATTGAACAGCATACTGCTTTGACTCCGAACGTTTGCCAAAAGTTCATGCCCATGATGGCGCAGTCAGGCAGACTTGGCACGAGAAGGACTGGTAAAATTTCATTTCGATTATTGTATGATATCGGTAGACGTGTGAAGTGATTGATTTTGTGTGGAGTGCCATCCGCTGTCTTGATCCCACCATTCAGTGCTTCCTTTCGCAGTCCAAGCTCTTCTACAATCTGTGCTTTACTGCCACCTAACAAAGAACAGTTCGCACCACTGTCCAACAAAGCTGTGATTTTCTTTCCTAAGATGTCCAGAACGGCGTGTGGACGATTGTCATGTCCGGGATTAATTATAATAGAGTTGATGTTTTGTAAATCGGGGGGTATTGAAGGTTGATTGATGTGTTGCGAAGAATCTGGCCCTTCATCTACCACTTCCTCGCTGCAGCGTTTTCCGCTTCGCTGTTACAAACACGACAGCTGCGTAACGTGTAACCTTTTCGACCGCATCTGTAGCAAAAGAGAATTGCCTGTGCCTTCGTGCAATCCGGAAACCTATGCCCCTCCTCATCGCAGTTCCAGCAAAGCGCTGGACGGTACGCTGTATGCTGAACAGGATCTAGATCGTACATGTTGCTAGCTGCTTGCTGAAGCTGCTGGTTCTGGAGCTGCGGTTGGTTGTGCTGTTGAAATTGCCGTTGAGGCTGCTGCTGTTGAAGCTGCTGCTGCCGCGGCGCCCATTTAGCTTGTTGTTGCAACGGATGTTGTATTCGATAGTTCTCCGCTTGACTGCCTTGCCGATTCGAAAAATTGTACTGACCTGTCGAAGTTGTAGGCGGTTGCAAACGCTGTTCCTGACGCTGTGGAGAGTTTTGCTGCTGTAGCCCTGTGTTGAAACGATTCGGTCTGCGCTCCAGTTGAAGCTTCATGGCACAAACTTGCTCGTACAACTGTTCGTATTTCTCCTGCCAATCGACGAAGTCTTGTGGAGTCGTGTGCTCCTCTGCCTGTTGATAAGACGTAGTCGGTTGCTCCGTTACCACTCTTTCTTGATTATCGGTTTCCACTGCATGAACCCTGCTGAAACGCTGCTGTTGATGCTGCGTCGCTTCCCAAGTAACCATAAGCACTAAAAACTAGCACCAACTCTGCTCTAACATCAGCTATAGAGCTTGATTCTGTGCATCATATTAGCCCTGTGAGCCAGATTTGGCGAAATTAACTGCGGCTTTAGTGCAGAAACTGGTATAACCCTATAAAAGCACTGTGCTATGCTGAATTGATGCTATAGCGTTGGCGGGCAAAATGCTGGGAAAATGCAAATGGCGTTCAAATGAGGTACAACCATGCGGGTAAAAAAAAACTTCGATTTTTGTTTGGCTCCATTTTTTCTGCCATGATAATGAATTTGACTTATTTTGATATTCGCTGATGCATATTAAGGGGATCTCTCGGTTTGAATTTTCAATATTTTTATTTTTTATTTTTCGGGTGAAGATGACCTGGAATCGAACTCATGACATCCATATGGATCGGACATTTTTCAGTAACTCTGCTTGTGGACCTATCAGGTCCGCGTTAAATCTTTGAAATTAAAGTCCTATTTGAATCAAATTTCTTGCAACCGGTGCCCTAAATTTGCATTGATTCAGCATCAATCAATGCTAATGCTCTTTGGCCTAATGCCAATGTAGTGCTCAAATAGTGCAAAAAAGTATTTAAGCAAGCTTGTTTGATGCGAATTTAATGCTTAGAAAATATAGCATTTGTTATTCTGTTTTAGAGCTATGATGAATTTCTAAAGCATTGTGTAAAGCTGATGAAATGCTAGTTGCATTTTAAAAGAGTGGTATAATTCTAATTTCATGCAGCATAGCACTCGAAGGGCTGTTGTAATGCAAAATTGCACTTGGTATGCTGATATAGTGTAATTTAGCACTTGAATGCTGGAGTAAAGCTATAAAAATGCAAAGCTTTAGTGCTTATGGTTACTTGGGTTGTGCACGACCCGGCGCCGGTGTAGCGAAGTTTGGTTCCAAAAGAGCTGTATGGGGTATTGGAATCCTGCGCTGTCTGCTTAACAACAGCCTGGTCTCATCGAAGTTGCTGCATACATCCAATAACTCCACCAGTGTTCTCGGTTGCCGTGCTGTAACGATGGTAGCGTACTCCATGTTCATGTTCTTCTTCACCATGAACATCATTTCCTCCTCGGTGAGTGGCGGCTCGATGAAACGAAATAATGTTGAAATGTCACGGTAGAATTTGCCAAAGGGTTCATCGGGACCTTGATATCGAAAACTGGCTTCTTGTCGCAGTATTTGTGCATATCCACTCGGCAAGAACTCACGACGAATCTCTCGCTTGAATGCTGACCACGAAAGAAGAAGTCCTTGTGCTAACGCCCTGGAATACCAATCAAGTGCGTCTTCCAACAGAAGGTGTTTTACTGAAGCAAGAATAGTTCGATCGCTAAGCCCTTCGGATCTGGCAAACGTCTCGACCCTGTCGAGGAAGATGTTGAGTGACGTCGTGTCCTTCTCGCCCCGGAACTTGAACGGCCAGTTGTGAATCGCCTTCACCATACGCTGCTCCTCGTGTCCGAAGCTTCTGCTGGAGTGTGGAGAACTGCCACCCAAATTTCGCTGCCTCCTCTGCCGATGCTGAAGATCCACACGCAACTCGTCGATCACGTCTACGGACCTTGAACCCACTTCTGCTTCAATGTTGAAGTTTGTTGGACTACGGACGTCCTCCTGCATCGGCTGCCTTCCAGCTGATCCTTCGACCTGCTCTCGAGCTGGATTTTGTTGACCTGTGGCACCTCTTCGTCGATTTGTTACTGCTTGACCCCAGCTAGGATTGTCGTCTTCATCTCTACCTTCTGCTGCTTCACTGCTAGGCTCACTTAATCTGCCACTTAAATTTCCCGAATCACTGCGCACCACTTTGTTGACAGCGCTGCTGATTTCGGAAATCAACATCTCGACTAAATCGCTTAAAATCTTACGCGCTTCCTTCACCGAAGAGACCGGAGGTATTATTGACAAACGTTGCCGGTAATGTAGCAGCCTCGACCGAGCGCAAGCCATTTGCTCCGAGTTGCCATTCAGTATTGCCGAATCTACAAGATTTTTTAATTCCTGAAGTGCCATCTGACAGGCTTCAATATTTGATTCCGGAGACATCGCGTATTCAGAACTAACGTAATTGGTTTCTCTTAAAATGTCCTCTTGGACCAGTGCCTTTAATTTGACCACCTTGGCACGTCTGGTGCCAGGGGCTAGGTTTGTTGCATGGCGCAAGGCCAATTCATATGATATTTCCTCGTCATTGAGGTGCAGTAATTCTATTCGAGAATTCATAATAATGGATCAAAACACCAGTAAAAGTGTGTTACTAAACGAAATTTAACGACGAACGATACGATGTTTTTCAAAAAGAGAGCAATAATAATAATAATCAACGAATAATAATAATGATTATTAATTAATGATAATAATCATAAGCATATCCACAAAATAATTACAATATTTGTGACTAGCTCATAGTAAATTCATCGAACAATCAAAACTTAACAAGGTTCGATTTAGTTGGGCGCCATTTGTTACGATGATTAATAATAGCTTTGATGCCACAAAGAATACAAACGCAAACATAATTATGATGGCAACATTAATGTGTTGCTAAATTCGGAAAACCCATTTTATTTCCCTCAAAATATAAAGTTTCAAGAGCGACTTACATTGTTTCCTTTCCGCATGCTGCTGACCCGACTTCCGGGAACCTTTTCTCGGAGCACATCTCCGAATGCCCTGCCATCTGAAGGCAGTCCGATGCCGTACCGATGACCAATTTGCGCAACCCGTGGTTCGCTGACACGCGACCCTGCGCGTTCCGGCTTGGGCCGCTGAACCCGCAGATCCTCCTGCTGGATCCGGTTGTTCCGGTGATTCTCCGGAAAAATGTGTTGTTGTCATCCGATGACCAAGGATGTTTTTCCCCGGTTGCAACCGGGAACGCCTTCCGCTGATTTCGCCGATCCCTCCACGCCTGATGCAGCAAAAACTGAAAACCGCCTGATGCAGCAAAGACTTGCTGAAGATTTTCGGCAAAGGTGGCCTTCTGCCCCAAAAAACGCTCCCACGACTGGCAAGGAGAGTCGAGCACCCGTTAAATTTTCTTTAATTTTCTTTCGTTTCGAGCAATGCGTTAAATCCGGAGCCGAAGTATCAGCAAAAGGTGTTAAAAAATGTGACGAAACAAGTGGCAAAAAGTGTCCAAAAAGGTGTCGAAAAGTATCCAAAAGGTGTCGGAAAAAAATGTGCCAAAGGGGCGTCCAAAAAAGGGGTCCTATTGGGACGGAAAAGTGGGGTTAGAAAAAGGATTTGTTGAAAGAATCCAACCTCTACTCACTTCCGACCCCTTTCCGATATTGCTGTGTCGAGCGCCTTGTGATTTGCTGGCGGATGGTGATTTTCGGCCTGTGGTGCCTTTTGGTGCTTTTCGGCACTTTCCCCTTGGGGAATTTTTCTTAAGCCCTGTGTGGCTGACGCGTGAGCGCTACCTGCAATTAAGGGCTGTTTTTGCATTTACTGGGGCTTTTTAATTTTCGACCGCTTACCTTGGTCCGCTCCGGGTGGTCCTTCTTGGCCCTTCTCCCCTTGGGGAATTTCCGGTGCGGATGGATTTTTACGCCGGTTCTGAGCCTATCGCACCCTTTTCCTCTTGGAGGGAAGCCGGATTATTTGGCCCCGCCTGTTTAGTTGTGCTTTTTTGGCACCACGGAGAACCACTCCCGACGCACGCGATACTTTTCCACGCCACTTTTTTTTTCCGGTGCGGTGATATTTCGCGGTCCGTCCCGAACTTTTCTGCCTGACGCGCAAGTACTGCCAACTTGCAGAACCAAAATCCTCCGCGGGTGACAATTCTCGCCTCCTTTTCTTGTGGCCGACATTCTTGTTGCTCAATCCAACAGTGTACCGATGTTTGGCTGACAAGCCATCATCCCTCTGGATTTCTTTCAGCTGTTTTGGTTCAGTGTCTGAATGTTTGTTTATTATCCCCTACACTCAGAAAAATACTATTATGTATGCCATAAGATTCTCTTATGAAGTGGCGCCATAAGAAAAATTAATGAAAATCATAAGATTGTCTTATGACGCGAATGAATTCTGAAGATGAACGCCTACTTCAATGAGAGGTTGTTGCTTTTCATAAGAGATTCTTATGGAAACAGTAAATCACTTTCTAATAAGAAAAATTCTCGATATTTCATGCTGAAAACATTCACTTTATTGTTTGCCAAATTTGTTTAAAATTAAATCCTTCATGGTCACCATCCGCAGCGCATCAACAGACGGCTCCATCAAGGTTTTTTTTGCCACATCTCAATCTTCTACCTTTCGTTTTTTGCCGATCAGCTTGCTGAAAAGTAAACAAATAATGTATTTTAGTTTACTAATATATTCAACGTTCACACCAAAAACATCAAATCGAACTTACCATTCCGGAGATAACAATAACATTTAACTTTGAAGGAAATCTATAATAACTATGAACCGGTGATAGCTTCGTACTGTTATATGATGAAAAAAAAACTGATGCTATGAATGAATGTGTTCATCATTTTTTCACAATGCCGTTTCTTCTAATTTTCATAAGAACATCGTATGAAAATTGAAAGAATTTCATAAGACTCTTATGAAAAATTAGTTTGGACGCAAAAAAGTGGTTCATAAGATGTATCTTATGAAATTTATAATAAGATTTCCTCTGAGTGTAGGGGTGATCATGTGCATTTCAGGTGTGCACGCTCGTGCGCTCTTGAAGGGAAATGGGTTAAAAGTAATAGTTTGCGTATTTGCTCCTAACATCGTATCAAAATTTCTATACATAGAATTAAATGTAACAACTCTTGCACTACATTTATGTTAGGGACGTCCATAGGAGACGCAACAACGGATCATGGAACCAATGTTAACCAACATTTCTCGAGCGGAAAACCATCATAGTCTTTTCTTTCAATCGCGTTGTAAATTGTACGACCTTCTCCCGTTACTTGTTGAAACTCAAAGATTTGTTTATGGCTATATAATTGACACACATCTTTTTAAATTTAATTTTTGTTGCTGCAATTCAATATAGCAAAATGCCTCTCTTTATTTTCGGTAGCCAGAAAATAATTTTATATGTGTGTAACGACAGTACCCTAATTATTGGAACCCCCAATTTTGCTTTTGCATAAATTGAAGATATTTAATCAAGATCGCCATCCTCACATCAGAGGGTTCACCCTGTTATGTATAATAAATCGAACATATCTCCATATCAAACGAAAGGATATCTGTTCAATATTCTTGATCTTTTCTTATAGGCATTACTTATACCCATAATAAAGCGGCTGTCTCATTGGACTTCTTGCCAGTTTACGCGGATTTAGCTATGTCTTCGATCTAGTCTTAGGTTTTAGAACTCACTCTTTTCCAGATATACTTTAAGAATTCAGATTTCCGATTAATTTCTCTCTCCTTTGTTTTGATTCAAAGGAATGTATCTCTTATTTTATTCAATCTAAATATAATTAATTTTTTTTATAAACGAAATAAACCTAAACTTCTGGTTCAAATAAATTGCAGTTATATATAAGACACGAACTGAGATGACATTTTTTCACAGTAAGATTTCACATCGGATATATTATTCGAGTCTAGTCTTAAAATGATAGAAAAGGATATTTTTATTCAAAGAAATTTATCTATAACTTTATTAAATCTAAACAAAAATTTTTTTTAAATCAAATTAACCTCCAATTCTAATTCCAATTAATAGCTATCAATCAGTAAGACATGAACTGAGATGCCAAAAACAACTTATTTATTCAAATTTGAAGTCATCTGAGTAACATTTTTAAGCGGTTGTCTTATTTGAGTCAGGTCTGTTTGTTTTTAAGATTAAGGTTTTCATGTCGAAGACTTGGCGTTAAGTAATAATCTTAGGAATTTATACCATTTATACTGTAAACAGATTTCAGAAACAGTTCCCAGATTTGAATCTTAGAGTGATGTTTATTGTTCATATAATGATAATAGATTTGAGATTCGAATTTAGATGAAGTTCCTTTTCTAAAAGTAAATTTTAAGCCGAAGGATGACATTTTCTGATTCGAACCTCGATAACATATTTAAGAATCGGATGTAGATGCAGTTCCGTTTCTAAAAGTGAATTGTAAGCCAAAGGATGACGTTATCTGATTCGAAGATTCCTCAGGTAAAAATAAATACATTAAATTAAATATTAAATTCACAGGCATACAGTTACAGGCATTTTATTCTAAAACTTTACGCAGACGAAAAACTTTTTTTTTTATGTAGTTCATTGAAAGATGACATTCACTCTTCCTTCAAAACAAAATCTTTAAATCGCCAATATATATTTTCAACTTAAATAATAAATCGCTTTTTTTCAATCAAAACCAAACATGTTTCTTAGTAAGAAATTTATTTTAGATTTCATTCTATGGGCTTAACTAAATTGTGAAGTTAAATCTCTTTCCTTTTCAAATCAATTTTCTTACATCATCAATAGAAAACCAACACATCAGCCATCAAAATTTTTTTTTTTGTTGTTTTAGTTTTTCATGTATTGAAGAAAAAAAATTTTTTTTTGGTTATTTGTTCTATGTTGATAAATTATATAATTTACTACTTTTTTTTAAGTTTTCCAAAGATCATCAAAATTTTCTCTCCGGTCAAAACCATTCGCTCTTTTTATTCACTTACCTGTTCATTTATTGATTATGTTTCATTATGTTCAAATAATTATGCTTGATTTCATTGAAATAGTTAGAAAACATACGTTCGTTTAATTCATTCATTCAATTTTTGTATCAAGTCCTCTCGCTTGATTTGATTTTAATAGATCGAGACCTCTCGCTCGATTACTCTTCTTTTTCAAATATCAAGTCCTCTCGCTTGATTTTGTTTTAATAGATCGAGACCTCTCGCTCGTTTTTTTTTTTTCATTTTTTTTATATCAAGTCCTCTCGCTTGATTTCAGCACTGTAAACCGAGACCTCTCGCTCGATTATACATTTTTTTTTATCAAGTCCTCTCGCTTGAGTTAAGTACTATAATTCGAGACCTCTCGCTCGATTATGTATTATATTAAAGTTCAAGTCCCCTCGCTTGATTTAACTGTTCTAGTTCGAGACCTCCCGCTCGAATTGATAACATAAGTAAATTTTAAAATTAAGTTACACATTCTCAGTACAGAGTACAAATTCATTTATTCAGTATTTCATTATTCCATTTGTTTTCAAATTCTTTCACTTTATTTCATTTTAATAGATCGAGACCTCTCGCTCGATTTCAAAATACGGTTCGGGATCTCTCGCCTGATACTTATTTCAAAACATTTTTTTTGTATCATGACTTTTTTTTTGCACCTTTCACGCACGCTACCCTTGTTGCTTATTATATCAGGACGTACAAACAAATTATTATTAAAGAGTTATTCTTCTTTAAATTTTTCCAAAAAAAAGGCGATGATTACCTTCGTTAACAAAACTAAATCCTGAACTTGTAGTGAAATTGAACTTGAATAGACATTGCAGATAAATAAGCTTTTATTTTGTATTGAAACTAAATGGATTTTTTTTCGGTGTCAAGCCAAGTCAAGTTTTTGGAAATATCGCCATGTTGGTTTCTTTCAAAGCCAATTTTCAAACTACTCAGATTTATGCTTAATGGAATGTTTAAGATTTGTTTCTTCTACTTACATTGATGGAGCGTTCTCTAATCTCCCGACTGCGCCATTGTAGTGACTTCAAAGGTATTCCCACTTTCGAAACAATTATTATTTTTTCAACAAAATAAAAACGCGGCATATTTTAACCACATTAGTTTTACGAATGAATCAACGTTCTCACGCACTATTTATATAGTGCTCGATCTTTCTCTTCATTCACCCCAGGTTCATGCATCATGTCACTCAGTCCATTCATGTTACACTCTCGACTCGATTGAAGCATATTAGAGTTAATGCTTCTATTACGCTGTTTAATAACTTTTGACACATTTGAATAATTTAGCTTTCAAATTATACTCAAGTAATACTATGAAGAACGCGTATATTTTCTTCCAATGAGTTTATCAATGTTATAATATTTAATCTGTTCTTCCACTCTTATTTCCTACATGGGGCTCGGGCTGCGCTGGGCCCATAACCTAAAAGCGATATTAGGGAATGTGAGCACCGAGAGCCAAATGAAACGCGTGTTGTTCGTAGAGTACAAAAGAAGAAACTGATATTTATTTGTCAAAAGTTACACGCTCAAAGTTAATCACTTATTTTACTCTTATAGTCAACCCAGTGAATGGTTTGCTCTTTTCAAGCGAAGGAAGCCCAACGTGTATTTCTTCTGGTGTTATGATAACAGTGAAACATCTTTTGAAAGACAGCAGAAAATATTCCACCTGTGTGAATGGATTAACCCGATACCGCGTCATTCGTCACAAGCGTGCAGCGAGTCAGTCGGTCAGTCAGTCGGCCAGCAAGCGTACTAGCCGAGTAGCGCACAGTTTCCTCGGCAGTTCGAGATCGGGTTGCTCACCGGTGTTGCTTCCGGGTTGCAGACCTCCGGACAGGTCTGCACATTTGGCGACCGTTACAGGTAATTTCTTGTCACATTGCATAAAAACAAGAAATTATAAAAACCGAAAAAAATACCGAACCGAAAAAGTAAACAAACATGGTCATCGATTCACGCTGAGTTTATTTTCATCAAACTTGATTGAAAATCAATCAGTTTGTTAATTACCGTGATAAAATGAGTAATTCGAATACTCATTAAGTGAAATGTAGTTACCGGCGGGTTGTGAAATAATACCGAAATTGGAATTGGTGAATTAAGTATTGAAGTTTCGTTGAGAAGACAACATGAAATCAAAATTAAATTTCAAGCAAGTCGTGAGGACAGCTTGATCATGTTCACAATTTCAAGCGGGTTGAGAGGACAGCTTGAAATTGGAAGGCGAGTTGAGAGGACAGCCTGAACATATCGATAGAAATTTCAAGCGAGTTGAGAGGACAGCTTGAAATTGGAAGGCGAGTTGAGAGGACAGCCTAAACGTATCGATAGCAATTTAAAGCGAGTTGAGAGGACAGCTTGAAGTTGAAAGGCGAGTTGAGAGGACAGCCTGAAAGTACCGATAGCAATTTCAAGCGAGTTGAGAGGACAGCTTGAAATTGACAGGCGAGTTGAGAGGACAGCCTGAGAGTACCGATAGAAATTTCAAGCGAGTTGAGAGGACAGCTTGAAATTGACAGGCGAGTTGAGAGGACAGCCTAAACGTATCGATATAAATTTCAAGCGAGCTGCGAGGACAGCTTGAAATTGTCAGGCGAGTTGAGAGGACAGCCTAAACGTATTGATAGAAATTAGAGCAAGTTGAGAGGACAGCTTGAAATTGAATGGCGAGTTGAGAGGACAGCCTGAAAGCATCAATAGAAATTTCAAGCGAATTGAGAGAACAGCTTGAAATTAGAAGGTCGGTTAAGATGACAGCTTGAAATAAGAATGAAATTTAAAGCGAGTCGAGAGGACTACTTTCAATTTGAAAAAAATCGTGTTGACTTTTTGAAATTAATTTGAAAATCTAGCGAGTTCGGAGAACAGCTTGAGAAATGATGCACCTATGAGCGTGTCGAGGGGACAACTTGAAAGAAGAAAGAAAGGGAATCAAGAGGACAGATTGAAGATTGCTTATAATAAGAATGAACAATAAAGCGTGTCCGATGATGTGGTGATAGCTCGTATAAATTGATGAATTGATTTCATGCGAGCTTACAGGAGAGTTTTGAATTGACAAAACACAATTTAAAGAACAGTTTTCCCATTCAAGGAATAAATTTGAACTAAACAGTTTGATATAAGAACTATGGAACGTTTCGAGAGAGCAGCTCGATAGGATTTCAACTAAGTAATAACTGCTCCTGGAAACGAAAAGTATGTTGAGAGGACGGTTTCGGTATCTCATTAAATTAATAATCAAGTTGATTGAGGAGACAGCATGAGATAATAGAAAACAATGAGAAAGTCTAGAAAACAGCCTGAACAAATAGTTTGAAATTTCTAGCGCGTTGAGTTGACAATTGAAAAAAAAATGAAAAAGTGTATTTCGAGTTTTAAGGGTGAATAGCAAACCTCGATAGCATCTTGAGGGAACAGTTATAGTTTTTTAAAGCGCCGAGAGGTTATTTCGTAATTTTACCGATTTGAACCAAGCGGGTTGTAGGAAAGTTTGAGAAAAAAATACAAGATGAGTACTTACAATATACAAAAGTACAATACAAAATAAACCATGTTTTGTGCGTGAGCTTTGAGCTTATCCTCATGAATTTGGATCGAAATACACAATTAGTTCGTTAGATATCTCAATTAGCCAATTAGAAATTCATCACACGGGGTTTTCCCCGGCAGTTTTTATCGAAAGTTTTTGTATATCGCGATTTAATAATATTTTGATGCAGTTGATAACTGAAGCTTTAACGCTGGTAGTTTACAATCTTGCCAACCAGAAATGGTAAAAAAAATTATATCAATTCAACAAACACTTTGGCAGTCGACAGCCCTTGCTGTTGTTCGGTACCGATACTTGGAAGATGTTTGTTAGACGTCTGGTCAACATGATATATCGTCAATGAATGTCGCCGGTGCTGATTCAAACAAAAACTCCGGTTTTAGGATTCAGCGACAATAGCTAAAATTCACGTTAAACTTAGATCTATCATCTTCATTCTAACTGCCCGCAATAAAATTTTAAAGTTTCGTGATATGCAGTTAAAACGAGAAAATGAATAAAAGAAATATGGAAAATAGGTTTTCTCGATTAAACTCAGATTTCAAATGAGTAATGGTTGATTTATAATACCATTTTATAGATTATATGTTAACCGTGTATCAAATCTGTGGAACGCAAACAAAAAAAATGCAATATAGAAACAAACGTGTGACTAAGTTTGAAACCACTACAACCCAACTTGCTTGCATAGTGTTATAAAATATCTATTTGAGTTTTTTCATAGTTCGCAATTTTTTGAATAATTGTCGCTTAGCTAGTCGATGTACAAATAGAGATCATCGAAGTGTTTAGGATGATTTCGTTCAACGGAAATTGAAAGAGAGGTGGAAATGAGATATGAAAGCATCGGCCATGAATTGTAGCGCAAGTTGTTTGTACCTACTTCACATCAGTCCATCTATGCATCCTGGCAAATGCCAAGTAGACGAGTTTTCTAAAACAAAAACAAACTTATTGTCGATTTGCATTTTTTTTAATTAATAAAAAAAAACGATTTCAAAACAGTTTCTTTTTAATTATATTAAATCATTTTGTTTGGGATAGGAGGGGGATGTGTGAATGGATTAACCCGATACCGCGTCATTCGTCACAAGCGTGCAGCGAGTCAGTCGGTCAGTCAGTCGGCCAGCAAGCGTACTAGCCGAGTAGCGCACAGTTTCCTCGGCAGTTCGAGATCGGGTTGCTCACCGGTGTTGCTTCCGGGTTGCAGACCTCCGGACAGGTCTGCACACCACCCAGAGACAAAACTTTGAAATTGAAGGTGGACTAGAAAAAATTCTTGAAACAACAAGGATGGTGAAAAAAAAACTAATTGAATTTCTTAACAAAGTGCATTATATAGTGAAATCTAGTGTAATGTAAAAAACTTAAAAATGAGGGTGAAAACATTTGATTAATCCCTCTATAAATAAAGCATACAAAAAAAGATTCAGATTTCAGATTCAGATTTCCGATTCAGATTTCCGATTCAGATTTCAGATTCAGATTTCAGATTCAGATTCAGATTCAGATTTCAGATTTCAGATTCAGATTTCAGATTTCAGATTCAGATTTCAGATTCAGATTTCAGATTCAGATTTCAGATTCAGATTTCAGATTTCAGATTCAGATTTCAGATTCAGATTTCAGATTCAGATTTCAGATTCAGATTTCAGATTCAGATTTCAGATTCAGATTTCAGATTCAGATTTCAGATTCAGATTTCAGATTCAGATTTCAGATTCAGATTTCAGATTCAGATTTCAGATTCAGATTTCAGATTCAGATTTCAGATTCAGATTTCAGATTCAGATTTCAGATTCAGATTTCAGATTCAGATTTCAGATTCAGATTTCAGATTCAGATTTCAGATTCAGATTTCAGATTCAGATTTCAGATTCAGATTTCAGATTCAGATTACAGATTCAGATTTCAGATTCAGATTTCAGATTCAGATTTCAGATTCAGATTTCAGATTCAGATTTCAGATTCAGATTTCAGATTCAGATTTCAGATTCAGATTCAGATTTCAGATTCAGATTTCAGATTCAGATTTCAGATTCAGATTTCAGATTCAGATTTCAGATTCAGATTTCAGATTCAGATTTCAGATTCAGATTTCAGATTCAGATTTCAGATTTAGATTTCAGATTCAGATTCAGATTCAGATTTCAGATTTCAGATTCAGATTTCAGATTCAGATTCAGATTTCAGATTCAGATTTCAGATTTCAGATTCAGATTTCAGAATCAGATTTCAAATTCAGATTTCAGATTCAGATTTCAGATTTCAGATTTCAATTCGCACAATGGTTTTATTTAAATGTATATGCACTTTTTTCAAAACTGTTCGGTAAAATAACTTATCCCTCTTTTCATTTAACCGCTTCCCTTTTTGGGTGTACAATTACTCAAATTTCTATCCGAGTTTATTGATGTGCTGCATGTGTTTTGTCAAACCGGTGCACCCCATTTTTTCACCTTTTTTCATCAACACTTCAAAAGCAAATTTTCATCTCATCGCGTTTTCGCCTCGGCTAGTGATCGGAATTCCGTTGTGAAATTTTGTGCTGAAATTGTCGCTTCCTGGCCGTGCTAAAGCGTTGGAAAGCTTGCGGAAAACCAACCCCGAGAAGTTATTCTTTGCTGAACACGTTTGATTTTTAACCAGCAACCACGGATTGCAGAAAAAAGACCGTCAGAATGGCGTCCTATCAGATAGCGAATTTACTTGAAAAGGTAGGTTGAACACTGAATGCAAAAGCAAGCAAAATGAAGGAACAGTCTGATTCGACGAGTTCGGATTATAGTTTTGTTATATTTTACGGCTATCGTTGATGATTATCATGTTAGGAGCTATTTTTATGTTATTTTGCCTGGGACAGCAATGTTTTGATTGGATGCTTACGATAAATTGCAATAATAATGGTTATTGATTTTGTGCTGGGTTTTTTTTTGAATATTTCAATACCATGATGACCACACATAGTTTACGAAAAACAACATAAAATTTTGTTATCAGGTTCAAATAACCACGCTGGTAAATCCGTAATTTTCCTTTTTTTCTAATTAAAAATAAAAGCTTATTATTTTTCGAATTGGAAAAAAATATTACACAACTAGTTTATTAAAGGCCTTTACTTTTACAAAGTTTAAATGTGCCATTTCGTTTTACTAAGCTAGTAGGGAAGGAGGCCGTAATAGTCGCGGCGCGGCGACTCAACTGTTAGAAATCTTTAAATAAGGGAAAGCAAGAGGTTTAAGGAAGGTTTTCCTTCGATATCAGTTTTCAAAAAGGGTTCGAAAAATAATGTGTGCTTGCCATTTCAAAAAGCTTTGCCATTCTCATTTTATTGTGCTTGTAAAACGGGATCATTAATCAATATTGCATTCTACTTAACCATATATGCCTATATTTGAGTACTTACCTAGATGCATGAATAATTCAGTTATTAGTAATTATATCTTCTAGAACAACATCAATATTAATTAGCTTTTCTGAAAAGGAGACGCGTGGGAACAACTTAACTATTATTTCATTTTTTTATTCTTTTAAAAAATCCATTAGAAGATAACAAAAATAATGTTTTCCTATTGAGCATATTATCATATTAAAACGGGATTATGGGCACGTATTGTACCGTGAGCGGCCCAAAATTTGCGCATCTTCATTTCAAAATAAAGGCAACACACCGAAAAAAATAGTCTCTAAAGTGATTCAGCTTTTATTATGGGTCCTTGGATTCTCGAATACAAACATTTTTGGGGGCTTTAATAGAAAATTACGCAAAATTTGGAGCTTCGAAGAATTAGGGCCGGTCATGGTATATCACATTTCGAAATTTAAGCTCTAGAAACGATGAATCACAAAAAAGCCTGTTATCGAATTTCTGGAAAATTTGAAAAATGAAACATTTTCAAATCACTTTTTATTGACAATGAAAAAAAGACACGAATGCCAGAAGGAAGGTTAAGTGTCACTAACAAAACTTTTTAAAAATCTCAAACGTCGCTGAACTTAACACTGTTCATGTCAGATCGTTGGTACTGCTTTCGTATAAACACATATAATTTAAAAGGTATTTTAAAATATTCTGGTTTATTTATCCCGAAAAACTTATACGATTTTTTTTTTCAATCTTTTATGAGAAGGTCGTATAAGAAGACGAAAAGATTAGTTTGTTTTGTTGTTGACGTTTTTATTTTTCAACTAAAGTACTAATTGTGATCATGATTTATTTCACTTAAAGTTTAAACTATATTACCCCTTACAGATGACATCAAATGACAAGGACTTTCGGTTCATGGCAACGAACGATCTGATGACGGAACTGCAAAAGGATAGTATCAAGCTGGACGATGAATCGGAGAAGAAAGTCGTTCGTATGGTGCTCCGTTTACTCGAAGATAAAAATGGGGAGGTGCAGAACCTGGCCGTAAAATGGTAAGTGGCAAGGTTTGATGATAACACCCAGTTGCTTACGGGTTTTTTATCCGTAGTTTGGGACCGCTGGTGAACAAAGTGAAGGAAAACCAGGTCGAAACTATTGTTGACTCGCTGTGTGACAACATGGTTTCAGATAACGAACAACTGCGCGATATTTCGAGCATTGGACTAAAAACTGTCATATCGGAACTACCACAGTCGTCGAACTCATTGGTGCCGAACGTTTGCCAACGGATAACTGGTAAATTGAGCAATGCAATCGAGATAGAAGATGTGTCTGTTCAGTTAGAAGCTCTCGATATACTGTCAGATCTGTTGTCTCGTTTCGGTGACCTGTTGGTACCTTTCCATGAGCTGATCTTGAAAGCGCTCGTACCGCATCTAGGATCGGCTCGGCAGGCCGTCCGTAAACGTACAATTGTTGCACTCTCGCATTTGCTGACCACATGTAATACAAACGTATACAAAAGAGTCATAGAATATCTGCTCACTGGATTGGAAAAACCACAGAACCAAAGAATGGTTCGTACATACATTCAGTGTTTGGCAGCTATCTGGTAAGAGGACGATTGTTCTTCACAAATGAACAGATGTACCTATAAACTTATTGGACTTACTTTTTTAGTCGTCAGACAGGACATCGCCTTTGCAATCATATCGAGCGTGTCATGTTTCTATTGAATCAATACAGTCATCAGGATGATGACGAGCTACGTGAGTTTTGTTTGCAGGCTTGTGAAGCTTTTGTGCAACGATGCCCAGAAGCTATAGTGCCCCATATTCCATCGGTACTTATTAAATTGTCTAGTTCGGATAGGACAAGTTTTCTCAAATAAATCTTACGAATTTTCAGATTGTAGATCTATGTTTGAAGTATATCACGTACGATCCAAATTACAACTACGAAGCAGATGATGGTGACGGTGGCGTTGCAATGGACATGGAAGACGATGACGATATCGACAGTGAAGAATACAGCGATGACGATGATATGAGCTGGAAGGTACGACGATCGGCTGCCAAGTGTTTGGAATCAGTCATTTCAACCCGACATGAGCTACTGGAAGACTTCTACAAAACGCTCTCACCAGCACTCATTGCACGTTTCAAAGGTAAATAAAGAGACTCTGAACTTGAAATTAAAAAAAAAAATAATACAACTTTTGCTCTATATCTTCGTTACACTACTTTCTCAGAACGTGAAGAAAATGTCAAATCGGACATTTTCCATGCTTATATTGCGCTGCTGAAATCGACCCGGCCCATAGGTGAGGATATCGGCCACGATCCGGACTCCATGGAACAGGTACCCAGTTCGATCACCATGCTCCAGGATCAGGTACCGGTGATCATCAAAGCTGTGCAACCTTTGATGCGTGAAAAATCTGTGAAAATTCGACAGGATTGTTTCCTACTTCTGCGTGAGCTATTGAACGCTCTCCCTGGAGCACTATCGAATCATATAGATCAGTTAATGGGTGGCATCAATTATTCATTGAACGATAAGAACTCCACGTCCAATATGAAAATTGATGCTCTCGGTTTTGTTTACTGCATGCTCGGTGGACATAACCCTCAGGTGTTCCACCCTCACATCAAAACGTTGGTTCCTCTGGT